>NW_020664868.1:1018569-1068461 GCF_002925995.2 Terrapene triunguis | reverse complement strand
GTCCAGCCCCGACGCGAGGCTCCCGCGCCACGTGACCCGCGAGCCGCTCTCCAGCTCACGTGACACGGGCGGCTGTAGGCCCTATGGGAAGTCCCCTATAGAATCCCCCCCACCCCCACCCCCATTGGCAGACGTCCCGCCGAGGGAGCCTGGACAGAGGGGCCCTATAGCGGTGGGGCCCTATAGCGGTGCCTGTACCAGGCTCACTCCTGGGGTTAAGCCCCTCCGCCTCCTGGAACCAGTGGGAAAAGAAGGAGAAAAAACAAGGGAATCCCCCACTTCGTCACTCACACGCCCCATAGCGATCCCCCTATAGCGCCAGGGAACCCCAGGGGCCTGGAGTGAGAGGCGGCTATAGAAGCCCCTATAGCGAGTGCGGTAACTTTAGGCTCCTCTGGAGAGACTCTCCTGTAAAGGTTCCTACACAGCGATAGACCCACAGGCTGTTATGGGGAGACGCTCCTATGGCTGTAACAGTCCCCATGGAGGGCAAAATAACCGTTGGCATCTAGGCAGAGATACTTGCGTAATAGTCCCTGTACAGAGCAAGACAGAACATAAGAACGGCCGTACCGGGTCAGACCAAAGGTCCAGCTAGCCCAGTGTCCTGTCTACCGACCGTGGGCAGTGCCAGGTGCCCCAGAGGGAATGAACAGAACAGGGAATCATCAAGCGATCCATCCCCGGTCGCCCATTCCCAGCTTCTGGCAAACATTGGCTAGGGACACCATCCTTGGCCATCTCTTTCTGGAGTGGTAACAGCTAATTTAGACCCATCATTTTATATGTCTAGTTGGGATTATGTTTTCCAATGTGCATTACTTTGCATTGATCAACACTGAATTTCATCTGCCATTTTGTTGCCCCATCACCCAGTTTTGACAGGTCCTTTTGTAGCTCTTCGCAGTCTGCCTGGGACTTAACTATCTTGAGTAGTTTTGTATCATCTGCAAATTTTGCCACCTCACTGTTTACCCCTTCTTCCAGATCATTTATGAATATGTTAAATAGATAACCTTAGGTTTCAGAGATAACCTTAGGCTTCCATGAAGAGAAGGTCTTATAACAGTCCACATATAGATTCAGATATCCTTAGGTTTCTATGCAGAGAAACCCCTATAGAGGTCGCTCTACAGAGCCTTAGATTCTCATGCAGAGGGAGGGACCCTTAAAGAGAGAAAAACACACACATGCCCCCATATAGGCATTCACACATCTAAATACCTTTATTCCCTAGATAGATACATATAATTTGTATTTATGTGCAGGGGCATATATGGTTATGCAGATAACCTATATGCAACATATCTACATAGTGTGTGTGTGAGGGAATGTAGGTACTAAACTGAGAGTGCCAGAAAGTGCCGAAGAGAGCAGGGAGGTGGGAGGGTTGGGACAAAAGGACTTCAGTGAATGGATTGTGCTGCCTGATCACTTGTCAGTTTGTTGGATGTTTCCCCCCTTTTTAAAATCTCCTTCTTACAATTTTTTTCAGGTCGGTAACCATGAAAATCTGGGGCCGATGCTTTGCAAATGGATAGGGTAGGGCAGGATAGATTCTATTCAAGTTCCATGCTAGGGTTGCTCCTTTCCAAATGCTTGGATAAATTAGACCAAATAATATTCTGGGGTTACTCCTTTGCAAATGGAGACCTAAATATTTTTTTGCTTGAATTTATTCCAATGCCACCACTTCTATTACAAATATGTTAGGAAACTGAGAGAACTGTGCATCTCAATCCTCTGGTATGGCAAAGCTTTACGAGGCCAGACACACTCCATGCCCACAGAGTTGCAAGTCACATGCTCACGTGAACTGCACTCCCCGGGGTCTAAAGCACTGGACAGATTTATTTGCAGACCAGAAGAGCTCAGGGAAGCTCAAAAGTTTGTCTCTTTCATGAACAGAGGGTGAGCCGATAAAAGATTACCTCACCTATATGTCTCTCTCCTATCCTGGGACCAATAACACTGCAAACAACTGATTTATTTGCAAAGATTCATGTTAATGTTTCCAGTGTGTCAGGTATTGTTTTGGTTTTGATTTTGCTTATTTTAATGTCCTCTGCCATTCTTCAGCTGTACAGATTTCTCTGTGGCAGTGAAGACCCCATTTGCATGACTGAGTGCAGACATTCAGTCCCTCTGTTTAGCACTGTAGAGGTCAGAGAAACCTTGCCTTGGGAATACTGTAGTTAGGTAGGTCATCGTTTCTGACAAGGGGAAGAGTATAAAAGAAAAACAGTTATTAAAAAAATGTACTGACAGAAATCTACAATGAATATATGTTACTGTACAATGTCTGTGTGAATCTATTATGTAAAAATGAATGCCAAATGAATCATTTAAGAATACATACTATTCATAAGCACCGTACAGCTGCAGAAAACAGAAAGTGAGGATTCCTTTAATTCTTCACTTTCAGTCCTCAGCTGTTGTACTACGTGTTGCTGCCCAGCATTCCAGCCCAGAGGTGGCTGCATTCCAGTGATAAGTACTAATGATCATTATTATTTATTATTTGTATTAGGGTAGCACCGAAAGGTTTCAAAGGAGATCAGGGCCCCATGGTGCTAAGTGTTGTACAGACACAAAGTAAGAATCAGTCCCTGCCCCCAAAAGTTTATAATCCAAAGGCAGCTCTTATCTAGCAAGCTTCTTCAGTAGATCTCAATGCGCTTTACAAAGGAGTTTGGTATCGTTATCCCCATTTTACAGATGGGGACCCTGAGGCTCAGAGAGGTGAAGTGACTTGCCCAAGGCCACCCAGCAACCAGCGGCAGAGCCACGAACAGACTCCCAGTCTCCTGAGTGAAGAGCCCATACTCTAACCATTAGGCCACACTGGTTACCCCATTACTATAAGAAAGTCTTACAGACTTATTTTACAGATGGGCAACTGAGGTCTAGAGAAATTAAGTGCAAAGTCACACAGTAAGTGTGTAGCAGAACCAGCCACTGAACCTAGATCTGAGTCCTAAGCCAGTGCCTTTCCCACAAGACCATCCGTCTTCTTTGGGCTACAAGCAGATTGTATGTTGCTAGGCTGAACTCGTAAAGTAATTCAAAATCCTTTGGCCACTGGAGCTGTATGCAGAAAACGCATATTCTGATATTATGAGACCATATCTCCATCAACAACAATGCTGACTTCTGCTTAAAAACCATCATTCTTGATGTATATCATATACAATGCACACTTTGCTCTGGTAGTAACCCTTCTGATGAGATTGTAGCCTTTTTTTATGCACAGCTACAGGAAAGATTATCCCTAAATATCCTGCAGAGAGCTGGGCACTATCAATTCTCCCTGTCACTGTGAGTTGAGTTCACGTGGCAATTCCCAGGATTGGGCCTTCATTCGATATACTCTTTGATTGACATAATAGGTTGGACCCCGTGCCTGCAACTGGACTGACGGCATGAGAGCCTAAGGAATCATTGCACTTGAGGAGACTCGCCATGGATTTTGATGAGGCTTTGCGTGGTTTCAATGATCCTGCCTCCCAGTCCTAAGCCTTGCACAGTAGACCACAGCTATCGCTTTTACTAGATAAAGGGGAGAAGGGATAGCTCAGTGATTTGAGCATTGGCCTGCTAAACCCAGGGTTGTGAGTTCAATCCTTGAGGGGACCATCTAGGGCAAAATCAGTACTTAGTCCTGCTTGTGAAGGCAGAGGGTTGGACTCAATGACCTTTCAGGGTCCCTTCCAGTTCTATGAGATAAGTATGTCTCCATATATTAAGGGATATTTAATTAAAGCAACATGTCCTGTATTAATTAGTTAAAGCCAAATTCTGGGTTTCACAAACTCACAGATTTTTAAGGTAAGAAGGGACCTCTAGATCATCTAATCAGACCTCCCAAATAATACAGGCCATAGAATTTTATCCAGTTACTCCTGGATTGAGCCCCAAAATAAGTATTTGGCTAAAGCATCTCTTCCAGAAAGTCATCCAGTCTTGATGGGAAGACTTTACGAGATGGAGAAGACAGAGGTTTCTTATCTGTAACAGGAGATTCTTTGAGATGTGTGGTCTCTATCTATAGTCCACAGGAGGGTATGCATGCACTCCATGAGACAGATTTCTAATAATTAGTGTCCATTGGTCTGCGCCTGGACAGTTGTCCTCCTCATGCTCCAAACCGAAGGCATAAATGGTAGTGCGGACCGACACCTCTCCAACAAGGATGCAGTTGGAATAGATGTCTATAATACTGCTGTACCAACAGCTGAATCTGCAGAGGAGGCCTGGACTAATGCATAATGTTTCGTGAATGTATGGATGGAGCTCCAGGTAGCTGCCCTATAAACGTTTAGTATGGGTACCTCTTGAAGGGATGCTCTTGAGGATGGTTGTGCTTTAGTGGAGTGGGCTCCCATCCGGGGGAGGAATTGGAATATGTGCCAACTGATAACAAAGAATGATGCAGCCAGAAATCTACTTAGAGAGTTACTGAGCAGATAATGGTTGTCCTCGCAATTGCTTCACTATAGCGACAAATCACCTTGGTGATTTTCTAATCAGTTTTGTTCTTTGCAGGTAAAATGCCAAAGCCCATCTGATATCAAGAAAGTGAAGTCTCCTCTCCTCTTTGGAATATGAGGTTTTGGAAAGAATACTGGTAAGTAAATATGTTGATTCATATAAAACTCAGAAATTACCTTGGGGGTGAATTTCAGATGTAGCTGAAGGGAAACCTTCTCCTTATGAAAAATCGTATATGGCAGGTCAGCCATGAGGGCTCCTAGTTCACTCACCCATCTGGCTGATGTGATGGCAACTAGGGAAGGCAATCTTCATGGAGAGGCGGGACACTGAATACATGGCCAACGGTTAAAGACTGGTCTGGTAAGTATTAATAGTACTAAGATGAGGTTCCATTTTGATGTAGGTTTCAGCATCACTGGGAAGGTCCTAACGAGACCTTTCAGGAATCCAGTGGTTGTTGGGTTAGTAAAAATGGAGTAGTCTTCTACCAGATTTCTGCTAGACGGACCCACAGTGAACGAACAGAAAGCCCTGATGTCTTCAGGGACAAGAGATAGTCTAAAATAGCAGGGATTCCTGTTAATGATTCCTTGACCTTAGTAGCTCTGGCCTTCGCTCCTGAGTTCATGCTCCAAGGGGCTCTGCTCATCGGCTGAGGCTGCTGTATGGGGGGAGGTGGGGGCGGGGGTGCTTGTCTCCCTGGCTGGGATCCAACTGAGGTCTCATGGCCTTTTCCATAAGGTATTTCTTCAGTCGGAGCTCTTGTCCCTTGCAGGTTTTGGGGGGGGGGGGGAAGTGTCAGATGCTGTACTTAGCAGAGATGTGACCTCTCCAAGGCAACAGAGGCAGTGCTGGTGTCCATCTCTCCTGGAGAAGAAGGAGGGGCAGGAGATACAGTTCTTATACCCCAGGACTCGGGCATAGTCTTTGTCAGCGGGCAAAACTAAGCTATACTAACCATGCTATAATGCTAAAATTCTAACAACACTAAGAATATTAAAAACTATGTACAATTATATTTACAGGTTTGGAAGAAGAAGACGCAGAGGTAGTTACAGGCACAGGATTCCAACTCAGACCATGTGGCGGTGAGAAGGAACTGTAGAGGCGCTGATCCCCTAGTGACCTTAGTTCAGAGCACAAGGAGGGCAACTGCACAGGTGTGCACCAATGGACACTACTTGCTAGAAATCTCCGGTTTCAGGGGCATGGTGTGCATGTGTACCCATATGTCGAATATACATAGGGACCAGCATTTGAAGAAGAATCACCATTCCCTTTGGGATTTTTTTCCAATGGCTAATTATCCACACTTAAAATTTGTTTCTTATTAATTGGGTATCCAAGGGCAGAATTCATCCCTTGATGTTGAAATAGTTAATGATTAATTGGATTATTTTGCACAGTCCTTTGAAGATGCAGAGGTATTATTATAAATGTGAACCGTAAGTCCCCCCTGCCTCCCCCATTTGTACACAAGCATAAGTTTGTATGCAGCATCTGTGCTCTGACGTGCCTGCAGCTTCGTTCGCATCCAAGAATACATCCATTTAAGTTCAGATCACTTTTCATCCCAGTGTGAACTTTTGAGAGGAGCCCTAAATGAATTACTTCCAGATGAAAGGTTAGCTATCCCATTTCACTGCACAGAGCTCAGAGACTGCAAACAACCCACCAGCCTGTATTATGCCCATGGTAACAAAGCAGTGAGTATACACTGTCATATGCCTGCTTGTTTCTTCATTTGTCTAAGCCTTGCTTCAGTCTATGCACGATGTATATTTTTCTGTGCTGGACATATCATCTGTTTTAAACCAGGGGAGGTAAAATCGAGATTCTTATAGCAAATTAACCTTGAAATTATTTTCCAGGCAGAGCTTATTTGACTACAGCCTCTGCATACGACCAGCTGGAGGTTTTTAAATGTGACGTCACCCCTTCGGTTATTTCCACTGTCATCTTTAACAATACAACGCAACTCTCGATGGCATTGTGCAGCACCTTTCATGGAAGCGGCATGTCCTCCCCTCCTCGGAAGGTTTTGCAGGGTTAAATGATGCAGTTGCAGTAATAAATAGCAGCAGAGGGCAGGAAGAAATGAGGAGGCATTAGCAAATGAGATAAGCCTGGGTTGGACTTTAAAAAGACAGGCTGAAACAGGTGCAAACCATGCCGAGACTGCAATTTTGGCTTGAAAATAGGTCTTGCTCTCTTTTCTTCTTGCTGTCAAAGATGACCTAGCTTAGGTTTTTATATAGCATCTATCACCATGGTATCTAATGATGTCATGAGATCTCGTGATTGTAAAATAACAAATAGGTATTCCTAGCCACCCATGAAATGCTACATAATTTGACATGCAGCTTTCCTCTAAAATCTGCACTATATGGAGCGCATATGGGCAAGTGTTTTATAGGTGACGCAACAGATTCCTGATTGCAAAGCTCTCCGTCCAAATGATATTTACATTGATGATTTATGATGCCTTCAAGGCTTGTTGGTCTTTGCAGGTTGTTGCCAAATGGCCCCTCCTCCTTGCATGGAGTGCTGCAGTGCAGTTGTAGATATCAGCTGCTTTAAAGATCACCTGTTTAAATAAATGGCTGCTGTAAGCATCCCTTCTGATATTGACATAGATAGAATGCTGGTTTTTAGCTTTTGAATATGACTGAAGGTGGGAGGTAAGGGGGAATTTAGAAGTCAGTATTTCCTCAGTGCTAGGAAATCAGAACAGATATCCTTTGCCATTCAAGGAAACCCCACCCATCGGATCTCTTACAGAGGTTTTCCTTTGACTGACCTATGGCTAGCCCTGCTATGCACCTGTTTATACTACTGTTCTATTTGCTTGGGTTCTTATATGGCTGCCCATCACCGCAATATCTGAGCATCTAGACAGAACAGACTGCAGTCTTGTCTTCACAGGGAAGATCAGTTCCCTCCACTGCAGGAATTACTGGGTGAAATTCCACGCCCTGTGTTATATAGTAGCTCCAACTAGATGATTGCAGTGATCTTCAAATCTACAAATACAGTGGCACAGATGTGTGGCAGTAACAATACTGACTCGCTTTGCAAAGTGCTGTGAAATTCACGGATGACAGGCATTATGTTATTGCTAGTCATTACCTGGAGGTAATATCCATAGTAGAGGAGAACCATGGCCACATTCTGATCTTGCTTACACCACTGTAAATCCCATGGAACCAAGAACAGAATCTGGCCCCTATCCAGCTGTCCACTGTTCAATCGCCTAAGTCAGAAGTGCAGGACCACGTTCCTCGTCGTTGTTCTAATGATCATTGTCTTTCCACCCTTCAGAGCGAAATGGCAGATGTAAACCCCAAGAGGGCATCTCAGTTCTTGCAAAAATGTATTAAGCCAGAGGACAACGGAGGGGACGCACAGCCCAAAGAGGAGGTACTAGAAGAGCCGTCTCTGCCTGTTATCACTCAATCCTACCCTCAGACAGTGCAAGGTAGGTGCATTTCTCTGGCCTCTTTTTAATAATGCATTTTGCAACAATGCCATTATGCCATTGTTATGTTATCATCTGCCTCATGTATGGCTGTAAAGAGCCAGGCCCCTGGATGGTGCTGTATAAATAATGGTCACACGTCACATGAAGGGAACATTTATAAGTAGTTTACAAATAGATGAATAGATGTTATAACAATTGATTAACCATTTGTTAGAGTCCCACAAGTCAACAGGTTGCTCATAATCACCTATAATGCCTTCTACTGATATGCTTATAACCATCTTTAGTACATGCCACTCATGTCTGTAGATGCTTATAACATCTATTAAACGTGTATCAACTACTTAGAAATGTATCCTCTTTATATAAAGTGTGACCTAAATGATAATATTTAGACCTTCCCAACTAAAACTAAAAGTTTATACTTAATTTTTCATGCTGCTTTGTAGTATGATGAGTGGACCTGAGAAAGAGGGTCAGATTTCAGGAGGGACGTAGTTCAGTGTGGCACCAAGGAGCTCAGGAATGCTGGCTGAACCAGACTGCTTTCACACCAACTCTAGAACTTCCGCACATAATACTGGTCTCCCAGCATGTTCAATAGAGATCTCTTTCCTACAACTCTACCATCCATGTCCCTTATTCATGTTCCTCTGCAGTCTGAGGCATGGTTTGCCTGGTGGGATCATCTGGGCATATCTCACCTAATCAATCCCCTGCCATTGCAGGAGCCTCTGGCATTAGTGGCACCTTGGTCTCTCCTGTTCTCTGCCTGAGGCTCACAGTTTAGTCTCCTGAGGACTGAAATGCTTTGGACTAACTAAAGTAATTGGGCTCAACACAGGGGTATTTGGGTGAAATGTATAGCCTGTGATATAAAGGAGATCAGACTAGATGATCTAATGGTGCCTTCAGGCCTGAAACGCTATGAAAATCTATAAAATAATGAAACTACTGCACTTTGCGGGGGCTGGGAGGGAACTAATGCAATTTTTTTGCCTGATATTAATTGCGAATTTCTCCTCCTCACAGAGGAAATATCGATGGTGTTCAACACCTACAACATGGCAGCCAACCTCGGTCCAGCCTCCAGGAGGAAGAGGGAGAAAGGTGCGAATCACGATGGCACAAGCACCTCCCTCTATGTTGACCGCCGCAAGTCCAAGGTGTGGAACTATTACACCAAGCTGGGAGATGCCTATGTCGAGTGCAACGTGTGCAAGAAGCAGCTCTCCTTTCACAACAGCACCACCACCATGCGGGAGCACCTGGTGAGGAAGCACAGCATTCGCGATACTTTGCTCTCGCAGCTGAAGGATGACCAGGCTTCCGAGTCTGACTGCATGGCTCAGGAGAACATGATAAAGAGGTCCCGGCAGATGACACCGGAAAACTACCTGTACCATGCCGCGTCCTGCTCGGAACCAAGGACTGATGTGATTCTGGAACTGGTGCTTGAGATGATATTTCGTGACCTCCATCCTCTTTCCGTGGTGAAAGACAAGGGTTTTGGCCTCCTCATCGGGTATCTAGAGCCCAATTTTACCCTCCCATCTCCTATTCAGCTCTCCAGCATGCTGTGGCATAGATACAATGTGGTGAAGCAGCACCTGGAGCGCTATTTGCAAACAGCCCAGTCCATAGTCATCTGCGTGGAGTTCTGGGTGTCCCAGCCCAACCAGACATACTTGACAATCACGGCCAACTTCATCGACGGGGAGTGGCGCCGGGCAAGATGTATCCTGGAAACCCAGCCAGTGCATGAGACTAAAGGGGAGGGCGATTTAGGGGAGAAGCTCTTCAGCATCCTGACAGAGTTTGGGTTGTCGAACAAGTCCATTTTCTGCGTGATGCACGACAGCCTGCAGAACACAGTGATGAATTCGCAGCCGCTCAAGAGGGCTTATGGCTGGACCAGCCTGTGCTGTGCTGCCCACACTCTGCACCTGTGTATCAAGGCAGGGCTGGAGGTCGAGCAGGTGCAAGAGGCTCTGACTGCTGCCCGGGGCATCGTGAGCTACTTCCAACAGGATGCGAAAGCCACCTGCTCGCTGAACAGCAAGCTGGAAGCGATCAACAAGACCAAGTTGAAGCTGGTGATGGATGTGGGTTCTCGCTGGATAACTACCATTGAGATGTGCGAGAGCCTCCTGGACCTCAAATGGGCGATCATGTCCCTGCTGGAGGAACATCCCAAAGGGACGTTGGCTGTGCAGAACTTAGCTGACCACCAGTGGAAGCTCTTGCAGGACCTGGTGCCGGTCATGAGGACGATTAAGATCGCCACATCATTCTTGCGTGAGGAGCAGAACATCTCCATCTCTTCTCTGATGCCTTGCATCCACGGTATCGTCGCTGCCATTGGGCAGCAGTTAGAAGAGTCCAGCGACGTCATCAAGATGGTGGTAGGCAATATAAGGTCAGAGCTGATGCAGCGCTGGAGTATATCAGAGGATGAGAAGGTGCTGGAAAGCCCTGCGATTATTGCCTCGTTTCTAGACCCTCGTTTCAAGGAGATGAGGTTCCTGAGTCCCAACCTGAGGAGTGAGCTGCATAAGAGAGTCAAAAATATGCTGTCGGAGGTCTTCAACCACCAGTCCCCGCCTTCTACCCAGTTCTGGGTGCCGAACTCAGATTACAAAGCAGAGGTAGGAGAAGCAGGGGGCCAGCTGTCTGCTCATAAAGACAGAGGCCCAAATGGCCAGTCCCAGAGCATGTATGACATCCTTTTGGGAAAAGATCCAACGGAGAGCATGCCTGAAATCCATCAGCAACTGGAGAACTACATCGTGGAACCTCTCTGCAAACGCAGCACCAACCCCCTGGACTGGTGGAAAACCAATGAGCACCGCTTCCCCGCTGTGGCGAGATTAGGCAGGCAGTACCTTGCCATACCAGCCACTGTTGTGCTGCCAGACCAGGCCTTTGCTGCCAACGAGAGCACCCTGGAGCATCGGAGAGCAGTCCTCACTCCTGAAAATCTGGACCAAATTCTGTTCTTGCACCAAAATTTTGATTTTTTAGAATCAATGAGAAACAGTAATGAGATGCGGGGCAGAAATCTGCATGCCCAGTATTAAAATGCAGTGGGGGTGGGGCTGAGTACAGAGGTGATGTATAACAGTGTTTAACGCTTCCCTACCTTCTCGGTGGAATTTTGGAAAGGTGTCTGCCTAACTTCATTCCCATTGAAATTATCCTTTGATGTCAACAGAAGCAGAGTTAAGCCAATGCTGAGTGTTTTCAAAATCCTCCCTACATGTACAACACTGGTTTTGTAACCACTTTGTGATAGTTTCATCCAACTCAAATACAATACAATTCCAGAGCGGAAAGAAAATGTTAAGTTCTACCAATTTGGACTTCTTAGCATCACCTCTGAATTTGGCCCTAGGGCGTGCTAGTAAAATCCTAAAGGATATACAAATTCTCATTGTAGCAACCTTTTTACAAAACAAAGGTCAAATATATTAATATATGTAAATGTTAAGACTGTTCACTGCTGCATGGATCCTACTACTACATAGTCAAAAGCTGTGAGTTTTTATGAAACAGGCCACTGTTCACTATTTTGAGATGTTATTTAAGTTGCACTGATGTTAAAAGTTTCAGTCCTCAGAGCTACTCTCCTCTTCACCAACAGGTTGGTCCTGGTAACAGAGAGAAGCAGATGGAATTTGTCCACTTAGGGCAGCCCTTAACACATCATCCATTGGGTCACTAGACTGGAGGACAGATCCTGTCTGTTGCCAGTTTTCAGAGGGTGCATGGCTTGGTTGAGAGGCGAGAGAGCAGAAAAGCCCCCAGAAGTTCCACATAAAGGGCCAGAGCCTCAGCTGGTACAACACATCAATGGAGCTTTGCCAATTTACATCAGCTGATGACCTGGCCCGTAAACTTGATTCTTCACTCACACACCAGTTTTAAAGCCATGTAACTATCTTCAATGGAGATACTCCTGACTTACACTGGTCTAAGCGGCTGAAGAATTGGATCATAGTAATTTTGCATCAGTTTAATTAAAGTCGGGTTTAAACTGCTTCAAGCCCCTGCGTGGACACTCTTAATTTAGTTTAAACTGGTTTATATCAATTTAACTTGCGTTGGTAAATTTACAGGCACAAGCTAAATCAATATGACCAGTTTTAAATCAGTACAAGGGTATCCACAGGGTTTGCACCTGTTTAACTAAACCGGTTTTTAACCTTTTTTTAGTTAAACCAGTGAAACTTGTGTGTGTAGACAAGGCTTGGGTGAGTGACAGGGCTTCAAAGTGAAGAGCACCTTGAGATGAATGGAGGCAAGTCATGCCAATGCACTGTTCGAGGCCTTCTGTTTGCACGCTCAGAAGACAGCTGGTCATATTTTAAGGGTTTCCTTTGCAGTTGTAAGGCTAGAAAGCTTTCTTTCATTGTAGCGGGGTGGTCACCCTGCTCCCGACTTGGAGGGCTTAAAACAGCCCATGGAGAGGGCTGTAGCGGCGAGGGGGGGAAGCTAGGCTGATTGGGGGAAGCAGCTGCAGCTGGGGCCACGCCCCAATCAGGCCACAGCTGGCCCTATAAGAGGGCTGAGGGCCAGTGAGTGAGACACAAACACTCTCTCAAGGACCCGGCTGCCTGGGAAGCTGAGGCGGGTACTTAGGGTGCAGCAGTGCTGGGGAAGGGCAGACGGAGCTGGGGAGCTCCAGCCTAGCAAAGCCCCAGGCTGCAGGCCGAGTTAAGGGCCCACAAGGGTACTAGGGCTGCAGAGGGGCGGCCCAGGAATAGACAGAGGCAGCTGGTCCAACCCCCCTTTGCCGATGATGGTTTACAGACTGCAATCCACCCCAGTGAGCGGGGGCTAGATGGTGACTGGCAGTAGCCACTGAGGCAAGGCAGGGATAGGGGGTTGGGGGTCCCCCTAGGCAGATTGTGGGTTGCTGCAGTGGGCAGAACCCCAACAAAGAGCACTGGGCTCCGGGAGGGACACGGGGGCCAGCAGCAGGCGAGACATCAGCCGGCAGAGGGCGCTCTGGAGCTGGAAAAGAGCTAATTTCCTGGACAACCAGCAGGAGGCGCTGCGCTGGTGAGTCTTTGCTCCGCCACATTCATCTTTAACCTTTTTAAAAAAAATAACACCTTAAATTCTGCAGAAGCTAATGGGCAAACTTCCAGGGAAACTGTCCTACTTGCCATGGGTATGTTTGTCAAGCCCTTGACCTGAACATTGCTGCTTTAGTAAGAGGCTCTAACAAGAGCATTTTGACTAGTGTGAGGAAGGATTTCATCATCCAGCCTCGCAAAACAGCCACCAACCCAACAACAAAATCTGTTTTCCAGTTCTCACATAATGATGGGGCGGGGGGGAAACCCAAGTTATATTTGACTTGCTGTCCAAGCAAAAGAAATCCAATAACAATTCAACTTTGCAGTTTTGCAAGACTGTATTGCTTCTGCAAACAAAGGGATAGACAAAACCAGTGCAATAATTTACGACCCGCTATGGTGCTTTAAAATATTCTGGGATATTAACAGTGTGACTGCTAGACAGCTGATAAGATTTATGACAGATCAAACAGACCGTTAGTTCCGTTGCCGGATCTTTTGCTGCTCTCATCACTGTAGTATCTGAGTGTCTTCCAGTGATAAAATAAACAAGGGACTGACATGTCATGATGTGTGGCTCTCATTCCATTACTCTCCCCTGGGGGAAAACTGCATGTGACTAAAAATAAAAGGAAGAAAGGCTGATGTGCTATATGTTATTATTTGTGATGGCCGGGTTGAAGAAGTGAGGTTTGCATTTGAATGTGAAAGTGGTGAGGTCTGAAGTAGCTCTGAATTCCTGTGGAGGCAAATTCCACAGCTTTGGATGAGCCCTGAGAATGTTCTGTCTCCTGCACAAATTAGCTTTCTCGTTCCAACAGACAATTCCAGGGTTCCAAAGGAGCAGAGTGGTCAGCTGTATTGACCTTTTCTTCCATTTTAATAGTCTAAGCTGATAAAAAAAATTCCTTGGTATCACAGCCAATATGAAGATAACTAGTAAAAAACAAAATTCTGCTACGATTGGCTCTGTTGTGCAATTAAGAAAAACCCTGCTCCATAACTTGCAGTTTCCAATTAACTAATATGTTCAGTTTACCCATGGGAATGTAAGACCTACAAATGTGTTATTCCCACAGAGGCTATTGGGTGCATGAAGCCCTTTTGTTTTAATTTAGCATTCGCTCTGCCTGAGAGAAGCCAGGCTTTTTATTAAACTCCAAACCGTGTTAGTTTGTCCTTTACCCAGCCTCAGCTAACTGGGCCTGTGACAAGTCTGTAAGGCACTTTAAGATCCAAGCAGCTATAGTAATGATAATGATTTCCCTGTATATTTCACCCACCAATGACTGTATGAAGCTGGCCCAGCATATATTTAGGTACACAGATTCACAGACTCCAAGGCCAGAAAGGACCATTGTGACCATTGGCCTCCTGCATAACACAGGCCATAGAACTTCCCCAAAATAATTCCCAGAGCAGATCTTTATAAAAACATCCCATTTTGATTTTAAAATCATCAGTGATGGAGAATCCACCATGACCCCTTGGTAAGTTGTTCCACTGGTTAATTACTCTGACTGTTAAAAATTTACACCTTATTTCCAGTCTGAGTTGTCTAGCTTTAACTTGCAGCCTCTGGATCGTGTTACACCTTTCTCTGCTAGATTGAAGAGCCCATTATTAATTATTTGTTCCTCACCTAGGTACTCATAGATTGTAATCAAGTCATCCCTTAACATTCTCTTTGTTAAGTTAAATAAGACTGATTCTCTCAAGTCTAATGTCCGTGTAGCATGCCCTGTTCTGCTCCACCAACATGGTATAACTAGTTTTGAAATAACCATTAAAAGCAGTATAACTTTTACAACTCAAGCTCAAGAGCCCAATTTAATAAGCTATGCAGAGAGCACATACAAAATAACAATGCACAGATCATCGCAGGACTACATATTAAATCTGAAATGCAGGGCATGACCATCACGTTTTGGCAAAAAAGATATAAATACAATGGCAATTTCTCATTGATTTTCCTATTTTGACCTTTTCTAACAACAGCAACTCAACCCATAAACTGATGGTAAGAAACAAGGGCTATCCACATCCAACTTTTATTTTTAAATGGAGGCAAGAGGGCTTTTTTTTTTTTAATTAAACTAAAGCAGAGGTACAGAGCCTCTCATATTTGTACAACAGCTATTTTACAGTCATTAACAACTATATATTTTTTTCAACCATGCATAATTGTAATTTAATGCCAGGCATGCATACTTAATTGAACACACACGTCCTTTCTCTGTTAATGTAAGTAAAGAGCATTTAATGCCTTAATGTTTGTTTATAGTTAAACTTGACGCCAACAATGTTATATTGGTGCTAAACACTAAAAACATCCAAATAGGCTTTGGCATCCTACCGTATACAAACAGTTACAACTCTCCTTTCAGTACCTTCAAGTGGAGGTTTCTTTCCAGCCTCACCAGGTGCTTCTGCACTAGGAAAAACAGTGAGTGTTTTTCTGCAGTGCCAACAATGGTATAAGCTGAAGTGTGGGCTGGGCACACTGTCATGTCAGCTAACCCTGCACAGAGCTGATCAGCAACTGGTCAGATGCTAAAAAACATTGACATATTTTCCAAGCTTAGACAAGACTACCGCCACTGATACCCTGCGTGGTTTCCCAGTTACCATTGGAGAAGGTCAACGTCTGAGTTAGTTTCTTTCATCTTTGGCTCATTTTTTAATGTTTTATGGGCCACTTAATATTTATCAGCGGCTCCATCTGCTCCTGCACGCGGTGGCATTTCATATGAGCATTCCGACTTTTTATCCTGTCGAACACCCTACAAGTTGACAGAAAACAAGGGCCAGTTATTAGTTTTCTTAACAAGGCTAAATAAAACGGGACTCGCACACAAAAGCTTTCCCCAGATAATGAGCAGAACAGACTCTCTTTATTTTTCCTCTTAATTTTTAGGTGTGCGGCGCACATGGACTTGAGGGACCAGCATATGGTGAAGTAAAGGTTAGTCCTATGGAAGCTTCCCCAGGCAGCTTTGCAATTGCACCTCAATCCTGACCAAAAGCACGGCTTGCTATTCTCCTCCCACAACCAGTTCTGCCAATACACCTCAGTCCCTCGCTGTACTACTGTCTCTTCCTTTTCAGTCCCATTCCCACATCTCCTGAACAGGACCTACAAGCAATGTTGCATTGTGGTAAAAGATGCATTTGTTTTGTAGTGAAAACAGATAGGGAAATAGACCTACAAGGAAAGGGGGACGATCACGGATGGGTTGGCAACAGCCAAAGGACCTACTTCCTTTTAGTTATATGATTCTCCCACAATATCAATGGCAGCCATGGAGCTAAACTCCCTACACATCTCTTTAAAAATGTAAAAAGAACAGGAGTACTTGTGGCACCTTAGAGACTAACAAATGTATGTATTCCTGTTCTTTTTACGGATACAGACTAACACGGCTGCTACTCTGAAACCTTTAAAAACGTAGGGGTTAGCCTACAGATGAAATCGGATATGAATCTACAGCTTCAGGGTTCATTAATTTAAAGGGACATAAGTAACTTTTGTAAAAAAAAAAAAATCACATTTTTATCTGAAATCATTTTGCCTTTTACAGTTAGAAATAACCCCTAACATTACAACATGAAAGAGATTAGGGGGAAAAAAACATTTTCCTCTATTTTTTTCTCATTTTTTTACTTTGTGCACAGTCAGTTTTGCAGTTTCACCTTTGCCAATTTCCCGTTTGTGTGGGTCTTTCATGATGAAATGGGGGAGAAAAAATTATTTTTTAAAAAGTTATACATGGTCATAAAATCACACAAATTGGCTAGGTGGCTCGGGGAGAAATGCACCATGCATTTAACTCATTTAAAAAAAATCATTAGATTTTGAAGTAAATGGTGCTCCTTTAATTAAGAATGCTTTATTTATAAATACAAACTGAATTAAGAAGACATGTAGAAATCACTGAACAATGCAAGATTAATAATAAAGCCATACCTTTCACACTCTTTACATGGAAATGCACCCTGATAGTCTGTGCCCCCAGGCTGGTCTGGAGTTCCCCTCTGACTGCAGGCTGGACTGTATGTCTTGTGTGATGCTTTTTTGTAATTCTTTGACTTTATCTTCATGTCTTGTCTAGGCAGATAACCATGCATTTTCTTTGGGCTGCATGCAATCTGCAAATTATGGAATATTTGTTAAAATAGCAATCTTTCCCCCTCAGAAAGGTTTGCATTGTTGTGGTTGGATAGTTAAAAGGAATTGAAGTCAAAGAAAATTAACTCTAAACTTTTTTTGGCCAGCTCCACCAATGGTAACAATGGCTGGAGTGCTCGTGTATTCAAGGAACTGCCAGCCACCGACATTTTACGCATCATGTCATGTAAACCTGCTTTGAGCAGGGTCAGACAACAATGCCATACATGGAGCCCTGTCTATACTAGTGCTCCCACTGTTGCTAACGCCAGTAGAGCTGACCCTGTGATAGCAGCTGAGAAACTGATGTCAAAAAACCCTAGTTCAGACACCTCTAAAATGCCCAGGCTGCCAGAGTACATCAAACCCAGAACAATACTACCCTCCTCCTGACCTACAATTTAAAGGCCTGGTCCTGCAAGGCTTTGAGTGTCTTCTGCAAGGTTTAAAGAACACTTAATTCTCACTGAAGTCCATAGGAGGTGAAGGGGGCTCAGCATGGTGTAGGATTGGACCCTATAGCATTAAAATTTCCCACCATTCAGTATCTCAGTGAAACCCTGTTTATCCAATGTGTCTCAGAGATATCAAAAACACTGATAAAAAAGGGGAGTGTGCAAGAGGAGCGCAACCGTGATTTGGATAAGGGAATTTTTAATTAGATTGGTATGATTCTCACACACACACACACACACACACACACACCATCTGAGCCAAAAGGCACTGATGTCAAAGTGGGTCTTTGCATTACCTTCAAATGGCTCTGGATTAGGCCCACCATCCTGACCAGCTATCATGGTGATAGGTTAAGGTTAAGGTGGGCACAATTCTCTGCTGGTGCAAAGTGGCAGAGCTCCACTGAGTTCAAAGGAACTGTGCTAATCTACACCAACAAAGAATATGACGCCAAGTCTTCTGTTGCCTGCTTCAACACGATAAAGGAACCATTTCTGTATTTAATATTTAGAGTTTTAGGATTCCATAGGCTACATATGACCCTTCAGATTATCATTTGCTTGGTGTGAAGATACTATAGTTTAATCATTCCCACAGACTCTTGTTTTCTGCTGCTATCTTGCTTCTAGGGCTGGTATTCATAAAGCATTGATACCAGTGCTGAAAGCATAAATTCCGTCTTACTTCCTTACTAAAGGCACAGGAACTAACTTAAAAGGAACTCTTGTTAAACAAATAGTCCTATTAAAGACTACATTTTCCATGCACCAAGCTAACATACACACTCACACTGATGTGAATATATTTATAGCAAACATGAATTTGCCCAGTGACCTCTTTTGAACAGTGAATACCGAATAAAAAATAACTCCTGTAAATGAACTGGAAAAAAAAAAAAAGCACAGATCTAGTAAATGATTACAAGTTATGTGTGCTATCATATTAGGTGAAATTGTGTAGCCCAACTGTGTACACACCATCGCGTAATTGGGCCTGCCAGGAGTGAGGCTGGTCCTTCACCTCTTATTACCGGGTCCTCAAGGAAGGGTGTGAGTATGTTAGGTTAAGGTACTTATAATAGAAATGTTGCCACCAGGAGTTTTGGAATTCTTTTACTGTTTTGCAGTTATAAGTTTCATTGCATTTCTTATTTTTATGTTAATATCAATAAAGATTTTATCAATTTGGTATTGTCCTCAGTGTACATGTTCTTGCCAAGCACCCCGAGAGTCCTCTCCCGATCTAGAACTCTCTGAGTTCTTGAACTCTGTAGTCTGAATTGGATAAGAACCTATAAATCAGTGGCGAGCCATAACAACTAACCCATCAAATTCAGGTCAACAACTGCAAAGTCCTCAAATGAAAAACCTGTTAAATGACTATAGAGCTATAAAAATAACAAACATTTGGGGTCAGATTTTTAAGGATATTTAGGTACTTACTTGAATTTTCAAAAGCATCTAGGGACCTACTACCCATTGATATTAATGGGTCCAGGTGCTTTTGAAAATTCAAATAGGCACTTAAATACCTTTTAAAATCTGGCCCCTGGTGCACTGAAGCTATGTGCTCATCAAGTTTCTGCTGCAAAAATCTTTCTGGTAAATCTTATTCCCCACTTGCTGCTGTGAAACAGTTCAGCGGTGCAAGGGCCCTGTGTCATGTACTTAGCAGTCGTTGTTGGTTTTTTTTGCAGAATATTGGCACGTCAAAGATGGCACTGCCACATCAGCAACAACAAGTTTAATGCTGACAGCATTACTAACAAGGAGCTAGGGATTATTTTAGATGGTTAATTAGGAGCTAAGAGTTATCTTAATTTTCTTGTTTTAATTAGCAATGGTGTCATGTCAAGAGCAAATATTGTTACATAACTTCCCTGCGAGAGTAATGGGAAACGTTAGGCATGGTATAACATGCCAACTATTGAACAGGGTTTGTCTGAGATTTTTTTGCAATATTATTTGGTAGGTCTCTGCAAGTTAAACAAGGTAGCACCAGAATATTAAATAGGAAGGTGTTTCCTGGAGGGAGCTTGCTGCACACATGAACTCCACATCTCCTAAGGCAATGGAAGATCTTTAAATTAAAGAGTTGAATCTCAGACAGATTCGCCAAGCAGTCTTTTTCTACCCTTTCTTCTGTCTTTTCTACCTCATCCTTCTCTCTTCCTTGAACTTTTTTCTATCACTTACTTTTGGTCGACTGAAGTCAAATTTTATTATTTTTTTCCAGATATAGTAATATTCAACACACTGGGACACATTCTTAGTCTGAATCTATTGGGAAAAAAACAGAAGTAATCCACCATTAATATATCAGAAGTAATATAGTTATTTCTGCAAAACACAATACAAAAACTGTGTCTGTGGGGGATTTTTTTCATTCCCACCAACAATGGGTGTTCAGAAATTAGGGGGGGAGGGACAGCTCAGTGGTTTGAGCATTGACCTGCTAAATCCAGGATATGTTTGTAAAGTGCTCTGAGAGCCTTTAATACAATCCCACACTGCTACAGCTGCGATAAGCAGTGGTGCCTGAGCCGGATTCCTCTCATCATAAAAGAGAGGAGTCTGCTGACAAAGCATTCCCCTGGAAGGGCTCTGGGAGCAGTTTCCCACCTGGGTTGATTTGGTGACTTCCCTGGCAGGCTGAAAAAGGTGTGTGTTTGATAGGGGTTTTGGAGAAGGCTCAGAGTAAGCTTCCCAGAATGATGAATAGATGGAATGGATATTTGGTAAGTGGCTGGCTAAGTTCCTGTTTGAATAATTATTTTAATGCTGCTGGAATTTTCTTGTAATACTACTTATGCATTAGAGCAACCTGTGCCTTCTATAGGCATCATTTTATTAGAAAGAAAGAAAGAAAGAAAGAAAGAAAGAAAGAAAGAAAGAAAGAAAGAATTAGTGTTTGAATTCTAATGCACAGAGGATTTGAAATATAAGAGACACTGTAAATTGGTTAAGCACAAAATTTGATTGTCCCTGATAAGGAATGCTTTTTAAAAATACAATAGTTAAACTCTTTATAGAAATCATATAAATCACAGAAATGTAGGATGGGACGGGACCTCGCTAGGTCATCTAGTCCAGTCCAATGCACTGAGGCAGGAGTATCATCTGGACCATCCCTGACTGATGTTTGTGTAACCTGTTCTTAAAAACTTCAAATGACAGAGATTCCACAACCTCTCCAAGTAATTTGTTCCAGTGCTTAACTACCCTAACAGTAGGAATTTTTTCCTAATGTCTAACCTAAATCTCCTTTGCTGCCATTTAAGCCCATTACATCTTGTCATGTCCTCAGTGGATAAGGAAAACAACTGATCACCTGCCTCATTACTACTTTAAGATAGTTATCAAGTCCCGCACAGTCTTCTCTTCTGCAGACTAAACAAACCCAGTTTTTTCAATCTTTCCTTGTAGGTCATGTTTTCTAGACCTTTAATCATTTCCGTTGCTCTCCTCTGAACTTTCTCTAATTTGTCCACATCATTCCTGATATGTGCTGTTCAGAACTGGACAGAGTACTCCAGTTGAGGCCTTATCAGCATGGAGTAGAGCAGAATAATTACTTCTCGAGTCTTGTTTACAACACTCCTGCTAATACGTTCCAGAATGCTGTTTGCTTTTTTTGCAACAGTATTACATTGTTGACTCTATTTAGTTTGTGATCCACTATAACCCGAAGATACTTTCCTGCAGTACTCATTCCTAGGCAGTCATTTCCTATTTTGTATTTGTGCAATTGATTAATCCTTCCTAATTGTAGTACTTTGCATTTGTCTTTATTGAATTTCATCCTATTTATTTCAGACATTTCTCCAGTTTGTCAAGATCATTTTGAATTCTACTCCTATCCTCCAAAGGGCTTGCAACCCCTCCCGGCTTGGTATCATCTGCAAATTTTATAAGTGTACTCCCTATGCCATTATCCAAATCACTTATGAAAATACTGAATAGAACCAGACCCAGGACAGATCCACAGGCGCCAACTTTCCCCCTGCCCCTGGCCCCGCCCCGACTCCACCCTTTCCCCGCCCTGCCCCGCCCCCATTCCAACCCCTTCCCCAAAGTCCCCGCCCCAGCCCCACCTCTTCCCCGAGTGCGCCGCGTTCCCCCTCCTCCCTCCCAGCGCTTGCCGCGCGAAACAGCTGTTTCATGGCACAAGTGCTGGGAGCTAGGTGGGAAAAGCGGGCACGTGGCGTGCTCAGGGGAGGAGGCGGAGCAGAGGCGGAAGTGAGCTGGGGCGGCAGGGCGGGGAGCTGCACCCACCAATTTTTCCCCCATGGCTGCTCCAGCCCCGGCGCCTATGGACAGATCCCTGTGCATCATGTAACGTGCAGTATGCAAGTCACGGTAACAGCATGCACATGGGAGAAGGGTGCCCTATTTCAAAGCACATCACTGCAAACACTACAGTGGTTTGCTGCAAACTGAGGGTGTAGCATTCTTGGAAGGTATCCCATGTTCCTTTGTTTTGCTGTCGAGCAGTGTGCATTCTGGGATTTTTCTCGCTGTGCATTGTGGGATGCATAGTGGAAATCAGATGAGTTCAAATTTTTACAAAATCCCATGATTCATCTGTCTCTGCCCTGTGCTTCCTTTGTGGGTGGGCTACCATCAGTTCTGAATTGCTGTTAGCCAGAATGGACACATCAATGCTCCGTGCTGCTATTCTGGCAACCTCAAATAGGCAGAGGCTGCTTGTGTGCTCAGCACACAAAACTGGATGAACTGGCTTTGGACTTTGTTTGCCTCAACACTGAGCAGATGATGTGGCAGCTGCAGCAGCTTCTCCAGCAGCAGGAGGGTCTTCAGTGGTGGGGAACTGGGACGTGGATGAGAAAGAAAAGGAAGACACCTGGCAAGTGACAGAAAAGGACTGGTTCTTGGAGCAGTTTCACACCATCTAGCGCCGTTTCTGGGCTCAGGAAACAAGCACAGATTGGTGGGAAAGGATTGTTCTGCACATCTGGGATGACCAACAGTGACGAGAGAATTTCAGGTTCGGGAAGGCAGCCTTTTTGGAGATATGTGCTGAACTAACGATAGAGCTGCAGCGGCAGTTTACCAACATGTGATGCCCCATACTTGCAGATAAGCAGGTCACCAAGGCCATCTGGAAGCTGACCACCCCCAAATGCTACTGGTCCGCAGATAATCAATTCAGTGTGGAGAGATCCACCATCAGGCTCATTATCATGAAGGTGTGTGATGCCATGGAAGAGGTACTATTGCACCGAGTAATAAAGCTTGGTAATGCTCAGGAGGTTATCGATGGCTTTGTACATATGGGGTCCCCAAACTGTAGTGGGGCAATTGATGGGACCTATGTTCCTATTGTTTGCTCCTTACACAAGGGCTTGGTGCTGACAAACAGAAGGAGTGTCATGGAGAAATACCCCTAAGGGCTTGTTAACCACTCTGGCAGGTTTACAAACCTAAATGCCAGGTGGTTTGGAAGGGCCCACGATTCCAGGATCTTTCGGAACTCAGCTCTATTTAACTCAATGGAAAAAGGACTGTTTGCCCACGGAAACACTATGGACATTAATGGTGTGGATGTTACTCCAGTTATCTTGGGACACTCAGCTAATCCTCTGCTTCCCTGGTTAATGAAGCCATTCACAGGCTGCTTGAACAGAAGGAAGGAACTATTTAACTACCACCCCAGTAGTTACAGAATGACAGTGGAGTGTGCATTCGGCCGTCTGAAAGGGAGATGGCACTGTTTGTTGAATAGGTTGGAAGCAACAGAAAAAAGCATCCTAAAGATTACAGCAGCAAGTTGTATTTTGCACTATATTTGTGAGAGTAAGGGAGAAAGCCTTAGTGATGGGTGGGAGGTTTAGGTGCAAAGACTTACTCAGCAGTTTGAGCAGTCAGTGAGGTATCCACTAGAAAACACAAATAGCCAGGCAATATTGTTTGGGATGCCTTTTGTTCTTATTTTAAGTCTCAGGCCTGAAATTGTGCAGCTGTCCATCCAGCTGTTAACCCACGGGGGGCGGGAAAGTGTTGGAAGTTTTTCGTGCGTGCAGTGTTGTTTATGGGCAGCGGAAGTGCAACCCTGTGGCAATCCCTATTTAAACGGGTCTCTTTGCCTACATGTGTATGTAAAAACCTAAGAATAAGTGCAATTAATGATTTTCTATGTGAAATGAGCTGTCAACTCCTTATGAATGAAGTTTTCAAGGTTTTTATTATTTCACCTACTGTGTAATAAACAGAAAATACATCTTGACGTGAAATGGTAATGAAAAATGTTTTTAATTATGAAACAATATATTAAAACACATTCTATTACCTAACTACAAAGAACCCTTTCTTTTAAATAGCAGCAAAACAAAACAGCACAGCACAACCGGACGGGGCAAGACACAACACATGCAGCGGAGGGGCTTAAAGTCACAGGCAAGTATTTGCCTTTGCTCTAGCTCTTCTTCTTGTTCCCAGGACTTCTGGTATTGAGTGGCAAGGCTTGAAGTTACTGGGGCGATAGAGAGCTCAAAAGGGCTGGTGTCCCAGCTGGCACTGTTCTCGGTTCCCTGAGCTTGCGTCTGTGAAGAGAATGGCCTATGGGAGCCCTGCTGTAGGAGTTAATGTGGTTCCCAGCAGGGGCTGCATAACATGGCTGGGTGTTGGTTTGCAGTACTGCACCGCCAGCTGCCCTAAGAGTGACATGTGCTGCAGCAGGGCATTTCGGCTTTGTGTTGCCTCCAGGAGTTGCTTCTCCATCTCCCTGTCTTTTTCCATACTGGTTTTGTCCATGCCAATGAGATCCCTGGCAACTGCAATCCTGCCTTTGGCCACTGCAACGATCTCCCTGTAGAGCAGCTTGTCTGATTCTCTCTCCAGCCTCAAATGCTGCCTCCACCTCTCCGCTATTTTAAATGATGTGTGCGAATATTTCATCTTGAGTTTTCCGTTTTCTCTCCCACAGGTTAGCCAACTGCTCAGCTGCTGGTAAAAGCCCTTCTCCTTGAGGGTCTGTCCAGTGCACATGCAATGGTTGTGGGAGTTAACAAATTCACAAGCAATTACTGTTCATATTCCAGTGAGGCTGTGATAGCATTTTTCTTATTTATGCATATCTGGCTTTCCCTCCCTGAAATTCTCCCCATTCTCAGGAGAACCTCAGCCATGGTAAGTGGTGTGTGTAATGGCATTTTTGTCTGTGCAATATATGCTGTTTGACTGTGCCTTGGACGCCAGCCAGCAGGAGAGAGGGAGCTGAGGTTAGGAATGATGTTCCCAGTCTGGCTTTGGAGTTCTGCTGTGCCTTGGTGTTACTTATATAGTGCTGTAAGGGAGAGTGGGTCGAATCTGGAGGTGAGCTGGATAGTAATATCCTCTACCTCCCCTTTAGGCTGTCCTGACTCTGGATGACCCGAGGCAGGTGACGAGGAGGTAGAGAATGGACTTACTCAAAAAGACAAAGGGCACACCAGTGAGATGCGCAGTCAAGTTATTCACCAAGATGGTCCCCCAGAAGTGCTGCAGGAGCGAAAGGGAATCACAAACTATACCAGGAATAGTGCAGCTTTTCCTCATAATCTACAAACAACAACTGAGCAATTTCTCACTCTTACATTTTGCTTTATCTCCCCTGTATGGGGAGACATGGTGAAAGTGCAGAGAAAAACTGATAGGGTTCTGCAATGATTGCCTGAAGCATTTGGTTTTACCAATCTAGCTCTATGTAAGCCTGTGAAAAGCTGTTAAGAGTTTTGCTATCCTCACAGCAAAGCTTTTTTACTGTAAGAATGTGTGTTACAAGGCATTTATACCTCAGCAGGGAATTGTACTCTTTGTAGCTTTATGGGCATGCAATGTGCATGTCTACCCCATACAAAGTGAAAACGCTAACCAACTGCTTTTCCTGTAACCACTGTCTCAATTAACTTTTGCAATTTGGACAAAAGAATGTTTTCATTATTTGAATCTTCCGTGGGAGGTGGGTGGCGTGGAGGCTGAAGCTGCACCATGCTGTCAATCACCATTTTGAGCTGGAGAATGGGGTTGGGGGTCGCTGGTATGGACAGCTGAGGGATGGGCATGTGCCTTCCACAGCGTGGGCCTGAAAATGGTTGGTAGTCGGGGTTTCAGCATGAGATAAGAGATCAACTGCCCAGCCGAAGTCACCGCCATTTTGGTAAGGCATATGGGGGAGGGCAGATAGCATGGGCCGATGGAGGGAGGCAGGGATCTGGGACTCACATCCACCTACAATGGCTGCAGCCATGAGGCACCCAGAACAGAAGCTGGCACAGCAGTATAGCTTAACAATAATACATTAAAATGTATATATTAAATTATTAGTAATTTTTAAAAACCATGCATGCAAGCTTCCCTCCATAGGATCAACCCCCTCAGTCCCGTCTGGGAAGCATGGTTGGTTGCAGCAAGGCATGATTCAGGTTTGCTTTCTATCTGGCTGGCATCAGGGCGTGAGTCTTGAAGGGACCCTGGCTTTCCAGGGAGATCTCTTCACTGGCGTCCTCATGCTCCTTTTCCGATGACTCTTGTTGATCTTGCCAGTCATCCTCGGAGAGGGGTGGGAGGGAGAAAGCAGGCAGCAGGATCCACAGACTGCATGAGTTGGGTGGTCATGTAGTTATGTAAAATCCTGTCCAGCTCCTCAAAAACTGGACAAGTTACATGTCCCTTGCCAGACTTTTTCCTTTATTGGGCCAACTTTTGTTGGTGAGAGAGACAAGCTTTCGAGCTGACACAAAGCTCTTCTAAGCTTGTGTCTCTCTCACCAACAGAAGTTGTTCAATAAAAGATATTACCTCACTCACCTTGTCTTTCTAATATCCTGGGATTAACATGGCTATAACACTGCATATAACAGATATCTTCCTGTCAACTCTCATTTTAGCATAGGTCCTCCTGACCTGTTTGCTCTTTATCTGGTACTTTTTGTCATCACGGTCATGGCCCTTCGAGGACATCTGCCTAGCAATGTCGACAAGATCTTTATTCTGGTGGCTGGTCATATGAGCTTCCTGCATTGATGCTTCTCCCCAGATGGCGATGAAGTGAGGACTCAGCTCAGCTCCAAGCAACTGCTCGCGGCATGTTGTAAGGATTCTGGAGTATTATTGCAGCTACTGTGCAGTGGAGTCGCATCATAGGCTCATTTAACTTACGCAATTTCAACTATACGCGCTCGGCAAAACAAAAACAAAAAGAGAAAAATAACAATTTAAATACTATACCTGTAGTGCGGGCGAGTCCGCCCGCCATTCCACTCAATGAGCGTTTGACTATACGCGATTTTCGCCTTATGCGCTGACTTCAGAACCTAACCCCTGAGTAAGATATACTCAAATCCAGGTGCAAAAGGACAAAATCTAGCACCTTTCCAGTTTATAAACGGGAGGGAACATCTGACCAAACTGACCCCAGAGCTGGGGAGAGCACACAGGTAAACTGATAGGTCAATAATGGCCGCTTGTGTGGGATATCTGTTGGAAGACTGCCAAAGTAGTCAATATATCAGACGAACTCGAATTGCAGCAAAGTTATTTCACTTTGAAAAAGGACTTCAGAGTTCACGATAAACGCGTCAGTGTGCTACGTTGTGTGTACACAAGGATTTTCAAACCAGATTAATTTGACTTAATCCAGTTTAAATTACCTGTGTAGACAAGTCCTTAGCCTAGTCTCTTTGAACCCCTCAGACAAACAAATTTAATCTATAACTCTTTTTTTTTTTCATTTGCTTCTTATTCTTTTTGGGAAACATCAAAAACACTTCAGAAACATTTTAGCTTTGAGAAAGAGACTACAAATAACTCCTTTAATTAATTCTCGAAGGAGCTTTAGCAATCTGAAAAAACCCTCTGCCTAGAGGTCTTACCTTCTTCTGTATCAGGTAAAAATCTTTCTTATGTAGGCAAAAAGCCTTTTTAAACAACTGCTTCTCAATAGGTGTCCAAACATCTGAACCTAATGGTAATAAGATGCAAATTATTAGATCACATAGCATGCTTAATGGACCATCACACTTACAAAATTAAAACACTTGATTATTCATGTATACATTTTTCTCTCTCAGGGAAACTTAATTCCAATCTACCAAAAACAGTAATCAGTACTATGTTAGAAAAGTCTGAAAAACTCAGATTTCTACTGGCACAGGAAATACCACATACTATAAAACATATGCACCATTGAAAAGAATACCACACAATAGCAAACATCTGTCATTGCCATGTTTCAGCATACTTCTCCCATTGGGTGTCACTGCAGGGCAGTGCATGCTAAAGAGTCATGCTGTCACAAGGGAACCATGGAGCTGAGCATAAAAAAACAGTGTAAACAATATTAAAATTGACACGGTGATCGCAATTTCTAGCACCACAGGGCAAGAATCTCTTGTTTATAGTTTTTAAAGTGCCTGTATTTTTTAAAGCAGAAAATTAAAGGCAAATCACAGTGTTATCCAATTATTGCATGTCTCTTAGCATCCCAGTTCACTGGTCCCGAACTACAGGTTTTGTTTTTAATTTACCTGCATAACGATAGTCAGCAAGCGGGTGGGATGGAGCTTTCTGAGGTCCTCTAAACAGCAGCATCTCTAGGGCCTCCTGCAACAATTTAATCCACAAAGTAATCAGAGCCCTCAAAAGAGAAGCAGGGAGGTAAATTCTGCTCTCAGCTATGCTGATGTAAATCCACTGATTTTAGTGATTCATGCCAGCATCCCTGAGAGAAGAATTTGCTCGTGTTGGCAATGCTAATGTAATATAATGCTTTCTAAGGGTCTGATCCAAATCCCACTGAAGTCCATGGGAGTCTTTCCACAGATTTCAATGGCTTTAGATCAGGCCTCAAGTGTTTTAAGAAAAAATACAGATTGTGCAAACATCTTGTGCAGAAAAGTAGCAGCGTCCTGCCACATTAGGGTGGTTATTTGTCCTGTGCTTCAATCATTTTGTGCCACCTATGCCAGCGCATAGCAGTTACACAGCAACCATAAGACCACCCCCAGCCAGGGACACCCCAGGCTTATGAGCCTTCTCTGCCTGGCACTAAGACAGACTACTCCCCCGCAGCAATCCCCGGCATAGAAAAAATATCATGGGGCATCTGGGGCACACTGCAGGAAGGAGGATGTGGCCAGAGTGTTCCATAATAGCCACTGTACCTGGGCCACAAATTAGTGCAAGCCCCAAGGCTGCTCTAACCTGTGCGTTAGGTGAACCAGTAAGCCCCTGGGGGACGCACTGCCTCCCTTCTCAGTCCTTGCACTAGGCTCAGCACTGGCTCAGAGATGACTTGGCCCTAAGCCAGTAGACCTTGGAGAGGTTTGCCATTGACTTCAATGGCAGCAGGACCAGATCCTAAGTGTGTTGGTTACCACAAGAGGGGGGACATGATAACATGTCTCTTAAAATATGTAAAAGGCTGTTATAAAGAAGACAGAGATCAAACATTCTCCATGTCCACTGAGGGCAGGACAAGAAGTAATTGGCTTAGTTTACAGCTAAACAGATTTAGGTTAGATATTAGGAAAAACTTTAACTATAAGGATAGTTAAGCATCGGAACAGGTTACCAAGAGAGGTTGTTAAATTCCTGTCCTTGCAAGTTTTTAAGAACAGGTTAGATAAATACCTGCCAGGGATGGTCTAGGTATACTTAATCCTGCTTCAGCACAGGTAGATGGACTAGGTAGGTGACCTCTTGAGGTCTCTTCCAGCCCTACATTTCTATAAATTTATGTAATCATAAACAAACAAGAGAAAATATATTGCTGCAGATCAAACAAATAATCCAGCGCTCTTCATATGGCTTCCCTCACAGATGGCATTGAGGCACTGACCAAAAAAAAGGCTTTGACAGTTTAACTTACACTGTCATACAAAGAGAGATTGTAAAGACTGGGACTGTTTACCTTGGAAAGGAGATGAATAAGAGGGGAAATGATAAAAGTCTATAAAATAATAAATGGCATACAGTAATGGCATTCAGACAGTAACAATAGGATTTGGTAGGCTGCATTTAAGTTTAGAGACACTGGGTCAAATTCTACTCTTAGTTACAAGTGGTGTAAGCCTGGACAAAATGGAATTACTTCAAAATCACACCAGTTGTAACGAAGAACAGAACTTGTCCAGTTATTACCTATGACTAAATAACTAGCTCTTACCAGAATATTGCCTTGTGCTTCATGCAGACAATGCAGGGCTAGTTCTAGATTGGTCCCTCCCCCTGGCATCGCACTGGAGCAGGCCACATGTAATAGTCCTGTTACTGCAACCACAATCAGAAAGCAGAGACAAGTTCCGTGATGGAGGTAGGAAAAGTGCATGAGAAGATTACTTTAAGGAAAAAAGAACAATTGCGATACTCAAAGGGGCCGCCAGTAAAACACAGAAGGAATGGCGAAATGTCTTGTCTCTGTTTCAAACATGGCTGTCTCACTGATAAACCAGTGTACTTAAGCAAAACCTCTCCTCTTTCAAAGTCACTGTAGATGGATGGAGACTAATGGAGATGTTCGTGACTATTTGTGACGAGGAGATGCCACTGGGAGCATAACGGCTGTCTAATTTGTTTACTGCTTTAGCTCTCCCAAAACTAAGCAAATCACTTCCCTGTAATGCAACTGTGTTGAGAAGGAGGTCAAGAAAATTAACATTTTCCACAGCACAATGCAATTAATAAAGGAGAGGATTAAAAAAGAACACAAGGTTGCAATGACAGCAAAACAATTTCTAATCATAAAATCTTGGGATAGTCTTGGGATAACATTTTTAAGACACCTCTGTCCTGTGTATCCTGGTTGGTTGCGATGTCTCCCCAGGGTTTCCACACTAACGATGCTGCATGTTCATCATTTTCTAAAAATGCTCTATCCTGGAGGTTTGGTATCTCTGCCTGAAACCGGTTTCCAATGTTAATGTGTCTAAAATAATAAAAAGTGGGGGATGAGGGAAAATGAATTGGGAACAAATATAACTCAATAAGTAAGCAGATACACACAAACACAAACACAGCATTTCAGAGGATAAAGATGAACAAGATGCAGTGTAATAAATATGTCATTTATGCTGCGCACAAATGCCTCTGCAAACCATAGCTAGTGCACCTTATCCGTCCCCAAGTAAACAGCAAGAGACAATGGATATGTCTACAATGCCGGCAGGAGTGAGCTTCCCAGCCCAGGTCGACAGACTTGGGCTAGCAGCGTTTGTGGTAGCAGTATAAAAATTGCTGTGTAGACTGTGCTTTAAATTTGCAGCTCAAGCTGGAGGGGGTTGGCTTCAGAGTCCCCTGTTCCAGCCCATTCCACAACTTCAAAGTGTTGTCTACACACCTATTTTTAGAGCGCTAGCGTGAGCCCTGCTAGCCTGATGCTGTTGACCCGGACCAGGAAGCTGTCTATACCCAATAAAGGCTTGATGTACTGCTGCATTACTCCAGTTTCATGTCAATGTAACATCATCTAAAGCAATGGCATTACACCAGTATAAAATTGGAGTAACCCAGCAGTGCATCAGGCCCTGAGCAACTACAGAATTAAAAGTAGGTCACTAACCGTGAATTTCAGCTCTTCAGTGGCTTGTATGAAACGTAATTGATTACAACTAGGCAGGTACCCACATCACAAAAGCTACTATCAGAACAGGTGTCCTTGTTGGAAAACTCAGCATTGAGGCCAAGGAGTGAATGAGCCAAGGAGACTGAACACCTTATACCTACTGGGAGTACCTCTGCAGGCAAAGGTAAGTTGAAGCATATTGGCAGGACAGGGAAGGAAAGCCTGAACTGAGGTGCCAGCACTATCAGTTGTCTGGGAAAGCCACAACTTCAGTTCTCCTGCTGCCAGTCTTGAAATTCTGAGCTGGTATTTTATATATAAGAACAAAACAGTTCAGAGCTGTAGATCATTCCCAGTGAGAGACACAGCGATGGGCTTAATATCTTACCCTTGCCCGGATCAAAGAAGGCTTAGAACAGATGTGTAGTCTCAACTGATGGCCCCACAATGAGCATTCAGTGTAACGTGTATGGTTCAAGTATTCTGTGTGCCTAAACTGCGTGTAAAACGCTTAGGACATCTAGATCTTTTTCACCAGTATTACTTTTATCCTCCTTAATTCTCAATCAGCTCTGCTGACTTGTGGTTTTCACAGTTTCCCCTTATGCACTGCTCTACGGTTTGCCTTTACGTACAGTTCTTGCTCTTGTAAATGGCATTGGTTTGTCTTATTGCAGGATAATCCTGTTATAGATTATCTTATTACTACGTATATTTAACCCACATGGTGCAATCTTGTTAACAATGCCCCCTTCTGGATATGTTATCCAGATCTTAGCTTTTCATTAGATGCCAAGCTACACAACACGGCTATATTCACTGCAAACAGAATTAGTCGTCTTTGATAAATCTTACTTCATTATTCCACAACTACTGTAGCACTGTCACTCTGTCTGTCCATGTTACGCATCCAATGACAATCAGAGAAGACTCTAGCCTTCCTTAGATAATCAGAGCCCAAACAAAAGGAATGTAATACCTATATAGTCCCTGTTCACCTTTTTTATTTAACAAGAACCACAATATCACTCACACTATTAAATTCACTCCATACTAGTAAAATATTTAAAATTGCTAGCCAGGTATTTTAAGTATCACCATCTGTCACTGCTGTTGACAAAAATACAGTTCACAGAATTACAGCTGTTAAGGATGGACATTTATGTGGGTAATAAGAATACTCAGAGTTATAATAGTAAGGATTTTTTAAAAAGACAAGGGTTTCAGAAGTGCTGTAAGCTCTCCTGCTTCAGGACATAAGCCAATCTCTAACTAATGGGGAATCAGGAAAAATCTTTCCCTGGTGTCAGGTTATGCCATAACTGCATGGTTCTTACACCTTCCTCTGAAGCATCTGGAATTGGCCATTGTCAAAGACATACTAATAGACATGTAAAGTGAGAGGCAGTGGGTGAAATTAACAATGGATAACAAGAAAGGTGGCTATGACAGATGACAGAGCAGGATATCTAAACAGCCTAAGAAAAAATTAAAAGACAGAGCAATCTTTATTTATTATGCTAGCCTCACGCATAATCCAGTCAACGTTTAATGGGGATAGCACTGGATATTTTGTTGCAACTTCATTTTGGCCAGCGTCTGACATTATCTGGCCAAAAATGCTATTAATCCGGCCAATGATGCAAGACCGTGAGAGAACCAGCCAAATGACGGATTTGTGTGCGGGTGAAGGAGGAGGGAGGTGGATAATGTTATTTTAAAAGGCCTTTAAAACATTGTAGTTGCAACAGCCAAGATTCTCCGTCTCCTAAAATTGTATTTTTCCCCACTATTAACATTTTCCAAGTTCCTTTCTTAATGGGGAGTGTAGAAAAAAAGGGATGCATCAGATAGAATGACTTGACCAAACATTAGGAATAACACTGTTTAAATCGATGCAGTAACACTCAGTATTTATACAGTTCCTTTGCTCCAAACATTGAGTGCTTTACAACCATTTAATTAAGGATCACAACACAAATGTGAAGCAGGTTTGTGTTACTATTCCTATTTGAGGATCAATAAACTGAAGCACAGAAAGAGGAAGTGACATTTAAGCATGGTAAGAACAGCACGGTATAGTGATTAAAGCACAAGAGCATACTTCCAAATGAGAATATTCTCTTTATTAGAATACTAATACTAACATAACTCATATGGCTGTTGTGAAGCTTTATTCATTCATGTTTGTAAAGCACTTTTAGATCCTCAGATGGAATGGTCTAGTGAAGTGCAAAGTAGGGCCCAATTCAGCACAGTACTTAAGAATGTGCGTAACACTAAGCACATGAGTAGTTCCACTGAAGTCAATGGGTCTGCTCATGTGCTTGAAGTTAGGCATGTGCTGAAGTGGTGCCTGAACTTGACAGCAACTTAGTGTCCGAGTCAAGAACTGAACCCAGCAAACTACTCCTAGATCCTTCTTTAACCCCTGAACAACACTCCATGCATTTAAAAGCACTGCTTTCCATTTCATATGTTCATGAATTCCATTCTCTCTTGCCCCTGGGATTGTGCTGCCCGCTGACAATTCAGAGTCGAAATAATAACTTTGGGGCTATGGAATTACAGAAAACCCACAGCCTCATATGCAAATATTTTGCCTATGACTAGCTTGTACGGTGGGATCTGTCTTGCATTCAAACTTTCTCACTCCTTGCCTCAGACCAATGGGCCAGCTAGTCCAGTTATCCCATCTTCTGCAGTAGCCAATGAAGGATACTGTAGAAGGAGGGAAATAGCTCTATTCTCATAATGATGTGTCCAGTCACTTGTTTAATGCTACAATACTGACTAATGGAGAAGTGTGACATTTTTTATTAATTATTATTATTATGCTCCACTTACGGCTTTATGCTGATTTTGGTGTTATCTTTCACAAGAGAGAATCCAAAGTCTCCATCCATTCTGCCTAAAAAAAAATAAATACATTGAAGATAAATGTACTCAGAAGACCCTTCCCCTTGGCTTACTTGCCATGCTCATCTAAAATGTCTTGGCAACTACTTTTGCAGCTATTTAATTCTTGGAATTCCCACTGACTTCAGTGGAACTATTCACATGACTATGTCTTCCAAGAACAGGCCCTCAATATGGAACATCCTCACACAATTTTTCAGTTTTTTTTTTTTTTGACCACTCATCACAAGCTGTCATCCCACAGACATAACAGGTCTTTATTTTGGAATCATAAACAAAATCTAAATACCATACAATATTAAATATAATATCTGGAGCCAAATTGTGGCAGGTATATTCCTCCTTTCAGAAACCAGCAGCCAATACAGGAAGGACAAGCTGGAAGATGTCTGCTCCTATTCTCCCTGGCTGTCTGTGACAGGAGTTGCAAACTCTTGGGCAGCGCTATGTACGCCCCTAACTCAGCAATGGCCCCTAAATATAACCCAACCACAGATGATACATGCTTTTAGAAGGAATAATCAGACCTTGGAGGAGGGAGAGATGTGCACTGGGCTGCACAGTTGGAAAATACAGGTGTACACTAAGGCATATTTTACACTGTTTCGGAGTGAAGGTGTGTGTACCACTGTTATAGGATTGGTAGAATTTGGCACCAGGAATGGAAACATATATAATGACTGAATTTTGATGCCTCTATACTAGTATTTGTACATTTTGGTGTAACTGTCAAATGCTTTTAATGCATAGACCAACACAACAGAAAAGTAGTGCAAGAAAGTTAGTTGAGCAGTTTTCATTCTTAACTTACATTGCTGGACATATAGGTCCAAATTTTCCATTGATCTTTACGTTGTGTCACAGATACCAGTGCAAAAGTGTGGGCCTTTCTAATTTAGTACCAATTACACCCATTTTGCATTGTAGTAAATGTCTGCACAAAGGTCAGGGCAACAGACAATCTGGGCCCATACAGCTAATGATAGCAAACTGGATTTCTTTCTATTATTATTATTAGCTGAATGTGAACACTGTGGTTTTTATTACCTAGAATGGTACTGTACAGCTTGTTGGGACCAGCATTAGTAGAGGAAGAACAAAGAGTGCTGAAATAAAGCCCTGATCCCTCCCGTATTGGGCTGAGCATAGGAGGCGGGGTATATGGAGAGTTTTGGAATAAGTCTCTCAGGAGGTGGTCAACCATGTAGACAGGTGATCGAAGATTACTCTCATGGCATCCTCCCATCATGGCTGGCTGCACCTCAGCACACAAGGAAGGTGGAGGTGGGATAAAGAGCGATTTGGGACGAGTCTGCCTCTTCCTCTTTTTTGGGGGCAAACTTTTCCTGAGGTCCTTCTCATCCTGGCTTTCCTTTTCATTAACCTGAGGAGACATTTCATTTGGAATTTTAATTGCCACAGGAACAAGGATAACAAGTGTGAGTCTCCGGCATTTAAGATGTGTGGCTTATGACCAACATGAGGCACTTAAAATCATTTAACAAGAGAAAGCTTGAAATTACATGGGACTCATGTCGTTTGCATGTTTGGGGGTTTTCTAGAATCTCACTTTTGTGATTCATCATTTATGGGACTAATAATTAACAGCAAACATCAAGATTTATGAGCAGAATTAAAGAAAGGACCCTCTTCTGCAGCCCTTACTCATGCAAGTAGTCCCATTTAAGTCAACAGGCACGTGAGCAAGGAATGTAAATTAGAGCCCTATGTAAGAGTCCTTGTAATCGTGTAGTGTTGAGAGAGTTATCATTGTGAATCCTTCCTAAAGAGTTCAGATATATTCTAATTTGCTTTAAACCAAATAATTATCCTACACAATAATCAAATTCACCAACTAGTGCTGATAGCAAAGTAAGTCTGTGAAATGCTTTCCTAATAATTTTTCTAGGAAAGCCTATTTGCTAACTTCTTAGTTAAAATATTCACTTGCTACTGGTGACAAAGAATTACCAGAGAAGGCAATTACTAGCAAGATGCATAGAACAAATTACTTTTTTTCAAATCTAACAAATTAAATAAACTCAGTTCAATGTTGCCTTAACTGTGTAATTCCAAATATTTATTTTTTTCACAAAACCAAAAGCCGAAAACAAGGCTTACATTATAATTCAGACATTTCTCACAATTTTCAAATGTTATGCAACTCAAAGTGGTTTACTGGATTAACATATTTATATATTTCCAATTGATTAATTTCATAGGTCCAGATGAACCCCTTACGTTGAAGTGAAATCCACTGCTGTATAGAAAACCACCAGGGAAGTGCCACTTAAGTTCTATTTTAGGGGTTTAAGTAAGACATAAGTGGTGCATAGGCTTTTTGCTAACCCTCTGAGCACGGATGGATTTCACATACTGGTGAACAATTGCTCACAAAAGTTGTCCCATTAAAGTCAATGTATACCATATAAAAGAACACAAATCACAACCCACTTTGTTCCTGGTCTGTTGGTTCATAGCTGTCACAGGTACAGAGACTGGGATCACAAGAGGTGCCACTGTTACTTCTTCTAAAGGTTTCTTAATTTCTGATGGCATGTTTCCATCTCCTATTGGCTTGAGTGACAATTTCTGAGGGTTTAAGTTTTCTGCATTGTACACCTTAACACAAAAAATTCTAATAAATAATAATAATAATAATAGGCATATCTCATAGCATCTTTCATCTGAGGATCTCAAAGTGCTTTGCAAACAACTAATTCTCACAATATCCTTCTGCATTAGATCACTATTATTATCACTATTTTATATATGGAAAAAACTAAGACCCAATGATTTGAATGACTTTCTCCAAAGTAACATAAGTTAGTGACAGAGCCAGGAATAGAACCCATAAGTAGCATTCCCTTATTCTAACCATTATGCTCCACTCCAAACTTAGCTCTCAAACCCTAAGACTGTGCTGCCACAGTAGACACACTTTAAAAATTCTATCTTATAAAAAGAAAGTGACCATTTTCAGCGATATTCCGTGTCGATATAGTAGAAAATTTTGTGGGAAACAGCACTCTTTTGAAACATTACAATTGTTTAAGGATGCCTACTGAACAATAACCACTTGAAAGGTGTCTGATAGCTCCAGAATTCTAGATTCTATCCTATTATTCTTAATTTTCAATGCAAAGGTTAAGTTGCTTCAAGACATTTTTATCCCCATAGGCCAGGAACAGGTTTTAAGAATCCTTGTGACTTTAATTCAAACTCCCATTAACTAACAAGCACTGAGGGATTCAATTTCCCTTTACCTGCTGTTCCATTTTCCCTGGTGGTGAATGCCATTGTTCACTTTGGAAACACATATGGCTGTTTAAACCTTTCTCAGTATAGAACAGCTGACCGCAGGTCTTGCAAACGAAACCACTTGCATATCTGTTCCCATCTGCAGGAACACCACTGGTGTTATTACTAAGCGTGGAAAGCAAGGTAAAAGGATGGAAAATTAACATTATTAAGCTGAACTACTGTTTGCAATTTAGTCTCTACCCATATTAGGTGCATGCTTGCATTCCCTTCTTTAGATCTCATTTTATGTCTAGCTGGAAAAGAAGTCTCTACAGTTCATTTATCAGCAAACTATGTTAACCAGAGAAAAATCCCCACTGGGACATAAATCATCCATGTTAGAAAGATAGTTTTAAACAGGAGATGTAATGAAATGCCCTCTTGAGCATTTACATGAAATTGTACCTCTGTTACCAACTATGCAGAAATGCCTTTTCCAAAAACAGAAACACAAGGTGGGGGAGGTAATATCTTTTACTGGACCAACTTCTGTTGGTGACAGAGACAAGCTTTCGAACTTACACAGAGCTCCACACCACTTCCTCTAAAAATGATGGCCTGCATTCAAAATCCTGCAGAGCATTTTCTTAAGCCATGCATTAAACATACCATATGGAATTTCTGTAATTTTGATGTTGCCATTGGAAAACATGTGTTACATGTGTGCTGTTTTTCCTTTTGTTTTTTTCCCCTAGTGCTGATGAATGGTGGCAGATTGACAGCTCTGGAGACTCGAGTCCTCTATCGACAATACTAACAAAGCAAAGGCAGTTCATGCTTTCCAACACCGACACACCTACCACCCTAACGTGGAGGGACCACCTTAGGGGTGAGAATGAGAGATGAGTTCAGACCCTATAGTCCATTCAGTCCTTGGCTCCTCTCCTGGGGCTAGAAATGGAGGATGGGGCGAGAGAGAAGGAGACTACCTTGATGAGTGGGTGATTTTTTTTTTATGTGGACACTTGCTCACTATAAACTGTGACTTTCAGTCTTTACGGACCAGGAATGGATTCCTCAGATTAATTTCTTAATGATGGAAAAATTATTGGCATATCTATCATGGTTAGTGGCATTGTAGGAAAGGCAGCTGTTTGTGCAGTTTAAATGAAGAATCATATTAAATTAATCTATGCAATCTCTAGAGAAGAATTAAATCAGTGGGCCATATTCTGCTCTCAAGCTACACCTGTGCAACTTCATTGAATTCAACTGAATTTCACTAGATTGGACTGTAAGGCTGTGACCCAGGAACCTCCTGGTGCCAACTGGCAGAGAACCCCCAGGCTGCATAGGGATGTATAGGAATCCCCTGGGTCTGATGGTATGTGATACCAAAGAGTGGTATGTGAAGTCTCTATCAACAACTGATTATTAGTCACTCGGTAATGTATGTATGAGTAATATTTAGGAAGTTACGTATGTTCTTAAAGCCTTGAAATGAAAAGCAGGTCACCAGGAGGTAACCAGCCTTGGATAGATTCTGTTTGGTCAGGGGACAGGAGATGCTTCTCTCTCTTTGTTTGGTCAAATGTGTATTGCGCACCGTGTGTCTCACAAGGTAAGCCTATGTGCATGTGGAGCCAGATGCTAATTAAAAGATTGCAAGGTCAACAAGAGAGGGAGGCCACAGGGAAGAACAATAAGCAGGGGGGTGTCCTGTTTATGAATAAAGATCAAAGGACTGTTTGGATGTATCTGGGATTGCAAAGAGACACAGGGGATTTCTCCACTGAGGAAGCAAGAGGACAACATGACTTGTCTCATGAACAGAAGATTACAGCCAAGACTGGCTATAATACACTGGAAGGGTTTTGAGTGAGCTTTTCCTGTATATGACATGATGTCTTGTTCGTTAAGTTTAGGCTCCACAAAGCATGTTATGATTTTATTTTATATGTAGCCATTCCGATCTCTGTTCTTTGTTAAATAAACTACTTCTAGTTTTTACTATCAACATATCTAAGTGCTGTGTGTTGATCAGAGTGGCGATCCTGAGCTGTAACTGGTACACTGGGGTGTCCTCTTCCTTGGGGAGTAGAGGATTTACGAATTCTGTGATTGTTCAATGGAACAGGTGCTGGATGCTCAGAGAGTTTGGGGTTGAATTGTGCCTATCATTAACCTGTAAAGAGAGGATGGGGCCTGTGGAAGCCTGAAGGAGGTACTTGTGTCGCCTGAGGCTTGTGGTGTCAGGGAGCTGAGCCCTGGCAGGCACAGACAAGGCTTCCTAATGCTAAGGGCTGGTGGTAGCAAGGTCCCTCACAGCCCTGGGTACCACAGGAAGTGTCACAAAGGCTCAGACTTAAGCACGGGGCAGCACATAGCTGCATCACCCACGGAGGAACCCCAGGAATGAACTGTGACCCAAAGTCACAGTTCCTCCCCTTCTTCCCCAGGGAGAAGTAGGCTCTGACACCCCCTTTCGGGGAACAGCTAACTTCCTCATGTAATAACTGATCAGCTCCACTGGCTGGCATATGGGAAGACAGACCATGGCTTACTTGAGGAGGGAATATCAGGAGTGCAGTCCCTGCTCTCTACACCAGCACCCAAGCAGTGATGCAGGTAGGTTTCTAAGCAGCTGAACAGAGGGAGGGAGAAGGGTGTTTACTTCCCTATGCAACCACTGAGGACCGGGGCATAAACTTGCCCTAAATAAATTACTGGTTATAAAATTATCCATCTACTTTTAAAAATCCAGCTTTGGTATTTGACTCTCTGCCCCTACAATAAATTTCAAAGGCTGACTACTCATTGTGGATGAAACTCAGCACAAGACCTGTGCTCAACTTAAAACCCAGTGAAGCCCTTCTTGCCCAGAGGTGAATCTCTTAATTTTATTCTAAATTTGCCTTCCATTCCTTTCATTGTGAACCCTCATTCATTATGGTAATGTATGAAAAGAAAAGGACTGGTCAGTTTTTATCATCTTAATAACCTTAAATACCGCACTCAAATATCCCTCTGTCATACTTAAGTTAAGTTGCTATATGGCTTTCATGCTTGTTGGTTAGAAAGTAGTTTTATGAAAGCCTTGTGGCTCTAATTCAAACACCTATTAATTAGCATAATCTCAGAGCTAGCCAAAAAAAAAGGGATATGTAAAAATCCAACCCTAAGGGAACAGACAAATACATCATTCGGACTCTTACTGCTAACATACACACTTGAAGCCAAACCTAAAAGTACAAATAAAAATCTGTGTCGCATTATTTTATTTGAAGCTCTGTCAAGACTACAGTGTACCCTGCTTACCATCCAGCTGACAAGTTTTCTTCCCTCACTGCATTAGTAAGGCTGTAGATATTTCCACCCTGAGTTAAAAAAAAATCAAAAACAGATGTTATACTGTCCATGATTGAAACTTACAATATAGTTATTCCATCCTGAAACAAGACATGGAACTTCTGAGTTGTTTCATTTGTAAAAATAACACTTTGCAGTTATATGGTTTAGAAACTTTCTTTACAGGATCCCAAAGCCCTCTACAAACATTAATGAATTTATCCTCATAACCCTTGTGTGCACATACAAATAACACACGAGTTCCAATCAACACCACTCTTATATCATAAGTTGCATATTTCCCATTACAGGACCCTCTAAAAGAGAGAGCAATCATCAGCACAGAGAAAGTAACCTACTGCAGAAGAATGCCAGAGAGGGAGGATCCTCTCCTCCTACGTTCCAATCTCTTAGACTCCTAATGCTTGGTGGCCACATGCAGGAATTTGGGGAGGGAAGCAAGATGCCCCATACAGACTTCAAGGAGTTAAGAGAGTTCCTATAGCTTCTGAGCCCCATGCAGGTTTCCTAGTTCTGGGATTCCTCTGGCCCAGCCAGCATCTCACCTCTCCCGCAGCAATGGCAGGCCCCAGAATACAGAGAGCCTTCTGCAAGGTTCCAGGGGGAAGGTGGGGAACAGTACCACAGAGGTGGTTCAGCACCTGCCTCCACAGTATGGAATAGGGGGGGATTCCTTGCACAAAGGGTCACCTCAGTGCATAGATGACAGGTGACCAAATGGCCTGCAGAAACAACAGCAGCTCGTGCAGAACCTGGACAAAAGCATGCATATGAACTTTCCATCAGAGTAGTGCATGAGGGTGAGATGTCATCAGACTGCATGGGGCAGGAAGTGCAACTAATAATCAACACAACAAAAATGACTCTCCACAAAACCTTGGAGACTCAGAACTCCTATTTATCCACAGAACACGTACAGCATGGGCAGCACTATTGCAAGCAGCTTCCCTACTCCATTCCATCAATGTGCCTCATCTCTGACCTGAAAGGACTATCTTTAAGGCTGAGAAGTTCATTATGTATAACTATTTAGCCCCTGATTTCTCTGCTGATGCAAGCAGTTAGGCACTAATTACTCCCAATTGAGAAAGTGATTTGTGCTATATGGACATCTGTCCATTATTGTACTGACTCATTTCATACAGCTCCCTGAACAATCTGATGCTAGCAATGTTTTATTCCTGACCAGAGCCCAAGCTGAACCAAGAACCTAGGTGAAAGGCTTTACTAAGCATCCCGTGAGACTTCATCTTGTTAAATCATTTTTACACCTCTGACACTGGATTAATTAATTAATGTTTTTAATGCACTCTGAAATATGTAAAGGGCCATGTAAATGCTAAAGATTATTTTTGGTGAGTCTAAAGCTGTCAACACTAACAAAAAAACACTTAAAAGAACACAGGGAAACAATTAAGTCCAATAGCTAAGGCTCAATACCTAAAGTTAGGAACCCTAGGTTCTACTCCAGACTGGAAATTAACTTAATACAGTATAGAACATCTCTGTGCCCCAGTTTTCCAAACTATAAAACAGAGGTAATGTTAACCCCCTTCATGAACCGGTATAAAGTATTTTCAGATCTCAGGTTAAAAGCACAGCTAACTGCCCCATACTTTTATTCCTAATAAAAGAAAAAACGTAATTGATGTGCGGTTGAAAAGAATGTTGGTCCCACTTTACCACACCTTTCAAGATGAAGTTTAATACAGCAACACGGGCAAATAAAGTATAAGAAATAAGGATCCTGTCAGACTACCAAGTGTGAAGGATGTCAGACCAAGCTTTATTGTTTCTGATTTATGAAAAGCAAAGAAATATTTCAGTGCAACCCAAGGGAGCACTGAAAGATATCTTCACTGATTAGTGACTAAGCCTAATACATAATTCACTAGAAGAACTGAATGAATTATGAGCATTTCTCCCACATGTTAAAATAATGTAGTAATATGATCCTGACAAAGACATCAAGATCAACAGTAACTGTGAAACTATTTATTTATCCTGTGGAATACTAAATATTTTCAATGCTGGGGATTTTTTTTTTTTTAGTCTGAAACAAAGTTTTATTCTTCAACTACATTGACACTTGCTTTCGGATGAGCTGATTAAAATCCCATCACAATCCAGAATCAGATTCCAACTTGATTCCTCTTGGCAACAGGTTATTAGCATAGTCTACTAGCACAGCCCTGTTAAAATGTGTGAGTAGTTCCACTACAAACTGCAGCCTTCTGTACAAATTTACTATACGAGGTCTTCGTTTTAAAATAATTTCCCCTATATATTTACATCACACCCTAATTTTCATAAAGACTAGCTTACATGGTGATTTTGTTTTGTTTTGAACCACAAGGGTTATAATAGTGGTTTCACTTCTCAGCTAAAAAATGACGCCTTGTGTCACTGCTCCAATAATGTGTCAGGACTTCTCAAAGGTTGGTAAATATCATTATCCTCATTTTAAAGATGGAGAATCTGAGACACAGAAGGCCAAATTTACAAAGTTATTTAGATACTTAAAGATGCAAAAGCACCCCTATGAGTTACACACATAGCTCCCAGTGACTTTCAATAGGAAAAGCCAGGATTTCTGACTCCTAATTCCCTGCTCTAAGCATTAAAATGCCATCTCTGTTTTCTATTTATTTATTTACAAATGAAAAGGTTTTATTTTATTCGTTAAAAAATAAAAAGATTTGAACATACCTGAATCCTATTAAAAATGGTTAGTTTGTGTTTCTTTTCAGTCACATGACTGGGTGAAGTACCAGGTAATGAAAAGGAAGCCATGGCCACTTGACTTGGAGAAGCTGTGCAAGATAGGTCAAACTTTAGCTTCTCTTTCCGGACACTGGGCAAGCGGCGAGGTCTACCACTGCTGGAATGTAGTTTGCCACCTGTTCCTTTGCAATATCCTTCGTTCTTCTCTTTGTCGCTATACACAGAAGCGTTATTTTCCCGCTGACGTGATTTCCCATAAGTAGAGTTTCCCAGGGCTTTATCACATACTGCAGTCTGGGGTTGGGTTGGGTTATCAATATCTTTGAATCCCACACAGCCTTTCAAGGGTATAGTCTGCTTGGTAGAGTAAACAGAGTCTGAATTTATGAGAGGGTCAGACAGGGACTGAGAAGACTGCAAAGCAACTGCTGCTTGCTGCCTTTCTATTTGGCCTTGTTCCTCACTAACAGATGACACATCCTTCTGATACTGGGTCAAAGTCTTTTGCATATACATGGGAGACCCTTCATGTTCTGTGTACTCTAGAAGAGAGTGAATCACGTCAGCCTGCTGCTGCTGTTGCAATACATTTTGGAGTGGTTTTTCTACAGTCTGTTTCACCTCAGAAGTTGCTTTCTGTGATGGAGCCACCACCTGGGTGTGGGACAAAATGTGTTGAGATTTGGTGAACATTTGGAGCAGGTGCTGCTGCACTTGCATATGCTCCTGGTTCACTGAGGATTCCATGAAAAGCTGCCTGAAGTGTGGGTTAGCGTCATTCTGTAACACACTATGCTTCTGAATGTTCTGCCAGTGACAGGAATCAATGTCACATTCTTGTCTTTTTGTTGGCCTAAAGGTTTCCTCAAAACTGCTGAGCTTTGTTTCACCTGAGATTTCCCCTTGGGTCTTCAAAAGTGCGAATGAGACAGCATCTGGACACTCATACATCTGTGCAAACGAGTCGAACGCGTGAGAAGGTCCAGGAAACCCACCTGAAATATTCTGAGCTGCACCAGATGGATTGTGATTAATATAAACACTATTCCCTTTGCTTTTAGTACAAACTGGCATGTTTCTGATCCACTGAAAATTACTGCTTGACTGATGGGAGGAGTTTGCAGAAATCTTCTGACCTCTGAATAATGGAAAACAAGGTAAAGCGCTGTTTGGCCAATACTCCAAACCTGTAGTCTCTAAAGGAAACTGTGATTCTGAAAGCAGGGATGTATCAGTCAAACTGGTAACTGTGTTTTCTCCTGGTGTGATCACAGATAAATTACCAGGATTTATTATGGCATACACATTGGAAGAGGTGGCATTCTTTTGGCAAGGATAATGCTCCTTCACCATCTTGTCACCTGTAGCTTCAAATAGTGCAGTCATGGTAGATGGGATGCAAGAAACCTGATCAGCTGCAGAGGAGCAAGACTGCAGTGAACCTTTCAAGTCCCTTGCAGACGATGCTGGAGTTGATGGAAGCTTCTGATTTACAATGCTGCTAACAATACATTTCAGTAGGTCTCTGTTGGGCAGGACAGGATTTGGAGATTTGGATTCAGAGTGAACAGCCAGCCTCTCCATTCTCAAACTACCTCGTCCTCTTTGGACAAATGCATCATGAGAAGGTGATGAGACCTTACAGGCATCGTCATCACAGGTGCCCTCCTTCAAGATAGACAAGCCGTGTTGCATTTCATAATGTCGAAGCAACGACCGATGGTCACAGTAACTCTTATTGCAACCCTGTTCTATACATATAAATGGTTTTGTTTTCTGGTGTGTTAGCATGTGTCCACTCCTGAGGTAAAAAGACAAAAGACAGAAGAGAAGACTCGTATTAAAATGACGAGCAGAAATTAAATCATTTCTTTTCTGAGCTATTTCAGTTCTCACTTCTACGGTTTTATTAAATCCTGAAGGTCAAATTCTGCACTGACGTATCCAGTGCAACTCCTACAGAACTCAAAGGGGTTTGACAGAGTGTAAAACAAAGCACGATTAGGGCTCTCTAAAGCAGGAGGGGTCCACACAGCTGCAGACTGACTGCTTTTTTTTTTCACTCTAGGAAGAAGGATTACATCACTCCCACCCTTCATCACCTGCAGTGGCTGCCTATCGCTGAATCCAATTCAAAACTGACCTTCTAGTTCTTAAAACTCTCAAGAAAGATGTTTTTTAACTGCCAGCACTGAGAAATTCATCCTGTCCCCTGTGAGTCAAACTAGGTTCTTTTGCATTCTCACAAGTTACAGAAGTACAGCAGACAAAATAATGTCCTTAAATAACACCACTGAAACCCCATTCTCTTCTGATTATGCCCTGAATTACACCTGTGCAAACCCACCAAAGGATAATAGGGTTGCACAGGTTTCATTGAAGGCATAACCTAAAGACAATGAAGACAGACCAAAATGAGGATCTAATTTGGCCAGCAGAGCTTTCATTAAATGCATGAAATGGAAAAAATCCTGGTTGTCTGTCAATCTCACTGAGCTTGGGGGGGGGGGAGCTTGCAATCAGAAAAATCATCTTGTAAGCAAAGCAAATTTGATACAGAAACCAGTGGGAAACAATGAATATGGAACACCACAATGCCCTTTCTATGGAGACACTTTTAGGGCAGAACAACACTTTCAAAGGACACATACTAATCCAAAATATGTATGTATAGTAATATGGACTGAAACCTCCAGCCTGTTCCCTGGGACTGGCTTTTGCACTAGTCCGATGTCCAGCACTGCTACATCAAGAAACCAGAATAGACCACTGAAGGTCCAATACTTCAAGAACCACTGGCGATCAGAACAAATGCTATATATACCATTTGAAACATGGAATCCCAGTTATTAATGGTGTGAAAAATTAATCTTTAACTGCAGTTCACAACATATTGGCTGCTAAAACCACACAAGAATTGGCTGTCCAGTACAAGTACTTCCAACACCAGTAAGCTTTTCCCTGGACCACTGATCAGAAAGAAAAATGAAAGGTTCTTAGTTGTTATTGCGCAATACAAGCTTACCAAGTCTTCTGTAGCTGAACTATGTCTTATATGACCATGTGAGGCCCTTTCTGCACCAATATACTCTGGAAATTCTAGAACTAACTTGCTTCTGCTACTGATATAGTTTTGCAATGTAATTTGATGGGGTTTGCTGGCCCGACAAATGCCCACGCCAAAGTACCAAGTAGTGTAACTGTGCATCTAAACCAAACTGAAACAGGAAAATGAAGTACTACTGAAGTGGATTCTATCTACATTGTTTTAAACATAAACTGAACATAGTTTTATGCCTTTATATTAGTAAACGCCTACATACAGGTGGTCCTGCCGTTTAAAAGCCTTGCTGCAGATTTTACAGATGTATTTCCGTTCCTGGCTGTGAGTCAGGTTATGTTTGCTAAGAGAGCTGGCACTGCTGAACACCTTCCCACAGAGACTGCAATCCAGGACAGGGTTTTGAGGAGAGCTGTGCTGATGCTTCCCTTTCCTGGCACTACCATAACTGGACTTGCCTTCTTGTTCAACTTCTTTAGGTGCTGCTGGGACAGGAAGTCCCAATTCTAAATAAAGGGTGAAAGTAATACTCATTAGGTAACAAACAGTGTCTTTTAAATTACCCCAATAATGTAAGGGTTCATAGATTTCTCTTTTTAATTCCCCTACATTTTTTGTTCAGAGCCTAGTTACAGGGTAGGGTAACTAGTGCAAGCATGATGCACCACAGTTTTGTGTCTTACAACGTAGCCTGTGATCTGCAACACCACTGATATTCCGGGCCTCTCTCCTCACACAGCTCTGACAATGCACCTCAGTTCTGGCTTGCTATTTCAGTCCTGAATCTCTTGAGCAGTGTCAACTGAGCTGAATTCTGCCATAATGCTTTCCCTCTTTTGGGCAAAAATGGACACAGAAGACTTCTCCGAATTATTTTGCACTTGTGACCTAATCAATATTTAAACCAAGGTCACCAGAGATGACTGACTAGTTAATAAATCCATTGAGCCACTAAGCTTACATTGTCTTCATAAATCTAAGATTCATTACCTATGAACCAGAATGAGAAAGGAGAGAGGTAGATATACTACAAATTTTATCAGTTGGCCTAATCAGTTAAATAAAAGATGCACCAAATGTTATCAAAAAATTTCTATCATTCTCTTATTTGAGCGCTCCCAGTTGTGTCTTTTTGTTTTTTCTGTCTTCATAGTTCCTTGAACTTTTGCATGATCACTGATCTGCATTAGTAGTGATGGTACCCTGTTCTTTCAAGAACAGTATTTTACTAAGGACATTCTCCTTATAACTTCTAATTGCAAATTTTGGAGAAAGCCCATTCTGCTAAATCCATTTCCCAGAGAATCTGAAATGCAAGAATTAAACAGAATGTTTCTTCTATGCTTCAGGGGAAGCTAGTAATGTAGATGTTAGCAGCATATTTAACAAATCTGTTATTTTAATGTTTTTAAATTTTCCATTTGCAGTTTGAGATCAAGTTGCAAAGACTTTGAACAGAGAGTGTATTCCTAGCCACGGTACAATTTTAAGGAAACAGTCGTAGGGGAAATATTCCTATCCTATTTAATATTACAATAATTATTAGTAACTATTTTCTATAGAGCTATAAATGCGCATGACAATATACAAGACAAATAAAGACGACTGGCAAAATTTTCAAAAACACCTAAGTGACTTAGAAGCCTAAGTCTCTGCCCCAAAGAGATTATCACTAGGTCTACTGTAGCTTCTAAATTAACTACTGAAAAATTCTGGCTACACTGAACTGTAAAATTATAACCAAAGGAGATTCCAATGTACTCACCACACAAAGAAGGCTGTGAGCCAAAGTCAGACTCATCAAGGAGTTTAACAAAATCACAGTCCTTCACAGAATACAAAGACAGTGCATCTAAATTGTCCTCCAAAGTGTCATTAGCCATATCTGCAGCGGAAAGGCTAGGATCCATATCTAGGCTGCTTAGGCCAGTATACATTATGTCTCTTGTATCTGGACACAGCTTAAGGTTGAGAGTGTCACTACAGTTCAGCCCTTGACTCTCTGAAAATCCAGGAATATGCATCTCTGATTGGATGAAGTTTTCATCACTGAGGTGGTACTGGTCCATGTTTACCCACCTTTAATGTTTGGTCAGGGAATATGCTTTGGTTTCTGATAAACTAGGGCAAGACTCAGAGCTTGAAAACTGCATTAGTGTATAGCAAGATTCCTAAACAAAAGGTAACAGGAAAAAGTTAGATAACAGAGATGAACAGTTAATACATTTTAAAATGAAAGCAATACCAGTATTGACACATTAGCCCATATATAAACCAATCCTTATTAGATAGGACTCAAGATAAATACTTCTGATTTATATTTTAGATGAAAATATGTGTTCAAATTAAAAATGCTTTCAAACAACTGGAACTTTGTATCTGTGATTAAATCCATTTTGCTGTGTAAGCTACATTGATCGTCATGAACAGATTGGGCAGAATTCGTATTTTTAAAATATAATTTTGAGGGATAATATTGATGTTTATTTTTAAGCATTTTTAAAATTTTTATCAATTTTAATTTTCACAGTTGCACAAAATTGTGGGTTTTAAGCATTGTTTTCTATTTTTATCTATTTAATTTTTCATAGTTGCAGGAAAATATGGGGGGTTAAGACAATAACTATTTAATGACAGTGTATGTTGTGATTCAAAAAGTTACAGTTTTACACCTGTTAAAACACAAACTGTCAATATCACATATCAAAACGTATAAAATAAATATCCTTAAATCAAACTCTAATATGCTCTCAAGCAGCAATTTTATTACTTTTTCTATGCATAAATTTCAATGATTATCAATGGTAATATTTTTCATAGGTTTGTATATGTATGGTGAAATCGACATTTGCCAATAAAAATCTAATCCTTCCAAGCCTAGTCATGAACAACTCAATTAATTTAAGCCTGGTTTGCCTTAAACTTGATTGATGAGAAATTTGATCTTGATAATATTATTTTAGGAAATGCAACCTGCAGAGGAGATATTCAAACCAAGTATGCACACTGTATATGAAAAAAATTCATACACAATTGCACACAGCTAAATGCCAATCAGTGTATGTACTGGAACTAGTCCATAATTAAGATATGCCTGAATTATCTGTGAAACCTGAAGTTCCTTACAACCATCCAGTGCTGCTGCAAACATGAAAAATGTTCCCATTTATTCACTACATCATTCCAAAAAAATCACTGAATCTCATGTATTTCAATGGGGTCAAAAGATGTCCCACAAAAACGTCCCTGTTTATAAGTTTGTAACTTATGGTGCTATATGCCTAGAAAAAAGTAGGTCCAGGTTACAGGACCTGCAGAGAGGTGAATTTCATCC
>NW_020664868.1:856389-1018169 GCF_002925995.2 Terrapene triunguis | reverse complement strand
GGGCGGGGGGGTCCCTGCCCCCGGGGGGATGGGCGGGGGTCGCTGTGGGGGGGGTCGCTGCCCCCGGGGGGATGGGCGGGGGTCACAGTCCCTGGGTCCAGCCGTGTCTCCGAATCAGGGGCCGCCGGCTGAGGGGGGAGCGGGCGCCCCCCCACAGGAGGCAGCAACTTTACCCGTCGCCTCGCGCCCCTTCCCGCGCGCCCGGCCTCCGTCCCGGCACGCGGCGCCTCGCCTCGCGCAGCCCCGCGCCGAGAGGGGAGGGGGCGTGAGGAGGAGCGGCTCCGCCTCGGTCACGTGGTGCTGGGACCGCCTGGGCGGGAAAAGGGGCCTAAGGGCGGCGCCATTTTGTGAGAGGGAGAAAGGAGGGGAGGTGTGAGGGGACCAGGAGGGGGTCTATGGGGATTGGGAGGAGTGCAGGGATAGGGAAGTGTATATGAGAAAAGGGAGGGGAGGGGAAGGGCTTGAGGGGAGGGAGGATAGGAAGGGGTACATGAGGGAGGCGTTGGGGAGAGGGCATATGGGAAAAGGGTGGGGAGAGGAGTTGTGATGGGATAGGGAAGGGAGAGAAGTCAGGAGGGGAGGTGTGAGGGGCTAGGGAGAAGTGAAGTGGGAGATATGGAGGGGGAGGGGATAGGGAAGATTGAGGAGGGTGATGGGGAGAGGGGGGGAGGGGAGAGGGAGAAGTGGAGTGGGGCTAATGGAGGGGAGGGATGAGGGAGGGATAGGGAGCAGAGGAGGGCTGGAGGATGTATGGAAAGGTGGGAGGATATGAGGGGACGGGCATACAGGTACAGGAGGTGTGAGGGGAGGTGTGAGGGGAATATGGAGAGAGGAAGAGGTTAAAGGGAAGGTGTGTGATGAATATAGGGTGGAGGAGTTGTGAAGGGGAGCTTAGGGGGAGACGTAATGGAAGGTGGAGGTGGAGGAGTGAGAGGAAGTTTTTGGGGAGTGAGAAGTGTGAGGGAGGAGTATGGACTTGTTGGGGGAAGGGGTTTGCTATATAATGAGACCATGGGAAAAGAAGTGTGAAGAAGGAAGGGATTGGTTAGAGGAGGGGATGGAAGTATGAGAGGGCTGTAGGGGGAAGTGTATGGAGAGAGAATAGGTTTATGAGGAGGAGGGAGGGGGAAAGTGTAACAGTGCAATTGGGAGAAGGTGTGAGAGAGGAGAGAGCTGTGGAGAAAAAGCCAATGAGACGGTGCTGTGACTGTTTCCCCCACTCCATCCCCCCCCCCGCCCAAAAGGTGGCTGAACTTCTTGCTAAGGCAACAGCACATCACGAACCAGAAAAAAAGAAAACTGTGATGAACTTACCCCTGCTTGAAATCGGGGTAAAGTGCACCAATTCTAATATTGGTTTATGGAGGTTTACTCTGTCTATGGTAGGAGTTTGCTCTGGTGCAACTACACTGGTGGCTGAAAAGGAGGCAAATCACTAGTGTAGACAAGGCTATAGAGGAGAAGCCTCCTCTTTTGTCAGCATGGATGCCAATATCCCATTGTGGTGTTATAGGGTGATATGTTGCAGGAGGTGACAAGAGAGAATTGTACCATGCCTCACACGATTGCCAACAATTGTGGTTAACTGACACAGTAATGAAACTGGGCCTGATTCAGGACTATCCTGCTCCTTGTGTAGTTATGAACAGTAGTGCAACATGTAAGTAAAATGCCATAAGATCAAAATGGTAGTGTTTTACTCCCCCTTTCAATAGGTGTACATAGCTACACAGAGTGCAAGGGAGTGAGAAACCAAGCCTAATGTCTTTATTCATGATCATGGTTATTAGTCTTGGTGTGCTAACAAAATTCAAATTTGGGTGCTACAATTCTATCTAGTAAAACCCTTTTTGACAGTTTAATTTGAAAAAACAGCTGGTGTGTTCCATCCCAAAGGGGCTGCATTTCAGTGGTGGGTGAGGTGAAATCTGTGTGCATACTGTTCAGTGAGCTAAAACTGATATTAAGTTGATACTCGGTATTACATGTTTGACAAGTGGTCAAAACTTTGGTTTTATATTTCAACAGCTTCATACTGTAAACTTCTCTAATGTACTTTGGTTTTCAGCTTAAAACAACAACATCACCAAGAGAGATGTGAACTTCCACCATTTACCTTAATACAGTATCATGTTTAATTTATTTAAATTCAAATTTAAATGCTAATTGTCAAATAAAGAACAATGTTAACTGTTTCAGCACTTGAACAGGCACATCAAGTTAATGCACTTAATATAACAGGACCTATTATATTCTACTATTTCCATAGATATGAAAACACATTCCATGTCAATAAAGCTGCAAGATTAGAACAAGGAAATAATCAAATATTCTTTTGATTATATAATTGTGACATTTGATACTATCCATCGCAATTAAATAAAGTATTCTCATCTTAATAGTTTTGGGACTGCCATGATGAGGTTGGCAGGACTATGTGGCATTTTTATATAAAGCCCATTTTGCACTGATGTAAATGACTACACGGGGTGCAGGGTTGTCCTGAATTAGGCTCAGTTTCATTACTGTGTCAGTTAACCACAATTGTTGGCAATCATATTCAGACATGGTCCAATTCTGTCAAGTAGGTTTGGCTGAGAGTGACTCCCTGAACTTGAGAATGCATGGGGAGGCCCCAGGCTTCCTATCTCCACCTCAGGTAATCAAGCTCAAAGCCTTAAAAAGTTGCTAGACACATTTCAGAAGAAAACAGATGTCAGATTACTCTAGAAGCTGGACATGGAGTTTTGGAAATATAAGACATGCCCTGTGTATGTTTTAGTGTTTTTAATGGTTTGATTTGGAGTTTAAAGCCGATTAATCTGAACAAAGGGAATGTGTCCAGAGATTTTGTTAACCTGTTTTTTTTTACTGTTTGTACCAGAAAACTTGCAAATAAACCTGCAACCCAAAAAAACTCCAATTTCTTTTGAGCCATGTGGACCATACGAAACCACATACATTAATCTCAATAGTTAAATTTGATATGTTCAGGATGGAGAATATCTAACTTTTTAAAATTACTGTTGAAATGTTTTTACTGTCAAGTTAGAAATCAGAGGCCAAATTTATTCCTAGTGCAACTCCAAATCAGGCATGAATTCGGACCCATATATATTTAAAATGTTCTTTTTTTCTGATATCACCACTGAGATGATTAAAACTGAAGAGATTTTAAATGGCTTGTTTACTTGTCATTATTATGTTGTTGGTTTTCTTTCCGCACTTCATTTGGATTGGAACAAAGTAAACTAAATCAGTTACATTCTAGTGGCTGGTTCTCATTTTTTAGCAAAATACTGTCATATTTGATTTGCATATTTTACAGAAAAATGTTTCCAAAAGAAACACAAAAATGTACATTAAAATGTCTATGTGTATGTGTATATATATTTCTACCTAATAAGTAGAAATGTCTTCATCTATATTCACATGTGTATATGAAAACGTCTACTAATTAGCTTTTGTAAAACTTTTAAAAGCAAAATTTAAACTTTGTGTTTAAACTATTAGGAGGAAGAGTGAGTACTGGCTATATAAACAAAATGAATCAGGGTCCTGTGTTTTCCTGGCAACTCTGCCACTGACTCACTGGGTGGCCTTGGATGAGTTACTTAATTGTTCTTTGCCTCAATTTGTCCTTTCGTAAAATGACTGTTCTACTGACCTACCTCATCGGGGAGTTGCGAGGCTTAATGAACTAATGTTTGTATAATGATTAGAAATCCTCAGGTCTAGCAAAGGGAAAATATTATTATTTATAAGTATTCTTTAATTAATACCATTCAATTCCTTGCCAAATTTACTTATTTTTACTATTATCCTAAAGAACTGATGCAATTTTAATTCTGATGGAATAGCTTTCTGTCCCAGAATGTTTTCTAAGGCCATTATTGCTCCCTCTCTATATTATAGTCCAGGTCATGCTGAGAGAAGAGTCATCTGGAGTCACCTGAATCTCAGTAAAATAACTCAGAAGAGAAAAGAAAGGGAAAAAGATCACAGAATTGAAAGTATGTCGCCTACAATGCTTTTAAAACTGCAGTGACCCAGTACCCACCTACTGTTATTGCAGTCTGTTGGTTAAAGCAGGAACAATTTACGATTAGATAATTTGTATTTATAATTAAATGCTCAGTCTTCATGTGAGATCCTCTCGTATGTGAGTAGCCCTATTCAAATAGGACTCAAGATGTATTAGAGGTGTCCAGCAGTGTCAATTGTGATTTTAAACTTTGTTATTTTAAAAAAGCACAAACAAAAATGCTCTTCTGGGACCTTAATCCACATGTTGTATGAAAAGTCTCACTTTGGAGTAAATTTTCATGTCCCTCTTATAAATTATAAAGCTCTGAAGATGCAAGGTTTATAATACTCTTGGCTGATTTTTTACTGTTTTATTAGCAGTACTAATGATGCTAATATATATATATATATATATAATTTAACCCATTTTACAGAAAGTTAAACTGAGGTACAGATGACCTGTTTCATCATTACACTGCACCTTGTATAGTCATTTACACCAATGGAAAGTGGGTATAAAATGCTTCTGTAGCATTTTTGACTCACTTTGCACTGGTGTAAATGGCTGCCCAAAGTACACAGCAATGGCGAGTTGGGCCCAGAAAGATGTACTGATTTGCGTGCTCTACAGTGGGACAGTGACATTTTAATGTATTGTTTAAAAAGCCAAATCTTCAGCTGTGAAATTGGTGCAACTCCATTCATAACAGTGGGGCTGTGAGCATTTGCTTTATTTGAGGATCTGGCTTGAGGTTTAAAAAGCTGTTTGAGATTTTTATTTGACGGGAGGTGGTATGGCCTAGTGATTAAAGCACTAGACTGTGACTCTGGAAACATAGGTTCTATTTCTGGCTCTGCCATGGGTCTGCTTTGTGAACATGGGCATGTGACTTCATCTCCCTATGCTACAGTTTCTCCACGTGTAAAAAATGGGCATAATGATGCTGAGCTGAAAAAGAGCTCCTTATAGGGTTGCCAACTTTCTGATTGCAGAAAACCAAACACCCTGTCATGTTCCTTCCCCAAGGCCCCACCCCTTCTCCGAGGCCATGCCCCCACTCACTCCATCCCCCTTCCTTCCCTTGCTTGCTCTCCCCCACCCTCGCTCACTCACTCATTTTCACTGGGCTGGAGCAGGGTGTTGGGGTGCGGGCTCTGGGGTGGGTCTGGGGATGAGGGGTTTGGGGTGCAGGAGGAGGCTCTGGGCGGAGGGATGGGACTGTGGGTTTCGGAGTGTGGGAGGGGGCTCCTGGCTGGGGCAGGGGGTTGGGGTGTGGGAGGGAGTATGGTCTCTGGGCTGGGGGTGCGGGCTCGGGGGTGGGGCCAGAAATGAGGGGTTCGTGGTGCGGGAGGGGGCTCCGGGCTGGGGCAAGGGGTTGGGGCACGGGAGGGAGTTTGGGATGCGGGCTTCGGGCAGTGCTTACCTCAGGTGGCTCCCGGGAAGTGGCCGGCATGTCTCTCCGGCTCCTAGGCACAGGAGTCCAGCCAGTGGAAGCTGCGGAGCTAGCATTTGGGGCGGCGCCTGCGCCACGAGCATGGGCAGTGCGCGGAGCCCCCATTACTGCCCTTGCACCTAAGAGCCAGAGGGACATGTAGGCTGCTTCCGGGAGCCGCGCAGAGTCAGCCGCTGCGGCCCCCTGGGCATTCCAGTTGAAAACCGGATGCCTGGCAACCCTAGCTCCATGTGGCTCGAAAGCCTGTCTCTCTCACCAACAGAAATTGATCCAATAAAAGATATTACCTCACCCACCTTGTCTCTCTTTTTTAAAGTACTTTGAGATCTAATGATAAAAAGCATTAGGTATTATTTTCACTGAAAGGTCTGCAGAATTACAAAATATTATTTTAACTTGTCCCCTTCTCCAGTTTTTAACAGTGGATTTGTTGGCCAAATTCTCTGCTGGTGTGAGTGCGTGACACTGCCCTGAAGTCAGTGGAGCTGCTCTAGTTATTCAGAATGGCAGGACCTAGCTGTGGGGAAGCCTCCTGTCACTCTAGTAAGTTTTTTGTTTTGTTTTGGGGTTTTTGTGTTTGTTTTTTAAGTGTATTGAAAAGAGAAGGGGAAATGACTGTAAAGTTAGGGAAATGTAATACAATTTAAAAATCTGTCTTTCTTTCCAAAAATCAGTATCACCTTCTTCTTCACATTTGGAAATGTGCCCTGTGCATGAAGAGCTTGGTTGATGGTAACATCCTTTCAAGAAGGAAGTTGGTTTGAGCCATCTTGCCCCATGCCTAAGCCTAATTAGCAACTATTGTGGCTTCTTGCCAGGATTTCTGGACAACATAGACTTAATTATACCTATTAAACTTTTCAGGTTGGGGTGGAAAAGCTCAAGGGAAAAATATTGTTCATGTGTGAATAAGGATTCATTTAATTACTTAAAATTTACTCTATAACAGTTCTGATTATGCAGAATGGAATGTAGGTATGAAGAGGGAACAACAACATCCTTCATCTTCATTTCCTTTCACACACATTTTATTCAAACTATTTTGTGTTCAAAATTCCTGTACAAATTTGACAATAGAAGCCATATTATGGCCCTGTGTGCTTCATTAAAAGTTACATTCCTGATTAGGTTAACTTTCAGCAGTTTGGCAGGCTGATCGCAAGGCCATTTACAGCCAGGAAATAGAGATGATGCTGAGGCTGCAGGCGGCTACTTCGCTGCAAACCCCCTTCTCTCTCCTCCCTCTGTTAAACTGTCACTGCACTCAGTTTGCACTGCACTTTTATAGTGTAATGCACCAAAATAAACCCTTCCATAGTCCCACCCAGGTATAAACAGAATGTATATCTAATTCAAATTCAGCCAATCAAAGGGTATAAACAAAGCAGAAAGCCCTGCCTCTTGATTATTAATTACTCACACTGGTCAATCACATTTAACCTGTCTAATCAGGATTCAGGGTGATGCATGTAGCCCTTCCCATTCCTTTCTGAGCTGCTCCACTTTTGACCAATCAGGAAAGGTCTTTCTCTCTCTGGCAGAACCAGTTTTTAATTGGTATGCTGAGGACCCTTGCTTGAGCTGTACTTTGTGCTGCCTGAACATAGAGCCAGTTTGAGATTGTGCTTGAATTTACAGTAGTACTGGTAGCATTCAGTATATAAACTCAAAGTATGTAGATTGCTTAAATGTGTGTGCTCTCAATGTATGTAGCTATGCCTAATATCAGTCATAAGATTTTGCTGGCTACTTTGGCTTTCATGGCCAGTTATTGGGGAACATGTAATATAATGAAACAAAAGACATTTTATTTTTTGTCTCAGCATTAATTAAGGACCTGATCCTGCAAACATTTACTACCTAGTACAGTGCTTACTCTTAGTGGGAAGTCTTTGCAGAATTTGGCCCTAAAACTGTAAGTAATTGAGCCAGTTTTGTTGTTAAATGTAATTTTTTGTTTTATATCAAACTCGGTATGTTCACTTGGTATTAAAATGTTAAAGAGGACATACATTTAAAAAAAAAATCCTTCCTTTCCCTAGTGAAACTATGCTTGTAATTTCTTTTCACAGTAATTGACTCCCCTCAGGAAGACTGGTGATATTACAGTGCTTCCTCAGTTTAACCTTTTAGCCAGTGAGACCATTACTAGAAAGGGATGGGGAAGGATTATTTTCAGTACCTAATTTTCCCATTAGCCTGCTGAATGTAACTGGTCCTTTCTCAATATGTGAGAACCTAAGAGTATGTTGTTAGTTTACCCCTAATTTCTCAAAATACTAAAAATCATGTTTTCAATAATTTTGATTATGAAGTACAATTATAACAAAAATTGTCATTTAAAACAACAGACTTCTGTGGCAACTACAAATGACTATGAGAAGTAGTTTTATATAAGCTTTTTTTTTAAATCAACTGCTATGAACTGCTGGGCAATCTAAGATCACAGTAGCTAGTGCTGCTTGCCTCCAAGGAAAGCTTTCTCTATAGTTAGAAAGAAGTACATCCCTTTGTAACCACCTGTGAAGTAACAAAGGCCGTAATCTCACAAACACTTATGCACATGCTTAATTTTAAACACGAGTTAAGGAAATGAATGTTTCCAGAGCTGGAGCTGATGTGATATACCAGGAAGACACAGTATGAATATAATTAATAATTGGTAATCAGTACATACCGTGGGTAAAATCCTGGCCCCATTGAAACTTCTACTGACTTCAGTGGGGCCATGATTTCACTCCCGATCTCTTCTAAATCAAGATTTTGTTCACTGGGAATTAGCTGATGAAATTTAACTTATAAAAGTATGATTAATAATTACCCAAGTCCAGAAAACCTATTTTAGGGGAGGAAAGCAGCAGTCATTAAATATTAATGGTGTAAATAAATTAAACTTGTATTTACTTGCATGATATTTTTCTTTGCTTTCACAGAGCAGTGGTGTGTTTGTGTTGTCTGTTGTGAACAGGTTAGTTTTAATAAGTTTATTGTTTTTATGATTAGTAATAGCATTACTACTTTGCACTTGTTCATGTACATCGTGCATCCATTAAAATGATTAAATACATTTTTATTGGTTTATTTATCTGAGTCACTTTATTGCTGCTACAGAAAGCTGAAGTGATTATGATTTAGAGACTGAATTACATCAAAAGTTTCTATAGCTACTAATCATTCCAGTTTTCATTGAAGTCATATTTTCCTCTTAAGTTGAGTGAGATGAATCCAACTGCATTGATGTCGTTGGGTGAAAACATTGGTGCTTAATAAATAACTGTAGCAGCAACATTTTAAACTCAGTAATAATATTGATTTTACGGTCCCTTACAAACTATGCAAACTACAGATATATGTTTTAAAAATTAAAATAATGTTTAGCATATATATTTTTTATAAAGCACTATACAAGCCTTAAGAAGGCCTTGCTCCTGTAAACACTTACATAAATGTTAAAGTTTAAGCACGTGTGTAGTCCTGTTGACTTCAGTGGGACTATTCAGATACTTGAAGTTAAGAATGTGTATAAGTTTTTCCAGGATCAGGCTTTAAACCCTGATTCTGCAGTGAGCTCTACACGGATGCATTCCAGGATTGGGGCCTAAGAGCTAATTAAACAATAAAAACACAATAATAACTACCAAGTTGAAAATCCTCAAACAGGGATTGAACCTGCTACTATTGAAGTCAGTGAAAAATGCCTATTGATGTTAATGGGATCAGGATGAAGCCATTAAAATACATCTATCTTTCCACACACTCCCATTCAAATGATGAATGACCCCGTAACCTAGAGAGAGAGTAAACTTGCTAAATTTTATTTGGGGCCCAAATTTGAGAGGTGCTGGTCCCTCTCCAATCCCACTGTGGATGGAATCCTTTAGGCCTTGTCTATTTTAAGGAAGATTTTGAAACATGGTGGGAGCCCTAGTGTAGAGATTCTGCCATCAGTGACATAATTTTCAGAACCATGTTGAATAGACTTGTTTCCAGAAAAGTTGGATGACAGTGGGCCCCAATCCTGCAATGAGTTGTGCCCTGGATTGGGGCCTATATCATTTGATCCTCTGGGAAGCAAGTCTGTTCCACACTGTTGAAATTGTGGAAGTAACCAGCAGGCTGTCTACCTTGAGTTGCTAACATGAGTGTTTGCAATGATTAAAAAAATTTTTTTTGTTGTTGACTATAGATGGGGCCTGAGAGAGAGAGAGACTTTCATTTTGAGCTCGTTTCAAAGACCGTTTTAAAATGATCTGTTTGATGAAGGGATTTTGAAGTGTGTTTCATCATTGAGATCTTCCATGGGGCAGCATGGTATAAGACATTTTATTATAGGTGTCGTTAAAAACATCTTTACATAAATAAATGTTTTAATCTCTAGTTAGGCTGCAACAATTTGGAGCAGTGAACTTGGCTTTTTAAAAATATAAAAAATTGGTTTTTAAGTGCTCTTGAAATAAACACTCAATGTATCCAGATGCTGCAAAATGTTTCCTCATATGAGGGAGATGCATTATAAACTGCCTTAAAATTATATTTGAAAAATGAACGAGATTTGGCACGTCTGCCTCTTTAAATCTTACTCATTCCCCCTTGACAGCCCTATGGTGTTTCTCTGCCGTTCTCACTTGTGTGTGTGGCTATTTTGAAAGAGGGGGGTGGGGCATCACAAATGTAAATCCTTTGAAAGGGGTGGGGGCAACTTATACCTGATTTTCTTTTTTTTTTAGTAGAGGTAAGTGAAGTTTTTTTTTAAAAATGAAATAGAATTACAGTCGTTATTCTCTCTCCCTTCCTCCCTCCCGTGCTTTGCATTTTAGGAAGCTCTGCTGAAATGTAATCAGGCAGTGAGCTGAACCTCTATGTGTCTGTGCCTGCCGGGGTCCTGCCTCCGGAGCCCGTGCGGGGATGTCTCGGAGACCCCGCGCTGACTGCTGCTCAAACATCACGGTGAGTTTGTTACAATGTAGCAATTTCTCTTTAAATCTCTTAACTCTCTCTACCTGCAACTCAGGGCTGTGACAGGGCGAAAAAAACTGGGGAGGAGGGGGGGAAAGGGAGCCTTGCACCCCTCCTAGGGTAGCATCCCTGTTCCCTTTCCATTGCTCCCCCAATCCAGTTCCCCCCCAAACAGCCTCCTGTTACTGCGTCTGCAGGTCACGTCTACAGAATACAATGTAGCTTTATAAAACGATACATAATGTTCTATCGTTCCCTGCACAGACACAGCAGTGGAAAGAGGGGTGCTGGGTGCCCCTTTCTCAGATCCCCACAACCTTCTGGAATCACCCTTCTCCCCCTCCCCCAGTAAAGGGGTGGGGGCTTTGGGGAGGAAGAAAATGAGCTGTTAGTTTGCAGTGTTGGATGGTTATGACTTGGTTTTGATTTCTCGGTGAGGTTGTAAAGCCATCGTCTGTCTCTGTTACCCCACCCCCCACTCCTCCCAAGTAAAAACCAAGAAGGATGCCCACAGATGGGTCTTATCTTATGCTCGATTTTAAAATAAATGTTTTAATGGAGAGGTGAAGCAAAACAGATTTGCAATGTCAAAATAAAAAAGCCTGATCTTTATGGTTGCTGCTCTGCAAAGTATTACAAACGGTACATTGGTATTTGACATAGTATGGTAAAATCAAGCCTGGAGCTCCACTGAGGAGAGAAGACCTGCCAGTTAAGGGTTAGCCTTCACTTGCTCCTCCCTTATGAAATTTCAGACTTGTGTTTTTGGCATTGTTTTGCAAACCAGTGTGTGTCTGCTCAGCACTGATTTATTTAAAAAAAAAATGCAGCGCAACATGGTTACGGTGTCTGGTAAAGAAAACTAAATGAACATTATTAATCGTTTTTGCAAATGGGTGTCTCACTACTTTTTTGTGGTCCTGAAGTTTGGCTGCATACATTTTAAAAATACATTTGGTAAATAAACCTGCAATTGATTATATTCACGCTCTCCACGTTTTCCATTTGTGTGCCTATTATGGCTTGACTTAAATTTTAGGTGGCAAAAAATATTTTTGAGAGAGCGTTGCCCCTATTTTGGGAGGTGGAGGGACATTTTATTATAACACACAATATGTTCTGCTCATTTTTTTCCTGTGGTTTTGCATATCCTCCTTATTGTCAAATCTGGTAGATTTCTGCTAGAGTTTATCCAGATATCTGTATACTTAAAGAATTATTGGTAAACAACACACATGCTTCACTGAAAAGTAATTGAACTTTGGTGAGGTATATAAACTTATTTTAACCCAAAGTATAACTGAGCTTTTCCAAACCAGTTCAGATTGACTGGGACTGAGTGTGTTGTATTGATTGATTCTTTCTCTGTGATTGACTCAAAGGGTTCTGGTCAAACTCATGTTGTCTGTATTGCTCTGCTGTGGTATTTCTGTGAGTACAGGTGCTACTTATCAAAATTGTCTGTTTACCACCAAGTACACAAGGAAAGGTGTTTGGAAATATCTTGATATGGGGCTGAGATGCACTGATCCTGTTGTGCTCAGGTTAGGTTTGGAAATGGCATTTTAAAAATAAGAGCACAGTATTGTGCTCCATCATCCACTGAAGTGTGTCTAGAGTTTTATTGCTTTTCAACACTAACTAAAAATATTTTCAGTTTTGCAATCAGTATTTTATTATTAAAATAATTGCACTAAACGTCCATGATCTTTCTAGAACAAGAAGTCAAAGTGACATGGGTGGCTTTATTTCATTTGTTATTTAGCCTCATTTATTGTTGAGCTTCAGAATAATAGACATGTGGATGTTTCCTTTTTAAGTGCTTGAGCAGTCAAGTATTTCGCTATAATGAATCTACTTGTGAATTTTTACAGATTACATCATTTAGTGTCAAAATCCTACAGTAGTCTCTGCATTCTGTTCTTTGTTTTGTGTTCTTGCTAAGCAGAGCATTCAGTTATAACTGTAAGACTAATGCAACTTTTAAAATTGATGAACTGCAGCAGCTTTGAATTTTTCTTTCTTCCTTAAAGAATTCTGATTCCAAAAATGAGGAGTGTAATTGATTGTTCAGGGCTGCTATTTTCATGGCTGTAGTTTAGGCACATGTGGCATTTGCATGAATGCTCCTTAGCAGCGCCAAAGTTCCTGTCTTTTGCCAAATATTATTTGCTTCTTTGCCATTTGATGCAGATCCACAGTACTGTGCCAAGTGGGAGCTGAAAGTTCATAATTTTTTTTTTTTGTTCTGTTCCAGGAGTAAATGTATTTCTCATACTACAGCTAAGAATGGTTTGGGAGAATCAAAGTTAATTGAAAACATTAAAATATGGTGTGCTTCTATTTTATTTGGAACAGAATTACCATAGCATCCCTTTTCTTAAAACCAAACACTGCTCTCTGTTTCAGAGCCTTAATATGTGAACTATAAAACAATACACTTTTTTAGGTTCCCCTACTCCACTCTCCTGTTGTAGTTTCACCCTGAGTATGGAGCCTAAAAGCAAAAAAAGCCTTTACAGATATTATTTACAAAGCATAAAGGAAATATTCAGTGCCTAGAGAAGGTAGCCTTGGTACATCCCTCAAAGTTCATAACCCCACCTCTGTTTTATACATGTGCCAAGGTTTAGGAACTACGGACAGACCAAGTAATTTGAAAGTGCACACTGCCTTCTCTACTTTTAATAACCTGCTTGCTTTTGACCCGGAATTTTCATTCCATGATTTTTGTAAAAAGTCATCCAAGGTCTCCATTGTGTGCAGAAAAAGCAGGAAAATCATTTATACAGCATCCAAAGTGCATCCTAGGTGCTTTACAGACAAATACAATAAATACAACTCCCTGCCCTAAAGAACTTACTATCTAACCCCCCAGTCCTGTGGTGTGATGTGGCTGGAAAGACCCCTGTGCTCTTATAGAGACACAGCAGGTTCACTAGGATTCTGCATGGGTGTGGGAATCTGTTTTCACTGTTCACTTCCCATCAAGTTCCAGCATTGGGGCCTAAGGCCTTGATTGTGGAAACATTTAGGCATGACTTCACTCATGTTTATCACCATTAATTCAGTGTGACTACTCACTGAGTAAAGTTATACACGTGCTTAAGTGTTTACAGGATCAAGTCCTAGTTATAGACATAACTTCGCAAGTGGAAGTGATAAATTATATGAGGGAAATAGGATGAAGGAAGGACAAGGATTATTGTTTGAACTTCTTGGTCACATACATTTTATATACTCATACAAAAATATACCTTTTTATATTGTGATAAACATCAATATTTTTAAACTGTAGAATATTCATTTTAATGTAATCTTGGAGAGTAAGTTAATGGCTAGGATGAAGCTTTTTTGGCAAGGGAATTTACATGTATAAAAGGAGACAGTTGCCTTTTTTTAAGACTGGGGGAAATTATAGATAATGCAGATTTCACCCCTTACAATTTATTTTAAAATATATGAACATGTTACACCCCAAGTCTTTAAAGGATTGGTACTAAGTAAAGAATAGTTCTCAAGTCCAGTGGGAAAAAAAATATAGATGGGGATAGATTTGGAGCGGTTAGAAAAGATAAAGATACCACATTTAGTGTTAGTTTTCCCAACTCTGGCTTTTTCCTTTGTCATGCATTTTCCCTTACAGTGTATGTCCACGGACATGGTTTGTTTTTCAAACAGCTATCTTCCTCCTTTATTTTCCCTGAATAAAACTACTGCGTCTGCTTAGAACTATTTATAATTAGTCACTTGCCCTCAATTGATATGTTTACATGTATGGTAAATCCAATTAATATTAATCTGCATCCATTGGCTAGGGTTGTCAATTTTCTAATTGTGCAAAACTGAACACCCCTGTCCTGCCCCGAGCCTCCGCCCCTTCTCCGAGGCCCCGTCCCCACTCACTCCATCCCCCTTCTCCCCCCCCCCCCGTCGCTCACTCTCCCCCATCCTTACTCACTTTCACCGGGCTGGGGCAGGGAGTTGGGGTGTGGGAGGGGGTGAAGGCTCCAGCTGGGAGTGCGGGCTCTGGGGTGGGGCCTGAGATGAGGGGCTTGGGGTGCAGGAGAGGACTGCTGGGGCAGGGGGTTGGGCTGCAGGGGGGGATTGGGCTCTGGTCTGGGGGTGCAGGCCCTGGGTGGGGCCAGAAATGAGGGGTTCAGGGTGCAGGAGAAGGCTTTGGGGCAGGGGGTTGGGATGTGGGGGGTGAGGACTCCACGTGGGGGTGCAGACTCTGGGGTGGGGTTGGGGATGAGAGGTTTGGGGTGCAGGACAGGGCTCCGGACTAAGGCCAAGGGGTTCAGAGTATGGGAGGGGGTGTGGGCTCTGGGGTGGGGCCAGGGATGAGGGGTTTGGGGGCAGGAGGGGGCTCAGGCCTGGTGCAGAGTGTTGGGAGGGGTGGGGGCTCTGGGAGGGAGTTTGGGTGTGGAAGGGGACTCCGGGCTGGGAGAGGGGGTTGGGGTGCGGGAGGAGGTGCGGGGTCCCGGCGGTGCTTACCGTGGTTCCAGGAAATAGCCGGCAGGTCACTGCAGCCTCTAGGTGCAGGGCGGCCAGCCAATGGGTTCCCAGCCAATGGGTTCTGCAGAGCTGGCAATAGGGGTGGGGGGCAGCATGCGGAGCTTCCCTGGCAGCCCATGTTCCTAGGGACCACAAGGACCTGGCAACTGCTTCCGGGAGCCCCGCGGAGCTAGGGCAGGCAGGGAGCCTGTATTAGCCCCGGGCCTCTGTTGCACCGCCGACTGGACTTTTAACGGCCAGCCGGCAGAGTCCCTTTTTGACCGGGTGTTCTGGTCAAAAACTGGATGCCTGGCAACCCTACCATTGGCAGGAGACTAGACCCTTTAAACTACGCTCAGCTTTCACTTGGGTTCTCTCAACCCTGCAAAAGGTTGACACCAAATAGAGAAGTCCCTTCAGGAAAGAAGAATATGCAGAATATATGTGTACAAATGTCACACACATACTGTAGAATCTCCTTATAGTGAATTTGAATCTAGTTACATTCTGTTGTGCAGTAGAGTGAAAATCCTGAATTATTTCATATGTGCAAACTGCAGTGCCAGTTATAAACTACTTCATTGTTGTTGTGCTGAGAATTTTTACTAGTATTTCACCGTGCAGTTAATATTTTTCTATGTAGTGGTCAGGCCATATGTGCATATTCCGCAATTCACAATACTTTGTTTAAAAGAAACATCACAACCAATTCCCAGTGGGTAATGCCTCATCTGCACTAGACAATTCTACTGTGTGCTGTTAAAATGTTAATATTGGCCTGTGTGTGACTGGCACATTTCAGAGCCTGAACTGTATGTCCCATTTCAATTGCATTTATCCCCTTGTCCACACATCTTTACAGTATAGTAAAACAGTGCAAGCACATTGCCTCCTGGAAACCTATCCCATCGTTCTTGACACAGCCATAATGCGTAGTAGCTTTTGGGAATACAGAAGACAGACCAAAAGTTTCCAAATGAGTGACCAGCGTACTATGCGACTGTGGAGGACTAACTGTAGTTTAATAGCGAGTTTACCAGCGCTTCTTGCCTTTGTTAGCACTGTAACATCACAAATTAGTACAGGCTAAGGGTACGTCTATACTACCCGCCGGATTGGTGGGTAGTGTTCGATGTATCGGGGATTGATTTATCGCGTCTCATCTGGACGCGATAAATCGATCCGCGAATCGATGCCCATACTCCACCTCGGCAGGAGGAGTAAGCGGAGTCGACGGGGGAGCCGCGGCAGTCGACTTGCCGCCGTGAGGACAGCCAGGTAAGTCGAACTAAGATACTTTGACTTCAGCTACGCAAATAGTGTAGCTGAAGTTGCATATCTTAGTTTGAACCCCCCTGCTAGTGTAGCCCAGGCCTAAGAACAGACATTATTTAGACTTGTAGAAGGGCTGACATAAACAGTATAAATAAAATATGGCTTTAGAAAGTTTGTATGTATGCCAAACATACATGGGCTAATCTTATGTAATATGCCAAAATTCTCCAGTGTAGACAAGGCCTTAATCTTCATGTTACGAGAACCGCTCCCAGGCATTGGCAACCATATTGGTGTCTCAGTAGAGAACCTGAATTTTGATGTGGAGACTGAGCTGTTTTCTTATCTCCTGATGTGTTCCTTCCAGGTGAGGGTCAAGCCAATTGGTGAGGCAGTGGAGAGGAAGTCTCTGAGGAAGGTTGAGGTAGGCTAGATAGGTTGAGGACTTCAATCTTCAGTGTTGTCAAGCTACAATCCTTTGCAGTTCCAAATGCAGTTACACACCACACACAAAAAGCACCGTTACTAATATATTTTTGTTCACCACCACCAATGCTCTGTTACTTTATATACTCATAATTTCTGTATTATTTATTTTTTTGTATTGAGGGATCCAGAGTGATTTACTGGCAGGCATTAGAATAATCAGGAAGGTAAACATGTTCTGTAACACAATCTAGAGGGGTAACTTCATAAATCACATTAGGGACTGTCTCTTTCCATGTTGAGTCTCGAGGGAAGGAGGAAATTGTGCCTTCATCTGTGTGCACGACTCCCATTAAAATAAATAGAAACCTTGCTAATATGCATTTTTGAAGGTAGCATTTGTCCCTCAAAGAACCACTGTTTCAGAGGCAGTTCTGGTGCTGAGGCAAACATACCAGCAGTGGTACAATACTGGCTGTCATTCATTAGTAATTTTCAGTTATCAATAATCTCTGCAGGGTTGTTTGGTCTTTTCCTTCCTTTCTTTGAGTAACATTTGATTTCACCTGCCTTAGCTGTTAACCATCAGGGGTATCAGTTCAGCCCCAGAGCAGTGTTGCCTTCTCATCATTTCTGGTTGGAAGCCATCCACTATTGCATTCTGGCTTTCTCAAAGCTGGGGACTCACACATCTATTCAGTGTCTTCTGTATGAAACATTCAAACAGGTTGATGGCACATCATAGACTCCTTTAAACATGACAACTCAGAATACACCTTCAGAGATTCCCTCCTGCCCCCAAAGGCTTTGCAACGTCAGATATAATTGTCATCCTTTCCATATCTGTCTCATAGCAAAGAAGTTTGCACAAGACTAACCTTTTCATGCAATAAACAGATTTACAGTCAGCCTTCTCACACTGCCCCCAACTAGAATAAGGACAGCCTGTTTTTGTAAATCATCCTGGTCACCACTAAGATGCATAATCATATAATTTTCATCAAAAGTACAAATCAATCACAGATTTGTGATATTCAGTGTCCACTTTTATCCCTTTAAAAAAAATAATAAAATGACTCAAGCCGCCTTTATCATCAATGGATTTTATGTGTTGTATAGGGATGTTGGAAGATGTTTGAGGTCTTGTCAACACTGGGGATTTGTCCTGATCTCATCCACTGGTGACCAACCACTGAGTAACTACACTGGTATAAATCCCTAGTGTAGACAGGAAAACCCCCTCCTTGATACTAGGGTTTGTTTCACTGATGCAAATAGCAGACTTCCCTGTCTACACTAGGGGTTTGCACCATTGTAGCTATGCTGGTTGCTGTCCGCCAATGGCTGAAATCCCCAGTGGACTTCAAGGACTTTAACAAGGCTTAAAAATTTTACCTGACACCTGCTTACCTTAGGACTAATTTTATTAATCAAGATGAAAAATACCTGTGCTATCTCCTGCCCTCCCCAAAGCCACATTCCCCCTGCAGTATAAAGGACTAAAAAAGTTGTGTACTGTATTTAACTGTAACATATTGTTAATCAACCTCCTGTTTAACAAGTCTTTTCAAATATAACTTGCTACCGGAACTGATTGAATAGCAGAAAAAATGGAATATATTTGCTGAGTTATACCAGTATTAATGTAGCATTATATTTGCCAAACAGGATTTTTCCAGCTATAGAGATGGTCTCAGTACCACAAAAACTCTAGTTTTGCCAATATTCATTTTAACCCAAACTAAAATAATCAAATAATATATTTACCACATCTCATTCGAACACTCCTACTTACTACATCTCTCTTGCTATAGTTTCGTTTCTTTCCTTTCCTGTCTCCACTTTCTCTTTTCTATAATAGATCATGGTATATCTTTTCCTGAGTTGTCTTTGGCGTGTTTCCTTTTTCTTTCTCTCTCTCCCATTCCCTTTCCAATCGTTGTGTTGTCCATCTCCTCTGATATATTTTCTTCTCCCTCCAACTCTTTCTTTACTTCTCTTTTTTTTTAACATATTCCGTCAACCTCTTCCTCTTTCCCAGCCTCATCCATGCATGAAGAGGGCTTGAAAATTTTACCAGACCACTAACAGCAAGATGATTGCCGCTACAGATGGATATGAAAGAACGTGCGTGGGGGATGGGGGGGTGGGTGGAAGGGTAACTCCACTGTTCAGGGCAACTTTACCCCTCCATGAACTTTCTGGCTGCTGCAAGGAGCTGTTTTTGTCACTCCATTTCCCCAGCCTTCACGTTTTAGTCCCAGACTCCACTGTCTGTCTCTGCTTTTACTCTTTGCTTTGTCAAGCATCAGCAGAATGAAATTGACGTGGTTCTTGTCATTTTCATTGCTGCCCAGAGAGAACTGAAAACCAGCCATGAAAACTAACAAGATTCTACTCAGTTTTCACACTGGTGCAGTTAGTGGAAGCTCTAAGCAGCAGCAGAGGCAGGAAGACAAAAATTGGTTTACGTTCAGGTTAAAGTTTTCTTTGTTACCATAAGCAGTTGAAATACCTGAAAGGTGATGCATGCACCAGACAGAGTTCTCTACTCATCCAGGACAAATGGATTTTTCAAGCCTGGGTTAGAAAAGTAACATGAAAATGGTGAATAGCTTAAAAAAACTGTTGAAATCAGTTTAAAGTCAGTGGTGGTCAAAAGTAATTGCTATCTGGTCATCCTTCAACTATCTTCTGTGTAAGTAAATATTGGTTTCAGCCCATTTCCTAGTAGGGTGGGTGTCTGTCTCTCTCTCTCAATCTCTCTCACCCTCACCCTCACCCACCGTAATTGGCCTACTTGGCTGCATCTACATTAGCAAATAATGTGCTCCATAATTCATCTTTGCTGCAGCTGTAGACAAAGGTGCTAAAGGTGATCCATCCAGGTTCTGGATGTAAGACACACTGTCAGGAAAACCCACCCTCCTACTGCATCTCCTTTACCTAATCTATGGATCAAGGACATTCGTCTCCAAGGACTAACATTCTGGCACCTTTCACCATCATAAAATTCACTTAAAATATTTTTGACAACCAAAATGATGAACAATCTCTGCAAATGTATTTGAACTAAGACTTTCTTAAGAGATGGGTCAGAAAACAGCCCAGTGTTGCTCATTGTTTAGGCAAATCATGACGAGGGTTTTCAGACTCAAGGAAGATTTCTGCCCTGCACACAGCAAGTGCAGAGGAAGGCATCCCTCTCTCTCTCTTCTCTCCCTCCCTTTCTCTGAAAAGAGAACACTTTGCTTTCTATTGTACTCCTCCTCCTGCTGTGGTTGAGGGAATGAGAGTCTGGAAGTGATTTCAAGCAAAATGTTACAAGTAAATACAGCATGTTGGGGGAGGGGGAAGGAAGGGAAAGGAGAGACAGAGGGCAGTCAGGCTCGGAGTTCCATTGTTAAAAGGAAGGTCCCCTGACCTAGAAATGAGACATTTCAGTCACCACCTAGGGACATGGCAGCATCAACCAGACAAGAACTGGAAATTCTTTCAAACAGCATTGTCGCACCTTTAAAAAAAAACTGTGGTATCTTCCTATATATGGTAGAGAGATAATTCATACTTGAAAATATTTCTTCTCATGTATCCTAATTCTTCCCATCAACCTTGGTTATAATCATTAAGGGCATTTCCGTACAGAGAACCAGTCGTGCCTCCTGGAAGTTCCCCACCTGAAGTCATCCTTTTTCTGGTTTTGCTGTAGGGGAGGGAGTGTATTTTACTATTTGCAGAACTAGGACAGGTGGGTCTAGGCCTGCTCAAAACTAAAGACCCATTCCCTCAACTAAGGGGGAGGAACCACTAAGCCCAGACTGCAGTTGAGTAGGTGGGACAAGAAAGGAGAAAACAGGAATGAGAGTGAGGTCAAAAGTTAAAAGTGAGGGAGACAGAGAGAGAAACTGAGCAGAGAATTCTGGATAGCGCCCACCACTCATCAAAGGCATCTTAAGGAGTCAGTGGACATTGCCCACAGGGCATAGGCGCCAACTTCCTCTCTATCTGGGGGGTGCTTGACTCCTCCCTCCGCCCCAGGCCAACCCTCACTCCACCTAGGGTTCCCCGGTGTCCAATTTTTGACCGGAACACCCAGTCGAAAAGAGACTCTGGAGCCTGCAGTCAGCAGTGCTGACCAGGCTGTTAAAAGTCCAGTTGGCGTGGGGCTGGCAGACTCCCTACCTGATTCCACACGGCTCCCAGGAAGCGGCGACATGTCCCTCAGCTCCTAGGCAGAGGGATGACCAGGGACCTCTGCACATGTTGCCGCCACCCTGAGCGCCATCCCTGTAGCTCCCATTGGCCAAGAACCGTGGCCAATGGGAGCTGCAGGGGCGGCGCCTGCAGGTGGGGGCGGCGCACAGAGCCGCCTGGTTGCGCCTCCGCCTAGGAACCGGAGGGACATGTTGCTGCTTCCGGGGAGCCACCTGCATCCCAACCCCCTGCCTCAGCCCTGAGCCCCCTCCCACACCCAAACTCCCTCCCAGAGCCCTCGCCCCAACCTCCTGCCCCAGCCCTGAGCCCTCTCCCACACCCAAACTCCCTCCCAGATCCCACACCCCCTCCTGCACCCCAACCCCCTGTCCCAGCCCTGAAACCCCTCCCACTCCCCAAGCCCAATCCGCTCCCCAATCCCCCGCCCCAGCCCGGTGAAAATGAACAAGTGAGTGAGGGTGGGTGAGAGCGAGCGACAGAGGGAGGGGGGACGGAGTGAGTGGGGGCGAGGCTTGGGAGCAGCGGCGGGGCCTCAAGGAAGGGACGGGGCGAGGCTGTTCAGTTTTGTGTGATTAGAAAGTTGGCAATCCCAACCCCTTCTTCCAATCCTCCACCCTTGCCTCTTCCCATCCCTGTTCTGCCCCAGGCCCTCCCTCCACTCTACCCCTTCCCCCAAGCTTCTGCCCCCACCTGGCCTTTTCCCACTCTTGCTATGCCCCTGGCCCTGCCCCCAATCCACCCCTTCTCCCAAGGCCCCTTCCCACTCCCTCCCCCAAGCATGCCCCATCCCTGCTCCTCCCCCTCCCTTCCAGCGCCTCCTGCACGCCGCGGAACAGCTGTTCCACAGTGTGCAGGAGGTGCTGGGAGGGAGGGGAAGGAGTTGATCAGCGGGGCCACCAGCAGGCAGGAGGCCATGGGCGGGAAGAGAGGAGCTTGGCTGCTGGGCGCTAAGCACCCACTAATATTTTTCTGTGGGTGCTTCAGCCCTGGAGCACCCATGGAGTTGGCACCTATGCCAGAGGGAGTCTATTCTAGTGCTAGGGCGGGTGACTGAAATTATAATACATAGGTTCTATTCCTTTTTCTGCCATTAACTACTAGGTGACCTTGGTCAAGACACTGGTCTTCTCTATGCCAGTTTCTCCTGTAAAATAGAAATAATACTCACCTTTAGAAAGTGCTCTAAACTCCTCAGATAACATACACTGTATAAGTGCAAAGTGTTACTGTGAGAAATGATTGACATCATAAACACTGGATCATGTAATCTCTTTACCTTCCCAAATTTAACACCTTTGCAGCCCACATAGAGGCAACCTCTGTATGGCTGGACATGGACTTCATTTAAGAGTTAGTGCTACACCTTAATTGGTGGAGGGTCTGCTCTTGAGCATTGCATGGCATTCTTTCCTACTCCATAAGACTGAGCATACTGCCTACATAGTGCTTCTGTTGCCTACCAACGTGAGGAGGGACTAGGACCAGAACTGAACCTTCCTCTCCCACCTGGATAGTTCAGCACCTGTAGTTTCTTTATTGTACACACCAAAAATAATCCACATGTAAAAAGAATGTTCTCTAAAACCACCCAAAGCATAGCAATTCAGAGACCAGTCTGACATTATGTGCATCAAGATATGTATCATCAGTTTGTTGCAACCAATGTGGTATCAAATGCTGGTCTGAGACCTCTGCAAATAACTGGAGAAAAAAGGGATGTGCGCTGAGGACAGATTAACTTGGAATATCCTTTGGTTGAATTATTACATCTTCGCTGTTGCTCATATGTTTTGGTATATTTTAATTCCTTCGTATTTATTTTGGCCAATAGTTTTCCTATGTAAGTGTGTTTACAGGCTTTAAGAACGTTATGCATATATATATATATATATATATAGACTTCTGGGAAGGTGAATTATTGCTAAATATCATATACTGAGTCGGACTCCTTCATCCCCTGCTTTAGCCTCAAGTTTTGGTGTATAAATCCTGCCAATATGCAAAAATCCTTAAGTGTGTGGTAGCTTCTCTCAACTTTCTCAAATTAAACATCTGTTGTTAAAAATGAAATGAACCCCAAAATTTTCCACCCAATTGGAAAAAACAAACAAACATTCCAGTGTAAAATGGCATCTTTAAAACCCGTGTGGCCCAGGCTACAAAGGGCTCAGAACTGGATACTCTAGACATACTTCCTTCTGTGTGTTTCTTTGACTGACAGTGTGGAAAACTCCATCAATCTGAGGCACAGTGTACACTACAGATAAAATTCTATTTGGGACCCCCTCTTCCAACATCTTTGCCCACTAATGAAATAGCTTGAGAACTCCTGCCTTAGTCCTCTGCCAACTTGCCCATAGTCCTGTTTTGTAGCACTGTTCTCAGGAAAAAAACCCACAACTCTCTGTCCATGCAGGTTAGGGAAATTATGCCAGAACCTTACTAGCAACAGCTGCATGTATGTGTCTATATTTGTGTGTGTGGCTTTAAAAATCCGTTTAATGTAATCTGGGGCCATAAACCCTAAAATGCCTTAATCCAAATTGTATGATTGTTGCGTGGTGTCCCTACAGGGAAGAGTTAAGGTTGTTTTGAATGCCTTAAGTATGCCTTTCTTACCTTAGTAGGTTTAGATTTCTTTTAAGTGTAACCTTGACTCTAAATTTCCTGAGTTTGTAATGCTTGTTTTTGGGATAATTGTAGCATCTTTGTAATGTTCTTTTACTCTTAAATTGCTCTAAAATGTTGCCCATTTTAATGTAGTTTCTTGTCTAATAATTTTATTTATTTATATATATAAAAATGGGTGTGTTTTTGTGTTAAACATGTGTATGTACATATTGGTGAACCTTTTTTTATAATTTGTACATTACTAAAATTTGCCTCCAAGTGGTTGTGGGAGTGCCAGGTTTGAACATTCTGAAGATTTTTACTATTATATTTCAAACCTGTCTTAAAATTTGGGGTTGACAGTGGCAGTGTTGACAGTGGCATAAGTGCAGTGCAACTAGTTATTGTCATTAATGTAATTAGGAGAGAGAATACAGTATTCTATCATCTTCAGTTTTATTGTAATAAACTCTGCATGCATTAAGTCATTGTGCCCTGATTGATTTTTTTTTATTATTATTATTTATTTTTTTAGGTGGGAGGAGAAAGGGAAGAAAGTGTTTGAACGCTAATTGTATTGTAGAAATCAACATACGGGGATTTAAAAAAAAAAAACAAAACTGACGTACAGGAAAATGTCTATATACAATATAATTTTACATTGTTTTAGGTTAAATATATTTATGTAACCCTAGTAGTTTTTTTGCAAAGTATTATCCTCCATAGTGCCAACTTCAGGGCAGCTGTATTTTCTAGGGGTTCTGGGAATCAGGCTTCTAGGTTCTATTGGCCACTCTATAATCATGTATAGGTCACTCCCTCCCCGCCGCTGCCCCCCCTCCCCCATTTTTAAAGGACCCCGATGAAGTTAGACACCTAGTGAATTTCATTGGCAGTTGGGCACCTGACTCCCTTAGGATACTTCTAAAATCCCAGCCCCAGTCTATAATATTGGTATAATGATACTACGGTACTTCACATTGTTTGAAGGGTTTGAGGCTAACTAATTAATCCAAAAGCACTTCAAGATCTTTAGATGAAAGGCACTGTGGAAATGTAAATCATTATCACGGTGACTTTTTGCAGCTGTTATGGATTATAGGAAAATAAATGGCGGAGGCAGTTAATTTTTTTTCTTCGTTATATTCCTGGACTTGCATTGCTAGATAGATATTTTAGTCTGAATATAAGCAGAATTGTGTTGACAATTTTAGTGTTTTGTTAGCATGTTTGGCAGCTAATAGTTAAATTGTAGGTTTTTGATGCATTGTTTATAAACAAAACGTCATATTCCAGCTGACCAAGTCCCAGCTTCCAAAACAGATTAACTGTTTTTTTGTTTTTTATTATTTGAACAGCAGAAGAAATGTTTTGTGGCACAAAGTATATATACATTTTTATTAAGGATGTTATTTGGGGAACTAATTTTCACACCTCTCCTATCCCATCATGGTTTAAGGGAATGTAAATCATCCTTCCTATTCCCCTCTACACCCAATATGATTCTGCAGTGAAGTCATCATAATGTTGATAATCTGATACATTCATTTCCATGGCAGCAGACTCATGTTACAAACATAATGAAAATTTCCCTGCAAAATCTGTCTGTTTTATGTTCAGTGTTCTTATGGCACCCATTGCTGTACTATTTGAGCATCATGCACGAGAAGCCGGCCTCTGTGACACTAGACCACTATTCAAACCGTAGAACTGGAAAATTAAGTTTATTTAAAAGGTAGTTTCCTTTACCTTAATACAATCATTTGCCGTTCTTCTAGAGCACCTTTCATTTGAGGATCTCTGTGCTTTACAAAGTAGTTAAAGTGTTGGTATCCCCATTTTGCAGATGGTAGAAATTAAGGCACAGAGAAATTAATCCTCTTGTCCAAATTCATATAGGGAATCCTTCTCTGGCCACTGGATATTTTGTTCTCTGTTCTGGTCTGGGAACTGCAGATGCATGGCATCACTGAAAATTGGATCACAGAAGTCCTGACTCCCATGACCCTGTTTTAATCATTACGTTACCCTGCCTTCCTTTAAACTACTGGTAATAGAAATTGCATTTAAAAGGAAAAAATACAAATGTCAAGCAATGCAACATAGATCTGGACAAGGCAGGAAGTTTGCACATGTAGTTTCATGTTTGAAATGTTCTCCTTTTATCTAGTTTAAGCCTAATATGAGAACTACTTTTTCATCTCTAGGATGATATGCATTATAAAGGACAGATCAGTCCAACGAATTTTAGAATGCAAGGGTTTTGAATTTTGAGAAGTAATTCAAAACTTTCGGTCCCATTGTGGGACGTGCTGAGTATCCTCACCGGCCCTTTGCACTTTATAGGATTAGACCCTTAGGCCTGGTCCACACTAACCCCCCACTTCGAACTAAGGTACGCAAATTCAGCTATGTTAATAACGTAGCTGAATTCGAAGTACCTTAGTTCGAACTTACCGCGGGTCCAGACGCGGCAGGCAGGCTCCCCCGTCGATGCCGCGTACTCCTCTCGCCGAGCTGGAGTACCGGCATCGACGGCGAGCACTTCTGGGATCGATTTATCACGTCTAGACAAGACACGATAAATCGATCCCAGAAGATCGATTGCTTACGGCCGGACCAGGAAGTAAGTGTAGACCTGCCCTCAGTGTGTTGGAACTATGCCAACATGCTGCTTTTTTCATCTCCTGTTATAGTTGTCTTTGCTAATACATACATGCAACAAGATTTTTGCAGAGCATGTCAATCTGTCTATGTCCCTAAAGTTAAAACTAAATACATTTCCAATCCCTACTATCCCTTTCCTAAGAGATAAAATTATAGTTCAAAGAAGGCCCACAAATAGTTTATAGTACTACAAGTTTCTTTTGGTGAAAAAGAGCTGATGTCACCCAAAGTAATCAGTGAAGTAGGATGGCGAGGCCAGCACATTCTAAAAAGAAATGTTGCTATAGAAAATCAGCAAGGATGATAGTGCCTGTTAAACGCTGTAAAAACTTAACCACTGCTCTCTCCCTGGGTGATTTACATTCCTTTCAAACTTACTGGTAAACATAAATGAAAACAAATGAAAGCAAAAGCTAGACCTGGACAAGACAGAAAATTTTTAAGTTAGAACCATCATGTGTAGGTTCTGGTTTGGCTCTCAAAGCTAGAACACTGCACTGAGCTGTTAAGGTTTGTTATGCACACCATATGGAAGAGATGATCTCTAAAGTGATATGGCGCACATTAAGGCTACTGTCGCCACCAAGTAGTTAGAATCAGAGTCAATGAAAAATAAACTTTCTTCAACATCAGGCGGTCAGAGCTGGCCACAGCAATGTCCATCTCTTTATCATTTAGTCCATAACACCCCAGTCTAAAAGTGCTCAAATCTAATCAGGTTCAGGCATGCTCCAAAGTCCATTTATTTATCCAGGGCTTGAGGGAGGGAGAGGTAAGGTGAAGGCTGGCTATAGCTGAGTGGAGTAAGATACCATTTGGAGGTGAGGAGTGGTTGTATGTCATATATGTTTCAACATATGTTAAAAAAACCAATCAAACACTTGGATCCACTAATTTGCTTTTTCTTTCTTCTTTTCATTATGCAGTGAAAGAAAATGTTTAAAAATCATCTTGCCTGTTTTTAATGGAAAGGCCCTACTATTGAGAGCTACAGTGTTAGAGGTGTGGATGTTTGGGGGAGGGAGATTTGACTTCTTTCCTGGGGGTCAGTGTTACATCTCACAATCCTTGTATCCATGACAGCATAGTGCATCCTCAACGTTCGTACTCATTGCCTAAATCAGGGGTCGGCAACCTTTCAGAAGTGCTGTGCCGAGTCTTCATTTATTCACTCTAATTTAAGGTTTCACGTGCCAGTAATACATTTTAACGTTTTTAGAAGGTCTCTTTCTATAAGTCTTTAATATATAACTAAACTATTGTTGTATGTAAAGTCAATAAGGTTTTTAAAATGTTTAAGAAGCTTCATTTAAAATTAAATTAAAATGCAGAGCCCCCCGGACTGGTGGCCAGGACCCGGGCAGTGTGAGTGCCACTGAAAATCATCTCGTGTACCTCCTTCAGCACGCGTGCCATAGGTTGCCTACCCCTGGCCTAAATAGTTTACTCACATCCCTTATGAATAAAAATTAATATCAGAAGGAAATATTCTATTGTACAACCTCAGAGTTCAGATTTTTAAAGAATTCCAAAACCCAGATAGGCATCAAGTGTCAGCATTTATGCTCTTTATTGAAAGGTCTGTGCAGATACAATGACGGGGCTGGATAATACAGGCATTGATTTCTGATTTATAAACAGATTTTATATTGGTTTTTGGGACTGAGAACTTACTATATTTAGGAATGGGTCAGAGGATAGTTTTTATAATATTGTCCTTTTTTATTTCCCTTTTACAATATGACTTCACACTACAACTTTATTTTGTGTCTCATCTTTCATACAAAGCCTCTCTAAACACTGAGTTAAATAGAAGAGTTACAGCAGTAGTGAGACTGTGTGGAAGAGCAGAGAGGAGACCAGTGATAAATGAGCTGTAGAAGTGGTGAGGGGAATACAGCGCAAGATCTCATTCACACTCAAATAACTATCCTGTTGGGGGGAACAATGGTGTCTCCTCTTCTCATACTTCCCTCCCGGAACATAGTTAAAACATGACTTGACCTTGCAAGGTATATGGGATTGAACTGAATCCTGTTCCTGAATCAGGGTTCATCCCTGTTTAAGGCTATAGAGACTGTGTGGGAACACAGTTCAAACATGGTTGGTTTTGTCTACATTGTGAGTCCAAACCATGTTTTAATTGTGTCTTGGGAGGGTGAGGACTGTGGTCTATCAGTATGGTGATGGAAAGGATATAAACAGAACCTCACTCAGTATTCCTTTCACCATTCCCATAGATCATTTAGTGTTGGTCTTCAAAATGGTTTTCAGTATTTTCATTCTGTGTTTCAGGCGACTGCCATGTGGATACTGGATCCTCCGGTATAGTCATAGAATCATAGAACTGAAAGGGACCTCGAGAGGTCATCTAGTCCAGTCCCCTGCACTCATGGCAAGACTATTTATCTAGACCATTCCTGACAGGTGTTTGACTAACCTGCTCTTAAAAATCTCCAATGATGGAGATTCCACAACCTCCCTAGGCAATTTATTCCAGTGCTTAATCACCCTGACAGTTATGAAGTTTTTCCTAACGTCCAACCTAAACCTCCCTTGCTGCAATTTTAGCCCATTGCTTCTTGTCCTATCCTCAGAGGTTAAGAAAAACAAATTTTTCTTCCGCCTCCTTGTAACAAATTTTTACATACTTGAAAACTGTTATCATGTCCCCTCTCAGCCTTCTCTTTTCCAGACTAAACAAACCCATTTTTTTCAATCTTCCCTCATAGGTCATGTTTTCTAGACCTTTAATCATTTTTGTTGCTCTTCTCTGGACTTTTTCCAACTTGTCCACATTCTTCCTGAAATGTTGTCCCCAGAACTGGACACAGTACTCCAGTTGAGGCCTAATCAGAGTGGAGTAGAGCGGAAGAATTACTTCTCGTGTCTTGCTTACAACACTCCTGCTAATACATCCCAGAATGATGTTTGCTTTTTTTGCAAGTGTTACACTGTTGACTCATATTTAGCTTGTGGTCCACTATGACCCTCCAGGTCCCTTTCCGCAGTACTCCTTCCTAGGCAATCATTTCCCATTTTGTAACTGATTGTTCCTTCCTAAATGGAGTACTTTGCATTTGTCCTTATTGATTTTCATCTTATTTACTTCAGACCATTTCTCCAGTTTGTCCAGATCATTTTGAATTTTAATCCGATCCTCCAAAGCACTTGCAAACCCTCCCAGCTTGGTATCGTCCCCAAACTTTATAAGTGTACTCTGTATGCCATTATCTGTAGTGGTAGTTGCTGTATAGATGGGACCAGAGAAATAAGATTTATGATATTGGTTAGATCAAGTCCATGGAAAGTTTTAAAAATGAGAGCAGTTTTTAACTGAATCCCCCCAAAATGGGTAGGTGATGGAATTATTTGAGGTTGGGAGTGATATGGGCATGCTCATTTGAACTCTATCCATTAAAAAAAAAATCTCTTGGAAATATGAACAGAACTACATTTTTAAAGAAAACAGTCCAAATACTTAGCCTACTAACTATGTATGATAGCCATTTGTAGCATAAAAATAAAATGTGTACGTTGACTTTGTTTGGCGGCGGGAGGGGGGAGTGTTTAGAAATCTGATTCTGCAGAAATCCCCTGTAAGTTGGCTTTTTAAAAAATCCTGTCCATCTCAAAAATACAGTGAAGGCAGCTGGAAAAGGTGGAGCATTCCTGCAGATCCTTCCGCAGAGTGTGCATTGAAATGGAGATTTCCTTGATTCCCTGCAGGATTCTTGCAGATTCTGCAAATCCCTCACTGCAGGCCCTACAGGGAAATTGTAATTTTCAGCTTTCTGCACTGTAGGATGCTTTGTTGTTGTTGTGGGGTTATCACACTACCACCCCCATTCTTCGTGCATAATAGAAAAACTGTTTATTGTGACGTTGGTAGAGGTGGTTGACACAAGGGTGAAAGGGGGTTATTTCCTTTTTCATGCGCATGTGTGTAACTCCTATTGTTGCTAATGGGATTTACGCATGTGCACTGAGGTGAGAAGAGACCCGCTAGATTTTTTTTTTCCTCCCAGAGAATTGCTATGATACATCTTGGACCTTTCTTAGCTTTCAGATCATACTGACATCCCACAGATTGTGACATAAAGAGGAGACAAGCAAAACTCTTAAAGGGAAGGAAACTATCTCAAAAGAGTCCTCAATAATAATATAATTGAGAACAGTTAAATATTAGCCTACCTTGAAATTTTAAAGTACAAATACATCAGTTATGGCAGTAGTTATAAATCTGGTATTGCATCATATCTCCACTTTGGGACCGTACCCTCATATAAATTCAAATTTCCTTATCTCATTAGAGCTCTGAGGTGATCAGGCCTCAGCAGAAGGAGCTTCTAAAATTGATGGTAATTATCTTAGTGGTTTTTCAGTGGTCATGGGGATAATTTGGCCATTGAAATCGGAGGCAAACAAAACCTTACAAAGTGAGACAAAATCTGGGAGTGAAAAATGTAGGCAGGCTCACTTAGTTTGAAAGGATTATTTTCCTTGTTGCTTTCATTTGCTCCTGTCTCAGGAGGCTAGTGACAAAAATAACTATAGATGCCTTAAGACAGAGCACCAAAACTATATTTTGTACATTTTTGTTTTATGTAAATCTGCATCTGAGTGTTTTTAGGTGTCATCCATTTCTTACTGATCCCTGATACTTTGCAATTAACTTCATTTTTCCTTTTTGAAAATAAAAATAATCATTAAACGCCTTATCCTATATTCCTTGCAGACCCAAAACTTCAAGAACTTATTTAATCTTTTTAACATTAAGTAAGGTGAATGGAAGCCAGAGAAAATTGTGGAGATAAAAGTAAGAAATTAAACTTTAAAAAAGATTAATTAATGGGGAGGATATAAACCCAGAGGCACTGTGTGTAATATGATCCCATTCAAATCCCTCTGTAGTAGGAGTGTTAAACATAGACTGGATAGAATGAAAGATTCTGTCTAGAGAACAATTTATTTGGACATATTAGGTAAAAATTTGAAAAGTGCCCGTGTAACTTAGGAGCCTAAAGACACTGGTATTTAGGCCCCTAAGTCACTTGGGCACTTGAAAACTTTGCCCATCTTGCCTTAAGATAAGGGATGAACAAAACACCAGCTAATACAGTGACTATGTTTTAGGTGGAATGTCAGGGAGGAGAGCAAGTATATGCTAACAGTAAGGTCTGTTAGATAGTGTAATAGTCTCCCAAGGAAAACATTAGGAACATGTACAACTTGACAAAGCTCTGGGGAATAGATTGGAGCAGGAGCAATCCTGCAGTGGTCAAGAGGATGGATGGTCCAAATGTCCAGCTGTGATTTCAGTGACATTATGGTCTTTCCATAGTTAAGGTTACTATTCGTTTCCCAGTATAAATCAGGTTTGGTTTTAGTGACAGAGGAAGTGTGTATAAATCAATTTACTTAAAATGTCACTTGCTGTATCTTATCCCAGGGTGTAATATTTTCTGAAAACTTTGGGAGAAATAACCCAAGGCATCTTGGAGAAAGATTTTTTTCTAACATCCTTGCCATATTTTTAAAACTTCTTCACCTACAAACTTAAAACTTAATTTCTCCTGCTGGGCTAAGGCCAGTCTTTCAGGATTCTGAGTATATCCTGCTTGGTGCTAAGTACTCTGTGGGAATTGTTGATGCCCAGCACTTTGGCTGACCAAGCCCTGTATGAGAAGTAACTTTTTGCTATTTTGAGAAGAGTTTGTTACTATTACGTAGTGATAAAATGTTTTCATGTAAGCACATGAGTACAGATGCCACATCCAAGGGATAAACAGGGTATATCCTGAACAAACAAATAGTAAATTGCATTGCCTTGAATAGCTGTGGGCTTCCCAAGGCATTTCATGTAGGCTTTAATACAGGCAGAGAAAAAAATTCACATGCACCTTAGTGCATATGGTCAAAGAATGTGTGCATCTCAAGGCCTCAGACTTTCATTTACGCTGAGAATTGGGAATTTAAACTAATTGTAAATGAAGAGACATTCTTAAGCTTCCCATTATTGGGCAAAATTTGACGACATTGCAATCCTTCCTTCCCCCTAACTTCACCAGAACCAAACCAATCCACCTGAAATTTCACATATCTGACCTTTCTCAGGGTTGATTTTTTTTCTGGGATGTTTGGAGCAGTAAGACATTTAGAATACAGTGGGGTTCAAAACTGAGTTGTCTTTAGTTTCTTGAAGATTTTTCCTAACTTTATGGTTTTTGGACTTGTCTTATCTCCAAAATGACTTGGCTTAGAAACTTTTTTCCTGTTCTGTTGCTCCTGCTGAGGGGAAATGCTTTTCATATGTATTTGGGTGATTGTATTTGATATTATTTATTCACATCGCTATTGCATGTATTATTATATTAAATATGCTTCCAGAGTGCTTTTAATAGAAAGCCAAATCTTGGGAAATGTATGTGCTATTAGTAATGATTACTCATAGAACCAGGATAATGTGGCCAGGAAGTTTTTGTATTGTGTAAACAATGTGTTTATAGTGGTTAGAGCAGGGATTGGAAGTCAAGCCTTTTGGATTGTATTTTTAATTCTGCCAATAACTGTGACCTTAGGCCCACATTTTCAAGTGTCCAATAACTCTATTTTTTGAATACTCAGCTTGAGAGACCTAGGACTGGGCAACAAAATGGCAAATGAAATTTAATGTGGATAAATGTAAAGTAATGCACATTGGAAAAAATAACCCCAACTATACATACAATGTGATGGGGGCTAATTGGCCTGCTTAAACCCAAGGTTGTGAGTTCAGTCCTTGAGGGGGCCACTTAGGGATCTGGGGCAAAATCAGTACTTGGTCCTGCTAGTGACGGCAGGGGGCTGGACTCAATGACCTTTCGGGGTCCCTTCCAGTTCTATGAGATAGGTATATCTCCATACATTCTTATGTTATGTTCTAGTACCTGATTTTTCAAAGCCGCAGTGGCCCATTGATTTCAGTAGGAGTTGTGGGTTCACAACACATCTGAAAATCAGATCCCAGGTGTCTTCATGTAGAAGAAACTTTGTTCTTAACCTCTCTGTGACTCTCTGTTTGTCCACCTATATTTCCCTCATAGCAGTGTTGGGAGGCTTATTTGTCGAGTTTTTTCAGAGCCCTGGATGAGAGGTGCTATACAAGAGCCAAATATTTTTATCCTCTTTCCTCCATGGTTTGTTCATAACCAGCAATCTAGTCATAGCCATATAGTGTCTTGTTACAACTCTCAGCATGACATTTAATTCTGACAATTCTTTGTGGATTTGGAGTCAGAAATCTTAAATACACACCTCCCAGTAAAAAAAATATATATATAATACTGAGAATGAAGGTGCTTGAAACCAGCTGTGGCCGATGAATTGTCTTACTATGTAGTGTAATAGATAGAGATATCACTACAGATCGAGTCTCACTTGAAAGGTCTACTACAACAAGATAACGGGGCCCACGTGCTTGGCTAGAAAATTAAACAATCTAGAAGATGTTCTGAAATAACACTGAGTCATCAGAGGCTTTTTATTAATGATCTTTGTTTCACCAGGCTCTGTTCAGTGCTTTTTACAGAAAACGTGGTTGACCCCCTGATACTTCTGTTGACCCCGCTTCCCTTTCTTTGTGTAGATACAGCCCTAGAGGGTTGTTATACAAGTACACACCTGTTCTTTCCAGTGCTTTGAATAATTGCATCATGTAGCAATTGCCAGACATGAAAGTTCCACTAGGATAAGTTTTGTAACTGTGTGGGTAGGTCAAACTGTCAGAACCTATAAGCACTTGAGACTTGTGTTATGACTCTATGATGAACACATAATAAAAACAATCAGTGAAAATTTAAGAGACTGCTGTATTCAGTGTTAGAAGTCCTGCTATGTTGGCGGCTATTTTATTGGGGGACAGACTGTAAGTTACTAATGAAAGCTCCAATAACACTGATTGTCAAGGTTCTCAAACTAGTTGAGATATGAATCACACTATGGAAATAACAAATGTCTTCTAGACACCTCCATTCCTATTTGTGCTCCTGTGGCCCACCTCCTCTTCTGTTCACAACTCAGCAACATCCCTGTGGTCCGTTTACAGCCAGACAGACTGTTGTTTGCAGTGATGTAGATGTCTCTAGAAGCAAAAGGAAGTTGGAAACAGCAACTTATGATCTGCCACCTTTCTTGACTGCCATTGGACTACAACAGGGGTCGGCAACTTTCAGAAGTGGTGTGCCGAGTCTTCATTTATTCACTCTAATTTAAGGTTTCACGTGCCAGTAATACATTTTAACGTTTTTAGAAGGTCTCTTTCTGTAAGTCTGTAATACATAACTAAACTATTGTTGTATGTAAAGTAAATAAGGTTTTTAAAATGTTTAAGAAGCTTCATTTAAAATTAAATTAAAATGCAGAGCCCCCCGGACCGGTGGCCAGGACCCGGGCAGTGTGAGTACCACTGAAAATCAGCTTGCGTGCCGCCTTCGGCACGTGTGCCATAGGTTGCCTACCCCTGGATTACAACATTTTGAGAATTGCTGCAGTATTAGAAAATATTGGCTCTCTGGGCATTTGAAAATCTGGTGCTCTTCTTGGACAAGAGTGGCTGCCAGGGGTAACTTCATAGAAATAGTTGCTCTTCTAACATCTTGATGTGATGCATTATTTCAAATCACAGTGAGATTTGTTCTCCATTGGCCTTCATTTTGTGCAGTCATTTACGCCAGTTCAAAGTGGATGTAAAATGCTACCAATCTGATTTAATAGCATTTTTACATGTGCTTTGCACTGGTGCAAATGACTGCACAAGGTTCAGGACGATGGAGAATTGGAGCTACTGTGTTTTTACCCTTGTTCTATGCAATCCTTCTCACCCTGCAAGGGTAAATGGCAACAAGTTTCACAGAAGAACTTAATAATCTGTTCATTTCAGAATACTTGAGAAACAAGTATGCTCTAGCTTCTTAAACTTGGATTCTCATCTCCAGTGAAACTGGTTGAAAACATTTTACTCGCATGGTTCTTCAGCTCTAAAAAGCTGTATTTAAGAGGATTTCAAGTGAAGAGTTATGTTATGTATTACCTTTCCACAAGCCCTTTGTCTCTAAATATGCTGCTTCTAAAACTTCTTTCCCCTCTCCATTGATTTAAAAATGTATTAACTCAAGGTTTTCCATATTTTTATCATTATATCCTAAGCAGCAGGTTTAAAACAAATAAAAGGAAGTTCTTCTTCACGCAGCGCACAGTCAACTTGTGGAACTCCTTACCTGAGGAGGTTGTGAAGGCTAGGACTATAACAGAGTTTAAAAGAGAACTGGATAAATTCATTGTGGTTAAGTCCATTAATGGCTATTAGCCAGGATGGGTAAGGAATGGTGTCCCTAGCCTCTGTCTGTCAGAAGGCGGAGATGGATGGCAGGAGAGAGATCACTTGATCATTGCCTGTTAGGTTCACTCCCTCTGGGGCACCTGGCATTGGCCACTGTCAGTAGACAGGATACTGGGCTAGATGGACCTTTGGTCTGACCCGGTACGGCCTTTCTTATGTTCTTATGTTCTTATCCTGATTGTATCAACAGATTTATTTTGGAGGCAAATAAAGGTGAAATTGAAAAGCCCCAATTTTATAGACATTTCTATCCTGATTTTTGATACTGGACTACTGAAGCGGTGTGTCATCTTTTACATTAAATGTTAAAACCAGGGTTTTGACCACTTGTGATCATTAAAGATCCCATGGCACTTTTTCAAAAGAACAGGGATATTAGCCTCTGTCTTGGCCAAATTCCCACATATGTCCATTATTTTCTACCTTTCTATATTCTCAATTAGATGAGGGATTCTTCTTTGCTTCTTGTACTAACCTGTTCTAAAGTATTGTTCAGTATCTTAAAGTTGCCATGTTTTATCTCTGAGGTATCTGTCTTTAAGTTGGGGGTGAGGTAATTCCTTTTGTATATTTTGAAAATGCCCTTTAAGATTCTTCAGGATGAAATGGCTATAGAAATGTAAAATAGTTTGTTATTGGATACTAATATCTGTAGCTATAACTGTCAGTGTCTCATCACTCTCCAGCATGACTCTTGCAGAAAATGGTGAACAGGATATGAGCACTATTCTATGGACAGTTTTCAGGGAGCTTTCATACAAACCAAGGTTTTATTAGAAAATTATCCCTCCACACCTCCCCCCCCCAGGTCTTTACCAATAAATATTGTTTTAAACTTTAAAAGTTTTGCACATGCTTTCTGACTATATTTGCTTGAATCTGTACTTGTTGCATTGTGTTTAGAGATCTGCTGCTGCTATTTTTAAAAAAAAGGCATTAACAAACAGAAAACCAGAAGCTCCAGTGTTATTCTGTTTCAGCTTTCAAAGATGGTATCATCTATCGAGAGCTTTGGGTAAGCAACATAAAACTAGCTTCAGCTAAGGACTTCTATTTTTTAAGCACTTACTTTTCAACATCTATCGTGTTATCCAAGTGTCAGTAATATCAGGTTATTTATTGCCTCAAAACAGACATATAAAGTGGTAAAGCTACATTTTCTAAACATAAAAGCTAATTCTGCTTTCATATTTGTAATAGGATTAGAAAATCTAGTTTTCAAAATCAAATGAGACAGACACTTGGATTCCACAGTAATGTAGCCTGGCATTTCAGGTGTAACTTTGTTTTCGTATTTTTGTCCCAATGCTGCATGCAGTTACATAACTGAGGCTATCAGGAGTGGAAAGGGACCTACCGTCTGCAAAGTTTGTTTCACTCCCTCTCCGTGGCCCCACAAAGTCACGGGACCTCCTGGTCAACTTCCTCTTGGCCCTGGCTAAACAGGCCATCTATAAAACCAGGGAGAGGAGGGTGGCCGATGGAGGTTCCTGTGACTGTGGGGCCTGTTTCCGATCCTCTGTCCGTTCACGTATCCGGGCAGAGTTCCTCTGGGCGGCATCCACTGGCTCCCTTGACACCTTTGAAGAGCAGTGGGCGCTGTCCGGGGTTCTCTGCTCGGTGTCCCCGTCAGGTTCCCTTCTTTTGACCCTTTAATCGCACTCCTGTCCCTGTTTTTACATTAGTTGTCCCCCCGTAATCATTTGGGTTTTGGGTCCTGTGGGTCCTCCCCTTAGGCTGAGGGGGGGATCCTTTAGCAGTGGGCTTCGCCCGCCCACTTCCCGGAACCCAATAGGTACAGGGATGGATTAGATGGCAGCTGGTGTTTTCTGGCTATAATATTTGATTCCATGAAGAGTTTGTTTCACAGTTGCCAACTTTCATGTGGTAAATAAGCAAAGTTTGTTTCAGTTAAATGGAAGAGTGCAAAGGAAGGGAAAACGGGGGCGGGGGGGAATTATGCTACATAGTGTGTCAAATTTTGGCTCAGGAGAAGAGGAAAACTGTTTTCCAATCATTTAGTACACAGTTTTCAACCTCAGCTATAAACTTATTTGCGCAAAGTGATACCATGCCCTGATTTTGAAGAATCTTGTCTGAATGCCACTGAAACAGACATAGAGTTGGTCATGAAATACTGAGTTAACAATATCAAATGTACTGTTTTCCTTCATGATATTGGCTGTTACTAGAGATAATGCCAGGGCCGGGAAATAAAGTCTAAAAAGTGGTAGGAAGTATGACAGTATATTGCTATAAAACTGGATCACTGTGTGTGTTGAATTTCTTCCCGTTACTAATCATCTGCCTGCGTAGCCCTTTCTAGCTGTGGTTTTCTGCCAGTAGGATGGAAATGGCATTAAGTGTGACCCTAAATAAGGTTGTTTCTGCCCTGCAATATCAAAGAGGTTTTGCTAATGACATGTTCATGATCATAGATCGGCCATGGATATAGGTGTCCGTTCTCCTATGACTGTGTAGGGAATTCACATGGGTAATTGCTGTTAATGCTATTAAAATTCACACTTATAAAAATTGCTGCTTTTCAGTAGTATTAAACACTTCTCTACATAACCCTGTGAACTGAATTGCTCATAGCCTTAGAAACACGTTTCCCTTTGCCTTGCAAAATTCATTTGTGGCTAGAAGCCAGTAACAGCTCATCGTTCTGGTGGGAACCACCAGTGGCATTTATCTATGTATTGAAACAGCTAAAATGTTATAGCAGGCAGCTAGCTTCAAGAGTTGATAGTCTTAGTCTCCATGTACCATGCTCATGTAAAAACATGTCGGAGGTAACGTCAGCTGCATGGGTTCCCAAAGAATTGGTTTAAAGGAAAATTCCAGGGTAATATAAAATATATTCTCATCTCTACCTCTAATTACAAAGACAGATAAATGACTGAGGAATAACTTTTATATTGTATTAAATATAATAAGAATAATTAACAATTAAACAGCAAGCTGCCGAATAGGACTCAAAGGGCCTGATTCTCAGTTGCCAGCTTCTGGTTTTGTGCTTTTAACAAATAGATTGCACTGCCTTCCACAAAATAGGATGTGGTAGAATTTTGAATGCAATTTTTCACTAATATAAATGATAGTGCAGGGCAACAGTCAGTCAGACCCAAAGATTTTCACATTTGCAATATAGATTTTTATTTAAACTAACAAAGGTGTTAGAAATAATCACAGCCATCTTCCTATAAGTAGGATTAGGATAAAATGGCATGAGCTAAGTACTGGTAAAGAAGAAAAGTCTGTCAAGGGGATCTCGCTTTGTTGATCTGATTGTATGACAGGATGTTGTGGCTATTGCTCAGAAATAAACATAGGCCTGGTTCTCCTCTCACACTGGTTGTGTAATGGTGTAACTCCACTCCCTTCGTTGTTGTTTTGAGAAGACAGTCACATCCAGTGACTCCACAAAGGGAGTAAAATAACTATATTGTGAACAGAAACATGGAGAGATGGAGATGTAATATTTTAAATGATGTTGTTTATACCTATTCTAACCTTTCTTTGGTTGGACACAATTGCCTGGCTATAGTCTGGTGACACATACCTACTGTACATTACCCTGCCAGCCTGCTACGTTCGATTATGTAGAGTAGGAGGGAGAGAGGTTGTTTATAAATCCTGAATGTGATAAAGCAAAGGTTACTATGACTGGCAGGTTAAGTGAAATATAATATCTTGAATTTCTCCTTGTAACCATATTGGAACCTATGTCCACACTACTTGGGGCTGTGAGCATGAGTCCCAGTTATATTATAGGTGCATTTATGCTTTGCACAAAATTCAATAGATTAACCTACTCCGTTTTATTTTATAATAGAGAGGCAGTGTAGTCTAGCGGTTAAACTATAAAACTGAGAGCTAGAACTCCTTGGGTTCTCTAGTCCCAACTCTGTTAGTGTTTTGCTGTATGGGTTTCAGCAATGCATTAAATCTTTCTGGGCCTCAGTTTGCCTACCTGTAAAATAAGTATAATATTAGTACTTCACTGGGAGGGGTCTTTTGGTTAATGTGTGTAAAGCACTTTAACCCTCGACTAGATGGAGCTAGGGAACTTAAAATAATGATAGTTAGATAGTAGTATTATTATCTCATTTTGGAATCCAGTGTTTAAATGAGATGCAGGGATTTTGCTGCTCACAAACCTTTTTTTAATAAGGTAATTTTTGTTGTTATTACTTTATTCTGTTTTCTGCCCTCCAAATTTAATCCTAAATGAGTGAAACTCAGCAGGTACATACTGGCTTAGAATTTTTTCCTTTTTGAAAATGTTGGTGCCCATTGCATATAGTTCCTTTACATCCAGAAGGATTCAAATTGCCCTACAAACTTTTTTAGCTCCGCCGCTGCTTTGAAGTGGCAGCATTTGTTTAACAGAATGCAATAGTTAGAACAGTAAGTATCCAGTAGAAACTACAGGGACTGTTTTGAAAGGAGCAGCATTTAACTTCAGGATTAATATGGACATGCAGCCTGGAAGGCCACTATAATTAGTAGATCCCCCTCCAAAGCCATTTTGCCTTTTGTCATCTAGGAGTTTGTTGTCCTTGCTTGTCCTTTGGCAGAGGAAGAAAGCAAGGCACAGCGATTGTGAATTGAGGGCACAGTCCATATTGTTTGTTAGACTGAAAGTGAAACTCATGCTTTCACTTTCCATTATGACATCAGAAATGATATTATGGCTGAAAGGCAAGGTTATAAGATTTCTACCACTGAACCCAAAGGATTTGCATATGTACTAAAAGGAAACTGTGCTTGAACAAAAACAAGGGCTCCTTTTCTCTACCCTTCCCGCAAACAACTAAGCAGAAACATTAACCTCTGTTCCCTTTTGGGTGATCTTGATTTTTACAGTGTCATCTTTTGTAGACTGTAGATTCATTAAGAGATGGTTACTTTTCAGCTTGTGAGGTTTCACTGGCAGGACCTCTTCAGGGTTAATTAGATATTGGTGGTGTTGGCATATGCCTTAGGGAGGAAATATAACTATTTATATCTCTTCCACACCAAGGTATTTTTTTAAAGAGCACTCTGAGATGTAGAGTTTGTTGTTTTCCCTTCAGAATTGCATCCATGATGTTTCTGTTACCAGAAGACTTTTCCTTGCATCATGTTACCATTCCCAGCTTCGTGTGTGTGTGTGTAAGTTCTAAAAATAGATAACATCAAGTGTTATCCTACAATAAAATCAAGTCAGACCTACTGTTGGCAAGAAGCATCCCCTGCTTAGAACAGAATGAGAATCGCAAAAGAAACTGCAGCTCAGCTTCTAATATTGTTGCAGTCAGATCAGCATGCCGAACACAGCTGTTATTGAAACATTTAAACATCTCGTTTGCCAAAAATATGTTCTTCTGTGTTCTAATAAACAAAATGGGGAGAAATAACATTGTATGTAGAAGGAAAATGTGGCTTCAGAACATTTTTCTTTATTAGGAACAGCATATACTTCTAAACACATTTTGCCATATTTATTGAAAGCTTTAGTTATTTTTTTTTTCCAAATTAGCAATCATTAGATGGAGAATAGGAACTATTCCATGCAACCTTTTTAAGGGAGACTTAGTTAATTTCTCAGACATAGGGTGACCAGATGTCCCGTTTTTATAGGGACAGTCCCGTTTTTTGGGACTTTTTCTTATATAGGCGCTTATTACCCCCCACCCCCTGTCCTGTTTTTTCACAGTTGCTATCTGGTCACCTTAGTCAGACATCACAATGTTTTAATATAAAGGGTTAATTTTAGCATGGGATGATACACTGAATGCAGCTTTTTTCCCCCTCTTACTGCACTTTATGAAGCTCTTGTTAATGGAAAGAAGGTGGTTTTTCTGAAGCCAATTTTTTGTGTATGCTTTAAGAGCTTGTAGGCTTTTGTGAAAGTGTCACTCTGCTTACCAGATGCCTATTTTTCAGATTATTTACAAAGTGTGAGTAAGCACAGTTGTACGTGGTTCCATGTGAGTAATACAGCAAATCCTCCAGGAGTGACATCAGATAAATTTGTGTATGACAGTGAGACAGGATCAAATGTTGTAAAAACTCAGGGGGGAGGAATTGCAGCAAGATTAATCTCTACACATGTTTAAAAAGAAACAATGGAAATAATATTAACTATATAAATAATAAAAAAAAATGCTTCTTGAATTGTATACTCCAGTAGCAGTTTGTCTCAATTAAAAAGAGATGTAAACATTGCATAAGCTTTTATCCAAACAAAGTGTGCCTTTTGCCTAATTTTTTAAGCTTCCTTGAAATAGAACATAATTCCCCCCACACACACACCTCCTTTCTTTTTAGTCTTAGTTGATTTACTGTGCGTATAAGCATAAGCCCTTATTTGCCTTCTTATTGTAATTCTTAGTTGGATCATAGCACTGCTAACTCTTCCATATTTAAGGGTATGTCAACATTCCGATTTGGAAACTCCCCTATTTTCCAGAGAAACTGTAGCTGTTCCCTGAAATATTGAGTGTGTAATCTCTTGCAGGATGTTTAACATGGGGGCTTTTTTCTTTTACACCTACGTTATACATAAGTAAAACTATGTTGAGGTAATATTTCCTGGCTCATTCTGCAACTCCTATACAAATGTAAGCACCATCTCAAGTTCCCTGAAAGAAGACTTGTGATTAGGTTAGTACAACGGTTCTCAAACTGTGGGTCATTAAAATGGGGTCACCTGGGTTGGCATTAGACTTGCTGGTGCCCGGGGCCGAAGCCAGAGCCCCACCACTCAGGGCCAAAGCCCGAGCTGGAGGGCTTCAGCCCTTCATGGCGGGGCTCAGGTTACAGGCCTCCCCTTCTGGGGCTGAAGCCTTTGGGCTTCACTTTGTCCCCCACTCCCCCAGGGTGGCAGGACTCGGGCAGGCTCAGACTTTGGTCCCCCTTCCTGGGGTCGTATAGTAATTTTTGTTGTCAGAAGGGGATTGCGGTGCAATGAAATTTGAGAACCCCTTGGTTAGTATAAGTGCAGGTTGGTTTACATGCCTAATTAATAGAGGTGTTTGAAACTTGTATGAGTGTGTTACCTAAACTTCATCATATACAGTGAAACTTGTGTTAAGTGACCGCTCAAAGGACCAGCAAAAGTCAATTGTCTAATATAGGTGTGGGGGGGGGGGAGAGCTATTATTATTTTAAAGTAAAACACAAATTATATGGAAACAACTGATACAAAGCAATAGGAAACACAAATGGATATCTTTTCTCTCGGTGGTAAATTGATGTGTTGTCACCAACAAAACAGTACTATTTTGTAGTATTCAAGACATACTAAAGAGGGTAATCGTGAAACTCTCTACTATGAGCTGTGAACAGCTGGTTTAAACCAGATTTAAACTTTGTTGCTGAACTCAGCTTCTTGCCTACAGTCTTTGAATGAGGTATAAGATGTGGGTTTGCCTGTTGCAGTGGGTCCTTGGTTACAGATTATTTATTTATTTATTTTAGGGCTGTCAAGCAATTATCACGATTAAAAGAGTAATCACAATTGTGTGATTAATTGCGCTGTTAAACAATAATAGAATACTATTTTAAATATTTTGGATGTTTTCTACATTTTCAAATATATTGATTTCAATTACAACACAGAATACAAAGTATACAGTGCTCACTTTATTTTTTATTACAAATATTTGCCTGTAAAAAACAAAAGAAATAATATTTTTCAATTTACCTAATACAAGTACTATAGTGCAATTTCTTTATCATGAAAGTTTAACTTACAAATGTAGAATTATGTAGGAAAAAAACCTGCATTCAAAAATAAAACAATGTAAAACTTTAGAGCCTACAGGTCCACTCAGTCCTACTTCTTGTTCAGCCAGTCACTAAGAGAAACAAGTTTGTTTACATTTATGGGAGATAATGCTGCCCATTTCTTGTTTACAATGTCACCTGAAAGTGAGAACAGGTGTTCTGCCTGGCACTGTTGTAGCCAGTGTTGCAAGATATTTACATGCCAGATGCGCTAAAGATTCATCTGTCCTTTGATGCTTCAACCGCCATTCCAGAGACATGCGTCCATGCTGATGACGGGTTCTGCTCGTTAACGATCCAAAGCAGTGGGGACCAGCGCATGTTCATTTTCATCATCTGAGTCAGATGCCACCAGAAGAAGATAGATTTTCTTTTTTGGTGGTTCAGTTCTGTAGTTTCTGCATTGAAGTGTTGCTCTTTTAAGACTTTTGATAGCATGCTCCACACCTCATCCCTCTCAGATTTTGGAAGGCACTTCAGATTCTTAAATCTTGGTTTGAATGCTGTAGCTATCTTTAGAAATTTTACTTTGGTATCTTCTTTGCATTTTGTCATATTTGCAGTGACAGTGTTCTTAAAAAGAACTACATGTGCTGGGTCATCATCCGAGACTGCTATAACATTAAATATATGACAGAATGTGGGTAAAACAGAGCAGGAGACCTACAATTCTCCCCCAAGGAGTTCAGTCACAAATTTAATTAATGCATTATTTTTTTTAACGAGTGTCATCAGCATGGAAGCATGTCCTCTGGAACGATGGCCGAAGCATGAAGAGGCATATGAATCTTTAGCGAATCTGGCACATAAATATCTTGCGATGCCAGCTATAACAGTGCCATGTGAGTGCCTATTCTCACTTTCAGGTGATATTGTAATTAAGAAGTGAGCAGCATTATTTCCTGTAAATGTAAACAAACTTGTTTCTCTTAGCGATTGGCTGAACAAGAAGTAAGACTGAATGGACTTGTAGGCTCTTAACTGCACTCAAAAACAAAACAATGTAAAACTTATGTAAAAAACAACAATCTACATTTGTAAGTTGAACTGAGATTGCACTACAATACTTGTATGAGGTGAGTTGAAAAATACTATTTCTTTTATCATTTTTACAGTGCAAATATTTGTAATAAAAATAATATAAAGTGAGCACTGTACACTTTGTATTCTGTGTTGTAATTGAAATGGATACATTTGAAAAAAAATCCAAAAATATTTAATAAATTTCAGTTGGCATTCTATTGCTTAACAGTGCAATTAATCATGATTAATTTTTTTAATCATTATTAATTTTTTGAGTTAATCGCATGAGTTAACTGCGATTAATCAACATCCCTAATAAATAAATAAATAAATAAATAATGTTGGCATCCTTTCACCTCCGAGAGATGGTGGGAATTGCAGCCTATGATGTAGACGGTTTGCAATGTCTCATGTGACTGAATAGTCCAATCCGAGATTTGCATGATCTTTGGCAGTTATTGCAAATGTCTGTATCTTGGTTGAGAGCTGCTTGCTTCCTACAGGCTCTTTTCCCTTCAAACTGTAGGAGCCAGCTTCTGTCATGGACTTTGATACCCTGATGGAGATGATGGCGCCTACGATCACTTGCCAAGATTTCCCATTGGTCAGGATCAATTCAAATTCCTTCATATCTCGCTTGCATGTGTCTTTATAGCGAAGTTTGGGACGTCCTGTTGTTCTTCTTCCCTTTGATAGCTCCCCGTATAGCATGTCCTTGGGTATGCGTCAGTCTTCCAACCTACTCAGATGGCCGAGCTAGTGCAGTCGTCTTTGCTTGAGCAGGGCTGTCACACTTCGTAAATTTGCCCTTCGAAGAACCTCTGTGTTGGTGACTTTATCCTGCCATTTGGTGTTGAGTATGGGGCATAAACAATGTAGGTGGAAACTGATTAACCTTTTCTCCTGATGAGCATAAGTTGTCCATGTTTCCCCACCATACATGAGTGCTGAGGGTGCAGGCTTGGTACACTAGCATTTTGGTCTTGATGGTAAGCTTTGAGTTGTTCCAGGCTCTTTTAGTCAGTCTGCTAAAGGTGGTGGCAGCCTTTCCAAGGCAAACATTTAGTTCTTCTTCCAGTGAGAGGTTGGTGGTCAATGTAGAACCTAAGTAGCTGAACTTTTGGACTACTTCTAGCTGGTTTGCATTTAAGGTGATTGAAGGATCTTGTGGAACCCCCTATCCTAATTCAACCATTTCTTGATGCTGATGGTAAGAGCAAATGGCTGACAGGCACTTGAAAGGTGGTCCATGAGTTCTTGTAGTAGATCTTCATTGTGGGCTATGAGGGCAGCATCATCAGTGAATAGAAGTTCCCTAATTAGCACCTTTTGACTTTGGTCTTTGACTTAAGTTGGGACAGGTTGAAGAGTTTCCCATCTGATTTTGTGTGGAGATACACTGCATCTTTCATGTCCTTAAACGCACAGTTCAAGAGTACTGAGAAGAAGATTCCAAAGAGTGTAGGGGCAAGAACACATCCTTGCTTCACGCCGTTTTTCATCTCAAAGCTGTCCGAAGGGGATCCGTCAAATTGGACAGTTGTTTTCCTGTTGTTGTGGAATGAACATATAAGACTTAACAGGGTTGGTGGGCATTCTATCTTCTCTAGTTCTGCAAATAGACCTGCTCTGCTGATTGTGTCTAATGCTTTGGTTAGGTCCACAAAGGCGATGTACAATGGTCGATTTTGCTCTCTGCATTTTTCTTGGCATTGACACAGAAAAAATATCATGTCTATAGTGGATCTTCCAGCTCTGAATCCACACTTGTGATTCAGGGTAGACATGATTTGCCAGCTGTTGTAGGCGCACTAAGATGACTTTTATGCTCCAATACGTCTATTAGTCTATAAGGCGCCACAGGACTCTTCGGCGCTTTTTACAGATCCAGACTAACACGGCTACACCTCTGATACTTGACACTGAGTAGCAAGTTACCCCTGTAGTTGCAGTCGCCCTTTTTGCCTTTATGTTTATACAAAGTGATGATGTTCGCGTCATGCATCTCTTGTGGTACCTCACTCTCTTTCCAGCATTTAAGTAGCAACTGATGAAGATATGGCAATAGGCTGTCTTTCCCGCACTTGAGGATTTCTGCTGGGATGCCATCTTTTCCAGGAGCCTTGCCACTTGATAGCAAATCAATGGCCTTGCTTAGCTCTTCTACAGTGGGCTCCACATCTAGCTCTGGCATGACCTGTAGAGTTTGTATTTGGTTCAGTGCTTCACTGGTGATATTTCTTTCTTGTGCGTATAGCTCTGAATGGTGTTCAACCCAATGGTGAAATCGTTACAGATAAAAGCAAGCAGTCGTCTCATTCGTTTGAACGCTGTTCTCTGCGAGGAGATGCCCCCATTTATTTATTTAATTTATATATGTTCAAAATTATTAATAATCCTCTTTTATGAGATGCCCATGTGGGCTGAAGGGACTGTATCGGCTGAAGGGACTGTATCAAGCCCCCGACACACACACACCCCAGGGTAAGTTGAGAACATGAATTTCATCCTTCACAGTGAATTTCCTGTTCTATATCATTGTAAGCCAGACCCTTACGGGAGCTGATGTATACTTTATGGTTAAGATCACAAGAATTTATGCTTGCATATGTCTCTCATTCTTCCCTCTTTTAAGTTTGAGACTTACAAAGTCCTGAGGAAGAGCTCTCTCTCTCTCTCTCTCTCTCTCTCTCTCACGAATAGAAGTTGGTCCAATAAAAGATATTACCTCACCACCTTGTCTGTATAATAACCAAAGTCCTGACCACTTTTGGGAATTAATTGAAAGTAAATAGCCTGAAGGATCAGACATTCAAGATAGATCAGTTTTTAGGCCCACAAATTTTGACAGAGCTCCCTTTAACCTTATTTTTAACATATGGATGACTGTGTGTATGAGAGAGAGAATTTTTTCTGATATTTCTTTCCCTCCACAAAAAGAAAACTGGAATGAAAAACTCCCAATTAGGATAAATTACTTGCAAAAGTTAAAAAACAACAACCCCCTCCTTGTTTTACATTTGCAAGACAGGAATAACCTGAACCACAACCACTGTGCGTTCAAGAAAGAAATATCAATATTTTATTAAATGAATCTCCTCGATAGTCTAGGAGTATTTTCATTGGTTTTGTTTGTTGTTTCAAGTCCTGTTACCATGAGGTATGTTTTAACTTGTCTGGAGAACTTTTGTTTCAGTTGCAGGAGACTGTTATGTCCATGGCAGACAGAGTCATAAGGCCACAGTTTATTTTTGGCTTTGCTCGACATACAATGTCAAATTGGTGACTTCCTGGCTTTGGAGAGTAGGGAATATTGGGAACCTACGCTGCAGTCTTGAAGCTACTTAATCTCCGCCATTATTTCCATAAGTACAGAAAACACATTAAAATCCATGCCATACTCTTAAATTAGCTAATCTCAGTTCATCATGAATGATACTGTGCCGCTATATAGGGCTGTTCATCATAGATCTCAAAGCACTTATAAAATACTGTAAATGTTATTATCATCCTGACTTTACTGATGAGGGAACCGAGGTGCATGGATTTTAAGTAACTTGCTGAAAGTCAGACTGTGTTTTGGGAGTAGATCCAAGGTCTCCCTACCCCTCTTCCAGTGTCCTCTCCACTGGACCATGTTCCCTCTTCAGTACTCCTGCTGGCAATTCTTGATGCATCCATTTTGGGCAAATGGACATTATGCTATAGAAATCCAGTTCCCAACGTGACACCAGTGTGTGTTCATATTATTTTAAAAAAAATTAAAAATAACATAAGGAGAAGTCTGGAGAAAATTAGTTTTGTGTGTAATTATACAAAACAATCAACTGTGGTTATATACATTAATCAATTTCTTAAAAGAAAGCAGTCAGAAGAAGACAGTGACCAAGACAGGGTGACACCCCAGCACAATTACTTCAGTTTTATTGTTAATCCTGGTATTCTGGTCAAGTTCCAGGCTGGATAACTGCATTCTATCTACCTAAAATTCTTCTTGCGGTTTCAATTGGTTAGGATACTATGCTTCATTTCCTTCACTAAGCTGCTGTGTAGCATTGCAGTGAGTGGTTAAACTGTTGCGTTCCAGCCAAAAGGTGGGTGCTGCTCAGTATCAGGCAAAATGATTCCTCTGACTATGTGTATATAAACAGAAACTTGAAAAAGGACCAACTCTTCAACATGCAGCCCCCTGACCACTGAATCCACAAGCTTTCTAGTACAGTAGAACCCCATTTATCTGAGCCTCCATTATCTGGTTCTCTGAATTAACCGAGCCACCCTGCACCCATCCTCCAATTTATCCATATTTTTGATTATCCAATCTGGTCCTGGTCCCAATTAGATTGGCTAATCAGGGTTCCATTGTATAATGTTTGACCTTCTGTTAAAGATCCGCACCCTCTGATGACAGAGTCCTGTGGCACCTTCTAGACTAACAAACGTATTGGAGCATAAGCTTTCGTGGGTGAATACCCACCGAGATGCATCTGACGAAGTGGGTATTCACCCACGAAAGCTTATGCTCAAATACGTCTGCTAGTCTAGAAGGTGCCACAGGACTCTTTGTCGCTTTTTACAGATCCAGACTAACACAGCTACCCCTCTGATACTTGGCACTCTCTGATGATTCTAAGGAACTGATTTTTGTTACTGTGGTGTCCATTTAAATCAGGTTTCACAGTAGTTTGTAAAGTGCTTTTGGAATCCTTTAGTGTGAATTGTAGGATGGTTTTGCTGATTTAAATGTGTGACATAGATATGGATGTCAGAATAAATTAAGCAGACCACTCTTTTGGGAGTGAAGGAAGTTTTAATTCATCTGTTTTTTTCCTTAATTCAGACTTTAAGGCGCATTTGGGTACTACGTTGATAAGTACTATAGGAATATCTCTACGTAAATAATAAATTAAAGAGGTGCTTTAGAAAAAGTATCCACTTTGATAATATAGTTTAAAATCCAAGCACTTATTGTATGAAACATTCAGTTAAAAAAACGAAGCAAATTGCTAAACATCCCTATCAGCTTTTTTAAAAATTTTCATGCTTATAAAGGGATACTGTCAAGTAGTTTATACTTATTAGGGCCCAGTTTTGATCTTCCCTTAATTTCTTATAATCTGGTGGGAAATGCCTTGCTGATTTTTTTTAAAATGTATTATTTTAAGAAAGTCTTGAGAAATGAACACTCTTAATGAAGGTGATGGTGTTTATAGTCTGCAGTATTTAATGCTAGCAAAAGTCTCTATGGTTAACTATCAAAGCATCTTCTTAGATCCACATCCATTGCAGCTGATGACCTTGGTGATCTTGTCATTCAAACAGGAGAGAGGGCAGAAGAGAGAAAGTCCGAGCATAAGATGGGATCCTGATTGCTTAATTTATCTATGCTCCAATTTTTTATCTGTAATAATTCCTCCCTTCACATGTGTTATGAGGATTAAAGTTTGAAAAACACTTTGAAGATTGAAAGTACTCTGTAAGTGATAAATATTATTTGGAGCTATGTTGACTTGAAATTCATAAAAACAGAGAGAGAGAGTGTGCATGCAAAAATTACTAAATGGAAAAGAAAAAAAGATTAGATGTCAAAGTTTTAAAAGGCTACTCTAATCAATGGGAGAGCATTTAAAAATGTGAAAGCAGTTTTTTAAAGTAGTGGTAGTCAGGTCCCTTTTTAAAGCAAAATAACAAAGGATGCCTTGTAAATCAACTGCTGATGCAGAGTGCTAGGAGTTGCTCAGTGTGAATCCTGATGACATGAAACAGGAAATACAGTAGCATGAGTCAGTTGTTTCTTGTGCTACTCCCCCCTCTGTGAGAATGGAAACTTTAATCCGGAATCTCCATGCTTCTAAAAACTGGCACTGCTGGCCAAGCTCGTAATTATAACACAGTATATTTAGGCATTCACCTCTTGGCAGCTCTGATTTTTGTTTGCAAAGATCTCTCTGTCACAAAGGTGCATTGCAAACATCTGTGCAACTTTTTAAATTTTGAAGCTCAAATGTTCATCTTTTAAATTCTAGTCTTTTTCGTAGTTCTATGTATAAATTAGCAAACTGAGTTTGAAAGGATGTTCACTTATTTAATAATCATTCTCTGCACCTCTGCCGCAGCTTTCATCTGGGAATCTCAAACCATTTCATAAATGTTATTTAATTAGACATTGCTTTGTCGTTATGGAGTTGGTCAGTATTAGCCCAGCTTCACAGATGGGGAAACTGAGACACAAAATGATTCAGTGGCAGAACTGGGAATAGAATCAAGGAATACTTATTTATAGACATTTCCATAATACAGTTCACTGAAACTCTTGAGGCCCCAATTTTGACTATCAAACTGCTCTAAACTGTGGTCTTCACTTTCAATATTTCATTTTTCTTTCTCCCCTCCATTGTCTATAAATAATCCATTGGAAAGCTTTTCTAACGCTGTTAATTTTGTAGTTTCCCATTTGGGCAAGCACTGTTTATTCCAGGGATCTTAAACTCAAATCACCATGAGGGCCACATGAGGACTAGTACATTGGCCCGAGGGCCGCATCACTGAAACTTTTTCATACAACGATGCAAAAGTATAGTCAAAAATGAAGAGTAATATGGTATGCTATTAAAAATCGATGTATTAACATTTTAAAAACTGTAATGCAAAGAGGGGATTTAATAAAATTATAAACACCTGTAACTATTCCTTATGTAGTCAGTAACACTGATGATGATCTACACTAACAGTCTATCAACATAGCTATAATGGCAGGAACTTTTTAAAGTAACTACACCTCTACCCCGATGTAACGCGGTCCTCCAGAGCCAAAAAATCTTACCGCGCTATAGGTGAGACCGCGTTATATCGAACTTGCTTTGGCCCCCCTGCTCCTTGTCCCCTGACCGTCCCCTCCAGAGACCCCCCCGTCCCTAATCACCCCCTGGACCCCACCTCCTACCCAACCCCCCTGTTCCCTGACTGCCCCGACCCCTATCCACACACCCCGCCCCCTGACAGGCACTCACTGGCAGCGGCGGGAAGCGGAGCAGCCCGGCCCCAGCCTGCTCCACTCCGCCAGCTCCCAGCCACAGCGCTCTGCTTCCCGCCGCCGGTGAGTGCGGGGAGGTTGGGGAAAGGATGCCCCCCGTACTCACCTGCGGTGGGAAGCGGAGCGCCGCGGCTGGGAGCTGGCAGAGTGGAGCGAGCTGGGGCCAGGCTGCTCCGCGTCTGCCACTGCCGGTGAGTGCGGGGAGGTTGGGGAAAGGACGCCCCCTGTACTCACCTGTGGAGGGAAGTGGAGCGCCACAGCCCCAGCCCGCTCCACTTTCCTTGCCCCGGCCCCAGTCGAGTCGCTGGGGGGGGGGGGTTGGGGAAAGGTCCCGCACTCACCGGCAGCGGCGGAAGTGGAGCAGCCCGGCCCCAGCCCGCTCCACTCTGCCAGCTCCCAGCCGCGGCGCTCCGCTTCCCGCCGCAGGTAAGTCCTGGGGGTGTCCTTTCCCCAACCTTCCCACACTCACCAGCGGCGGGAAGGGGAGTGCCGTGGCTGGGAGCTGATGTGCTGATCCATCGGAGCGCTGCTTTATCGCATTGTATGCGAACCCGTGTTATATCGGGTCGCATTATATTGGGCTAGAGGTGTATTCATACAAAATATGTTGCCACTTTTAACAAACATTCTTCCCAGCTACTCTCAGCAAAGAATCATATATGCTGAACTTCATACCTTAGACTGCTCGTCTACTACATGAGACCCTGCTCCTGCCCCGCCCCCTCCCACCTCTTCCCCGCCCCCATTCCAACCCCTTCCCCAAAGACCCACCCCAACCCCACCCCCACCCTGCCCCTATTCCAACCCCTTCCCCAAATCCCTACCCCAGCCCCACCTCTTCTCCACCTCCTCCCCTGAGCATGTCGCATCCCCACTCCTCTCCCCTCCCTCCTGGAAAGTCCTAAGCGCCACCAAACAGCTGTTTGGCAGCAAGAAGTGCTGGGAGGTAGGCGGAGAAGCAGGGATGAGGCGTGCTCGGCAAGGGGAGCTTGGCTGCCAGTGGAGTCGGCGCTTATGGCGGGCTGCAGGAAATAACTCTGTGGGGGCCGCATGTTTGAGACCCCTGGTTTATTCTCTGCATTGCCCCCTTCACATCCAGCCCAAAATTTCCCTGTGTTTTGAATGGAGCTGAATTAGGATCGTGATCTTTGCTTAAGAACATATTTTAAAAATCGGTTATCCATTGATGTGAGCAAAGCTCTAGATAGATTGTTTATTGACTGATGTTGTAGAGCTGTCTGACAGCTGGAAACGTTATTATGCGTGTTGTATTATCTAACTAGTATGTTGTGCTTTATTAATTTCTTAATGATGGACAATTTAGCAATAATAGGTATGAAGAATGCAAAGGATTTTCCTCATCGGATAACAATTCTAAAATGTTACAGCAGGTCAGATTTTAAGCTCGAAAATATTCGTGTTTCTTAAGGGTAAGACATTGAATCACATGATCTTCTACACTGAAGCATCTCTAGCCTGTGCACATTCAACCCACTTTGGAATTTCATCCCCTTATCACTGCACTACCGCCACTTCAAAAGCTGCTTGGTGCCAGTCACTGAAGAGGCATTTATAGATGGATGAGCATCTCAAAAGCTCCTCCTGAACAAAAATGCTGCTGAAATTGATTATCCACTGATTCTGGGGGGCCTGAAAGGAGACTAGGGGAGGCTGGCGGCTTAGTTGGAGAGAATCCCATCTATACTTCAGGTTTCAGAGTAGCAGCCGTGTTAGTCTGTATCCGCAAAAAGAACAGGAGTACTTGTGGCACCCTAGATACTAACACCTTAGTCTCTAAGGTGCCACAAGTACTCCTGTTCCATCTATACTTGTTATAACAGCCTCCTCTCCTATCTTAAGATTGTGTTATGTATAGAGTTCAAGTATTAGTATCTAAAGTGCATCCACAGATAAAATTAGGTGCAATGGAAGATTAGAAGAGGGTGGTAATTTAGAAAGTTATCTTTTTCTCCCCCCTATTCCTTTCCTGTATATTAATCTACCTCTATATAATCTCTCTTCTGCAGAATCATAAAATGTGAGTCCAGAGTTGTTATAACAAACAATGGGGTGGAGGGAATGTTTCTGATAAACTCTGAAAACTAACTTGGCAGTATGCTTTCTGCAAAACAAAGGAAACGTTTGGAAATTACGGTACTCAAAGGTTGAATAAAGAGGAGTTGTAACAGTAAGAACTCTTACTCTGGTAGATTATACTTTATTTCTGTTGAGCTCCTCATCTGATTTATGAGAGAGGTGTGTTTTTTTTCCCCTCCTTAATACAGAGCTGTTCAGTATATATTTCCACTGCTCTGTAAATTAGATTATAAAATTTCCTTGTCTTCCTGTATGTATGTATACTGCCTAGCACAATGGAATCCAATCCTGATTTTGGGGCTGCTGGGCCCTACTGCAATATTCAAATAATAATAAATCATGTGCTAATCACAAGGGATGTAACTAGAAGTATTATTCTTTGTATTATGGTAACGCCTGTAGGCCCCAGTTGCTATGGAGGTCCCGTTGTGGTAGGTGCTAGTTTGGTGGTGGGTGTGTTGTTTTGTTTTTACATCCCTCCCTTGCCAGTGTTGTTGTAAAGCAGCAAAATCCAGTCTCTCGCTGCTACTTCCATGTGCTCTGTGGTGTTGAGATTGACTGTTCTGCCCTCCATGCTAAGGGTTCTTCTTAATGTTTCTCTTGGGCATCTTTGTTTCCTTATGCCAGTTGGTTTCCACTTGAGAGCTTTATATGGGAGTCAGGGTGGCACCTGGAGATCATGCCCCAAATATGTCCAGTACGTCTTTCTGATTTGGTAGAAACAAGCTGCTTGTTGGTGATTTCTCAGATCTCTTCGTTGGTGATGAAGTCTTTCCAACAAGTGCTTGAATCTGTCGGAGGCACTTATTTACAAAGGCTTCTAGTTTTCTGCCTGACATTTTAGTATCTCTCCAGCTCTTGCCGCCATATGTTAGCACCGAGATTACATTTGTGTGGAAAATTCTTAGTTTTGTTCTGATGCTGTGTGTCTTTGATTTCCATACGTTGTTGAGTTTAGTAAGTTCTGTGGATGCCTTTCCTGTCTTTTATGTCACTTCCTTCTTGAGGTCTCCATTGGCTAATATGGTGCTGCCCAGCTCCACTTTCTTGATTTTTTTATTTTTTATTTTATTTTTTTTGTGCCTTCTAATGTGAAGTTACTGCTTGACGTCTGAGTTTCAAGCAGGTTTGTTTTTGCATAACTAATTTTAAGCACCACTTGAACTGCTGTCTTTGCCAAGTTGTCTTCGTAACTTTTCAGGGATGTCTCTCAGTTGCCTAATAGCAGCAGCAAAGTATAGGTCTTCTAGGCATTTGCCATCTACTCACGCTATTACTGGTGTTTGTGTTGCTAATACACTTCTTCGTTATCCAGTCAATGGCAATGCCAAACAGAGATGAAATGCAGCCCTCTTTTATGCACACTGAAGCACTCTGGTTGGTTGGTGTGCAAACACATAATAAGAGAGATTCTCTTAATGGAATGATAATCCATTGGATAATCTTAATGGAATGATATTAAGAAAAAGACAATTTAGGCTGCAAAACTAAAAAACTTCCTGAGGTGAAATCCTGTACAGGCCAGGAGGAGGAAACATTTGTTTGATGGTGCATAAGAGGTCTTTTCCATCCTTAATACCTATGATTTATCTCATTTACCATCAAATTAGTCTCAGGATCCACCATAATTTTCTGCATAATGCATATGCGTTTGATCGCCAAATGTCTACAAATACATCCACCTGGTCCTGTCATTCTTAAGATTTGTTTCACTCATCATTTTGTTGTTGGCATATTTTAACACACGGGGCATCTGTCGCCAAAGCTTACTGGCTATCTAAACTCCTACTGAAGAGTCTGTCCTATCTCGGGGTCTCTCCTTCTGCCCCACCGCCCCCACAAACATGATACAGTTCTGCAGTGACCTAGAATCCTACTTTTGACGTCTCCGACTCAAGGAATGTTTCCAGCACACCACTGAACAGCACACTAACACACAGGAAGCTTCCTACCAACACTACAGAAAGAAGGATTCTGCATGGACTCCTCCTGAAGGTCAAAACAACAGATTGGACTTCTACATAGAGTGCGTCCGTCGACGTGCACGAGCTGAAATTGTGGAAAAGTAGCATCACTTGCCCCATAACCTCAGCCGTGCAGAACACAACGCTATCCACAGCCTCAGAAACAACTCTGACATCATAATAAAAAAGACTGACAAAGGAGGTGCTGTAGTCCTCATTAATAGGTTGAATATGAAGAAGAGGCTGCTAGACAACTCTCTGACACCACATTCTACAGGCCATTACTCTCTGACCTCACTGAGGATTACCAAAAGAAACTACATCATCTGATCAAGAAACTTCCTAAAGAAGCACAGGAACAAATCTACACTGACACACCCGTTGAGCCCCGACCAGCAGTATTCTACCTGCTATCCAAAATCCATAAACCTGGGAATCCTGGACACCCCATCATCTCAGGCATTGGCACCCTGACAGCAGGATTATCTGGCTATGTAGACTGTCTCATCAGGCCCTGCGCTACTAGCACTCCCAGCTATCTTCAAGACACCACTGACTTCCTGAGGAAACTACAATCCTTTGGTGATCTTCCAGAAAACACCATCCTAGCCACTATGGATGTAGAAGCCCTCTACACCAACATTCCACACAAAGATGGACCACAAGCCATCAGGAATAGCATCCACAATACCATCATGGCAAACCTGGTGGCTGAACTTTGTGACTGTCCTCACCCACAACTATTTCAGATTTGGAGACAATTTATACCTTCAAGTCAGCCGGACTGCTATGGGTACCCGCATGGCCCCTCAGTATTGCCAACATTTTTATGGCTGACTTAGAACAGCGCTTCCTCAGCTCTCGTCCCCTTACGCCACTACTCTACTTGCGCAACATTGATGATATCTTCATCATCTGGACCCATGGGAAGGAGGCCCTTGAGGAATTCCACGAAGATTTCAATGATTTCCACCCTACCATCAGCCTCAGCCTTGACCAGTCCACACAAGAGGTCCACTTCCTAGACACTACAGTGCTAATAAGCAATGGTCACATAAACACCACCCTATACAGGAAACCTACTGACCACTATACTTACCTACACGCCTCCAGCTTTCATCCAGACCACATCACATGATTCACTGTCTACAGCCAAGCTCTAAGATACAACCACATTTGCTCCGATCCCTCAGACAGAGACAAACACCTACAGAATCTCTATCAAGCGTTCTTAAAACTACAATACCTACCTGGTGAAGTGAAGAAACAGATTGACAGAGCCAGAAGGGTACCGAGAAGTCACCTACTACAAGACAGGCCCAACAAAGAAAGTAACAGAACGCCACTAGCCGTCACCTACAGCCCCCAACTAAAACCTCTCCAGCACATCATCAAGGATCTACAACCTATCCTGAAGGATGATCCCTCCCTCTCACAGATCTTGGGAGACAGGCCAGTCCTCGCCTACAGACAGCCCCTCAACCAGAAGCAAATACTCACCAGCAACTACACACCACACAACAGAAACACCAACCCAGGAACCAAACCCTGCTACAAACCCTGGTGCCAACTCTGTCCACATATCTGTTCAAGGGATACCATCATAGGACCTAGCCACATCAGCCACACCATCCGGCGCTCGTTCACCTGCACATCTATCAATGTGATATATGCCATCATGTGCCAGCAATGCCCCTCTGCCATATACATTGGCCAAACCGGACAGTCTCTACGCAAAAGAATAAATGGACACAAATCTGACATCAGGAATCATAACATTCAAAAACCGGTAGGGGAACACTTCAATCTCTCTGGTCACTCAATAACAGACCTGAAAGTGGCAATTCTTCAACAAAAAAACTTCAAAAACAGACTCCAACGTGAAGCTGCAGAACTGGAATTAATTTGAAAACTGGATACCATCAGATTAGGCCTGAATAAAGACTTGGAGTGGTTGGGTCATTACAAAACCTAAACTTAATTTCCCCAATACTAATTTCTCCCTACTGTTACTCACACCTTCTTGTCAACTGTCTGTAATGGGCCACTCTCTTACCACTTCAAAAGTTATTTTTCCTCCTTTGGTATCCTGCTGTTAATTGATTTATCTCATTAGACTGACCTCACACTTGGTAAAGCAACCCCCATCCTTTCATGTTTTATACATGCTCCTGTATTTTTCACTTCATGCATCCAATAAAGTGGGTTCTAGCCCACGAAAGCTTATGCCCAAATAAATTCCTTAGTCTCTAAGGTGCCACAAGGACTCCTCCTTGTTTTTACTACAACCATGCTGTTAAATTGGTCAAGTGCTAATATTGGCAAATTTAGAGTCTCTTAACTGTTACAGATTAGCACCTTTCATAATCACTAAAACTCACTATTAAGAACAACAGGGGACAAAAGTACTCTAAATAAGCGGTTGTTAAGTTTTCAGTTGTTTGTGCTCCTTCAGTGTTCTCCCATATCAGCGACCCTTTCATCTTTCTAATTTTAAAAAGTTTGTGTTTGGAGACTTCTTTTTCACATGGAAGACTTAGACACTTGTCAGGAGGTGGCAGATTTTTGTGAAGAAATTTTTGGGTTAATGGAGACCATTGAATTGTTATGTTTTATTTTAAGCTGAATAAGTGGTGGTAGGGTTTTCTTTCGCTCTCCATAAACCTGAAGTGGCTGTAGGGTTTTCCCTCAAACTATCTCTGGAGATGATATCACTCTTGGGCTAATTTAAGGCAAGTTTCAGCCCCAACAGAGAATTCTTGAGAAAATTATGAAAATAGAAGGAAGGTTTTATAAAGTCTGAATATAACCTTTACCAAAGGTTCGACAAGAGGAAAAAGCAAACCTAGTATAGTACTTTCTTACTTATCAGCAGGTTGTGAGGCTTTAATGTTTACAGAGTTCTTTGGGATCGTTGAATGAAAACTCTAAAGAAATGCAGAACATTATGGGGCTTTGAAAAGTCTCTTCACAGAGGACTTTCTTGTATTAATACAGAGTAAATGATCTCACAGATTTATTCTTATCTCTGGTCTTCATTTAAGTAGGCTTATTTGCTCTCCTTTTGTAAGTGTGACATCTTTCTGACTTTGCACACTACTGATTTTAGTGAATTATGAGTCTGACTGGCTTTCATGATTTGAAATGGTGCTGAGTTGAACGGAGCCATATTCTGTTCTTCTGTAGCAAATTTCCTGTCATTTATTTTAAATTGAATTATTTCACACTTTTAGTATCAGCAGTCAGAGGGGGGAAAGCTTTGGAGAGTTACCCTATTATCATATTAATTAACCCTGGGCATGAGACAAAATTGGGTCCTCATTTTGCTGATATCTGCAGTCGCTGCACAAAAGCTACAAGTGTTAGCCATCTGAGAACAAGGGCAGCTGCTCCTGTTCCCTTGTGCAGTTAATCTTACTGATTCAGAATATGGTTTTGTAAGCAACTGTTATTTTATAACCTGACACTGAGATGGTTCTAGGAAGGTATTGTTATTGTACAGTACCACTTCTTGTGGATGTGAATTTCTTGTGCTTATTACAGAGTAGGACTAACAAGACTGGTTACAACAAATGCTGTGCAAGTTTCTCCAGCCCTTCTATGCTAAGTTCTGGTTAGCAGCCTTTCTTGCTGACTTTAGTTCGGTCAGCTATGGCAGACTGGTGCTTTTGTGATGTGGAAGTTCCATTAACTCACTGTGCTATCCAAGGCTCAGGTTTACGTTGTTAAAGTTAGCTAAAATAAGAAACCTGGGTGTTTGTAAAACAGTGCAAAATTGTTAGGCATTCTTATTATTATATATTAGATTTATAAGAGAGGAAGGATGAACCAGTGGACAAGATGCTGGTCAGGCACTATCAGTTCCCTGCTCTGCCACCGATTTATGTTGTGACCGTGGGCTAGTGGTTTATTATTTGTATTACGGTAGTACCTAGGAGCCATATTCATGGACCAGGACTCCATTGTGCTAGGTGCTGTACAAAAACAGAACAAAAAGATGGTCCCTACAGCAAAGAGTTTACAGACTTAGGTGTAAAAGAAGAGACAACAGGGTGGATACAGACATGCAAATCGAGGACTACACGTAAACAATGAGGCAGTGCTGTTCAGCATGATAGGCAGTGGTCTCAACACAACCATGGCCTAATGGTAAAGTTTTTTGTAGGCATCCTGGGAAAGGGAGATTTATTTTGCTGCCTCAGTTCCCCAGCTGTAAAAGGGTTGTTGTTACATTACATAACCATTACATTAATATTTATGAGGTGCTCAGATACTACAGTGTTGGGTGATATAAGCATGTAGATAGATAAATACTATTATATCTGTATTATACAATTGAAACGTCATGGTTCCTAAAGCAGGTCTGCATTGTTAAGGATAGTTGCCTCTATCCCAAATGATGTCTAATTACTTAAAAAAACATGAATTGGTTATCAGGGCTTTGGAGCGGAGCCCGGAGCCGGAGCACGGACCAGTAGGTTTTTGCCCGGGGCCGGAGAGGAGCAATTCAAAAATTTGATTGCTCCAAATCCCTGTTGGTTATGTCTCGCAGCACCCCTGTGAGTAGGTAAATACATTCTCATGGGTAAACTGAGGCATGGAGCTGTGAAGTGATATCCCCAAGGCCATGGAGTCAGTGGCACAGCCAGGAACAGAATCCAACTTTCACTCCCATTCCCCAGTGCTAAGCCCTAGAACATCCTCACAGAACTGAGAAGAGGACTTGGCAGTCCTGACTCTCAGTTCCCTGCTCTAACCTTTAGATCACAGCAGTGAGGCACAAAATATGTTCTTGCCTTCAACTTTATTTCATACTCCTTTTTCATTCTGAATGTGGACAAGACATATAGCTGGCTTGTCTCCATTGGCAGTTTCAGATGGTGGAGGATTGATATTTCCAGGCAGGCTGAGTTTTGAGATTTTTGGATTAAACCATATTAATCTGGTTTTTGCAGCAGATTGCTAAATTGTGCCTGCAAAGTAAGTAGGGTAATAGTGATCCAAACCATTTTCAGCCTGTCCAGTTGTTACGTTGCACTAGTTCTGAGACCTCTGATCTACTAAGTCAGGAGTGCCCAACCTGAGCCTGAGAAGGAGCCAGAATTTACCAATGTACATTGCCAAAGAGCCACAGTAATACGTCAGCATCCCCCTTCCACTCCCAGATCCTCCCACCCTCGCCGATCAGCTGTTTTGTGGCATGCAGGAGGCTGGGGGGGGGGGAGTGAAGGCACAGCAGGGGAGGGGGCGGGAAAGGGTGGAGTGGGGGCAGGGTCTCTGGCAGAGCCAGTGGTTGAGCAGTGAGTACCCCCTGGCACACTGGAAAGTTGGCGCCTGTAGCCTCAGCCCCGGAGTCGGTGCCTATACAAGGAGCCGCATATTAACTTCTGAAGACCCTCATGCAGCTCTGGAGCCACAGGTTGGCCACCCCTATACTAAGTCATGCTGGCTCCTGAATCAAACAGGTGGTGTGTTTACTTCCCCCTGTTTTGGTACAATAATTCTAAGCATTAGAGCACGTTTGTTATCTGAAGGTTTGATATGCCTAAAAATAGGTCCCCGATGATGATATAACTTCCAGTATTTTTCATTTGTGTTTAAAAGTGACCATCATATCAATCCCTGATTATCTTAGTCACCATTTGTACTTTTTTTTTTTTTTATTTAATTCCACCTGGATGATAAGAAAGACAGGTCTGTTTCATTATCTTGATGTCATGCACTATCAAAACATGCACATGAGCACACAAAATATATGTATACAGGTTCAATTTGTCAGTTCTTGTTTAAACTGTAAGTTCTTGCTTTTCCCCCAGCATCTTCCTCAATCCTGTGGTGAAGATGCATTTCAGAGTTCATGACACGTTTATTTCTATGGCAACAGAGTGTTGCCTCAAAACACAGGGTTATGATAATATTTAACTCTTCTAAACCACTTTTCATTTGTCTAGAGCTTTGAGATCTAAAGGAAAGTAAGTACCATTATCCCTATTTTACAGATGGGCAATTGAGGCCAAGAGCCAGCCTCTGTTACCACTGCCTAGCATGCTTTTCAATATTGTCTCTTTGTTTCTTTGTATTCCCATCTGTCTGTCTGTATCCATCCACTGTCTCTTGTCTTATACTTAGAATGGAAGTTCTCTGGGGCAGCATGTCTATTTGTTCTGTGTTTGTACAGCACCTAGCACAATGGGGTCCTGATTGCTATGATGCTAACATGATTAATAATAATAAAAGACTTCCCAAGGTCCCACTGAAGTTCAGTGACAAAGGCTGGCAGAGGAAACTAGGTCTCCAGACTCCTAGTCTGGTCCCTACCCAGGCTCCTTACTGTAGTCCCCTGAGGGTCTCACACACCTCTGGAATGACAAATAGAGAATTAATTAACTCTTTAGTTCCTAGCTTGAGGAAATCCCTTCTGTGCCAAGATTTCTCTGAAGAAAAATTCTTCCTGAGACTAGAACAAAGATCTCTAGCTTCTAATATGATTACTTTGCCATTAAGACAAAGAAGAAAGTTTTTGCTAAAGATAAAGCCTCAGTTACACTGAACTAATTAATGGATTTTGCATATCAAATCTCTATCCCCCCCGCCTCTGTTCCATTATTGAAATATATTACCCCCTCCAAGATTGTTTGTTGAGTTTTTCTCCCATGAACACAAGGCTTACCCTTACCAAAAAAAAAAAAAAAATCAGTAACCTAATAAGAGACAGACATCAAAATATTTTGTTCAGGGCTGGTATGGTATTACAACAGATTGTCTCCACCTACAAACACCCTAGAAATCTTCTCTAGTAATCTTTTCCAAGAAGATATTTGTACACCCTGCTTATTTCAAACATTTTTGAAATTACTGTTATATTTAAAGTTTTAGACTGAGGGTTGTCTCCTACAGAAAAGACTAATGCCCCACAAACTGGCTTTAAGCACAGTTTGCCAAACCAGTGTGCATGAGTCATAACTGCTTTACAGATTGAGCCTGATCCTCGTTTATACTGTGGCCCTTTGATGTAGCTAGAGTGGCATAAAGGGGCCTGATCATAAAGGAGAGGGCTGTGGGTTTTTTCCCCTTTAAAAACAACAATTTTTTAGATTAGGAACTAATGGAAAAATATGATAGTGACTAAAGCATAAGCCTGGAAGTTAGGAGATCTGGGTTCTAATCCCAGCTCTACCATTGATTTGCTATGTGACCTAGGGCAAATCGCTTAATTTCTCATCTCGCTACTTCTTCCTCCATCCTTAGACCCATCTATACAGGGTCAGCTCTTCAAAACCTTCTCCATTCCAGTTTGTCTTGAAGAAGTTCCTTGGAAACTCTGGACCTAATCAGATCCTTCTATATGGCATCCATCCATTCGCCTTGTTTTGGATCTTCCAACCCTTCTCTTACCCTCCCCTTCTAAGTTTAACACTCTGTTTCCTATATATTCTTCCAATTTTCTTTTCATGTGACCAAAGCGTCTAAGCCTGGAATCCCTCAGCTTTCCTATAATTGGTACCACCTTCACACTTCCCCGAATTCATTCGTTCCACAAATGGTCTCTCTCGCCTCACTTCTGACATCTGTTAAACTTGTGAAATCCTGGTGATCCTTGAATGGAAGTTACTATAGACGAGCAAAGTGTCATTTATTCACATTACTATAACGTGAAATGCACCACAGTCATCATCTGAACGTGGAGACTTAAAAGCAAGAACTAGTTTCAGAATTGGTTATTTTTAACGGTTAATCTTTCATTATTCCATTTGGCTTTTAGTCCAGCTGCACCCATTGCTCATGCCCATTGTCAGCAATGGATAATTTTTCTAGAGCAGACAAGGCTTAAATTAGCCTGCAGGTTTTTTTACTCTAGTGTCCCAAATTGAGATTTCCTCAGATCACCAGTCCACATAAAAACCACCTCACAATTGGATGTGACTGCAGTCACTGCTCATTACAGCCCTACATACTGGACTAGCAGTGGGGGATTGCCAGTCAAGGATTGAGATGCCTTGGCAGAGCTGGAGATGGAGACAAAACTAAAACAGCAACAGCTACTGCAGGTTAGGAGTGAGATGCATTGGCAGAGTTGTTTAAGGGATATTTGCACAACACTTGGCCATGCTGTGTGACTCAAGGCAACCTTAAATTTCACACTTGACTCTGTGCTGAATTTGCTCATATGAATGATGGGGCATTCCCTCCATAATAAGTGGTGTAAAATGCTTTGATTATCCTTGCAAAACCTTCAGCAGCCTGCAGTACCTTGTCTAACTGAGCCCCTGTGCAATTATCCTTTGTGGTTATAGTGGCATTTTTCTCCCTCCCTCTTCCTCCCCCCCCCCCCCCCAGCTGTAACTCAGCAGGCAGCCTTACAGCTTTTGAAGGCTGTGTGATTCAAACCCACTGCCATTGGTCAGGATGTGAATCACAGCCAAGCTAAAGTGGGGGAGAAAACCATGTGCTAATATACAGTACCAGATGCTGGTCTCCATTGTAGGGAAGCCTTTTTTGCCGTAGGCTTCGTTCATTGTTCAGCGGCCTATAGACAGGTTGGAATAAAGGGTGTGATGATAACTGGAAGAAAAGGTAAAGAGGGAGGATTTTCTGGGTACCACATATAAACTACGATCACAGAAAAAGCCATTAGCTGAAAAGATGTCATGCTGCTGCGCTTTTCCAGGCTGGCTTGGATACTTCAACAATTCTTTGCAGCAGTGAATGAAGTCTGCGTTGTTGTGATGCTCTTCCTAGTCATGATTTGCTTTATTTTTCATATGACGACATTGCTATTCTGGAAAAAACATGTTTATCTTTTATAAATGTTGTGTACAGGGAAATTTGATCTTCCAATCTCTATCTCCAGGTATATATCCTTATCTGTGGGGAATCTCTTAATCCCTATCCTATAGTGGTCACTAGTGTGGGGAGGAAAAACAACCAACAAACACCCACCTTCATTTAGAAGCCACTCTTAATTAATAGCCACACCTTTACCATGGCAGTTTGCTGGCATAAGTAATTACACCTCTACCCCAATATAATGCTGTCCTCGGGAGTCAAAAAATCTTACTGCGTTATAGGTGAAACCGCGTTATATCGAACTTGCTTTGATCCACCGGAGCACGCAGCCCCGCCCTCCCGGAGCGCTGCTTTACCGCGTTATATCCGAATTTGTGTTATATCAGGTCGCGTTATATCGGGGTAGAGGTGTGTATATATAATTATAATCACTTATTTTGTATTTGCTTTACCAGTTAGGATTGAGACCTCATTTATACTAGTTTTGTACAGACACCAAGAAAGACACTGTCCTGCCTCAAAGAACTCACAATTTAATTTGATTGTAATTCTGATTTAGTAGGAACTGCTCTCAATGTTACATTTGTAGGGGAGCAGAATTAATTTTTTCCCCTTCAGTTTTTAAAGGTGCAGCTTCTTGCAGACTAATCTGGTACAAAGGTGTAATAAAATTGAAACAATGTAAAATAAAAATTATTTTACAAATAGTGTATTCTTATTTGGAGCTTTTTAACTGAGTTTATCTAAATGGCATAGAGGAAAGTATGGGCAAGGAAAGGTAATTAATCAATTAATACTCCAATATGCCAATGACAAGCTGAGTTGTGTCTCACCTGAAAATAACCTAATTATTCAAACTCATTGAAATCAAAATAGGGATGGTACTGCTAATTAAAGAGCAACATTTCTGCTCTTGAGTCTTTCTGTGGGAAAACAGCTTTGAAAGGAAATATTTGGCTCTGGCTTGCTGAGTTAGTGAGAGCCAGATTTCACTCACCATTAGTCATTATTGATGCTTTCCTCTTGAGCAATTGGAGACTTGAACTTGTGGGCCTTGGATAGCTTGGCTTTAATGCAGCCACAGGTACAGTTAATTGGCTTCAAGCATGGTATTTTTCATTATTTATGGGTCTGTTCATGGGATTATAAATCCAAGTATGTTGCATGGTTTTAAAACAACTTTAAATAAAAATCTATAAAGCTTGCCACCAGTTCTGATGCTTTCACAGCTCAATGTTAAGCATTAGACTGTTTTTTTTTCCCAAAAAATCACCCATTGGTAAAATGCAGTAGTAAAAAAAAAAAAGGGCTTCAGTTCCTTAAGTTTTCTTGCTTAAGATTCCCAATGTGTCAACCAAGGACGAGTAGAGAGAAAAATGTAGGGCCTAATTCTGCTGCAGTTGATCACATTAAATAGTTTCTTACACATTCAAGTAGGAAAAAGGATTTTCCTGGGATTACTTGAATAAGTAAGGCTGTCAGAATCAAGTTCTTCAGAATCAAATGCATTGGTAGTACTTTTGGTGACTAATTAAAATGCCCAGAATTGCTTTGTGATGGAAGGAAAGAAGATGCACCAGTTTATTTTTCTGCTGTTTGGAGTTGCTAGTTCTGTAAAATATGGGTCTCTGTGAACCAGGTTATTGGTTTGTCTGCCAAAGTTTTGAGCTATTTGGAGTGAATCCACAAGAAATCCAAACGGGGGGAAAAGGCTTTGCAAAAGGCCTCCCTTGTGTAGGAGTTTTAGCATGTATAAGAAAAAGCAGAGTTGTCTACTAGTTAAAGAATAAGACATGGAGCCAGAACTTCTGGCTTCTCTTCCTGGCTTTTCCAGTAACTCTCTGTGTGACCTTGGACAAGTCACTCTCCTTCTCTGTATCAGTTTACTTACCTCTCTCATGTTTGTTTGTAAAGCACATTGAGAGCTGTGGATAAAAAGGCCCTATATGAGTGTAAAATAGCATCTATAATATTAGGGGAAAGAAGTGCATCTGCGGTTTCTTGTAGGACTCCCTGTGCTGCTTGGAGAACTTGGTAACGTCATTCTTACTGGCCTACGGAAAATATAAGTGTAAACCATGATAAGTAGAAATACCATTAGAACACTCGCAGCGGAGGGGAGGGCTTGTGGCCATCTGACTGAGGTGCTGAGTTGTACTAGGAGACCTCCATTCTGGCAGGAAAATCTGTTGTGTTTAAAAAGCTCATCTAATTTCCAATGTCTATTTTTTTTTATAAGCTAGAAAGAGCCAAAAGAACTTTATTTGCCAACAAACTTCATATAAAACGTTAAAAAAAAAAATTGTGACCAGAACTCATGTCAAAACTAATCCCTTGAGTCTTATTTAACATATACAGTACACCCCCAAAAGTTTTAGATAATTAACATATGGCTTTTGTCAATTCATGTTGTTTTAATCTCTGCTCCTTTTTTACATTTGTCCAGTTAACTACATGCTAAAGTATGTGGCTTAGACTCAGAGCAAAATAAGACTTTTTATAGATTCAGATACATAAATGGTGGGCCTGATTCCTATTTACACTGTGAGTGATGTGTATAAAATCCTTAGCATAAATGAGAATCAGGCTTTCTATATAACCAAAGCTATGCAAAAGCCAGAGCAGGTGGGAAAGATGCACATTCATGCTTTCACACACAGGATGGGAAAGGAAAAATTTAGTTTTGTTTTCTGTGGTAGCATAGGTCAGTTCCCAGGATTTTCATCTTGTTCAAAGACTTGAACATCCTCTAATCCAGGGGTTGGCAACCTTTCAGAAGTGGTGTGCCGAGTCTTCATTTATTCACTCTAATTTAAGGTTTCACATGCCAGTAATACATTTTAACGTTTTTAGAAGGTCTCTTTCTATAAGTCTATAATATAGAACTAAACTATTGTTGTATGTAAAGTCAATAAGGTTTTTTAAATGTTTAAGAAGCTTCATTTAAAATTAAATTAAAATGCAGAGCCGGTGGCCAGGACCCGGTGGCCAGGACATGGGCAGTGTGAGTGCCACTGAAAATCAGCTTGCATGTGCCATAGGTTGCCTACCACTGCTCTAATCTCTTTTCCTCCTTCCTCTCCCCCCCCCCCCCAGCTCTTTCTCTTGAGGCCCTTGTCTAAGGTTGCCAACTCTGACTGAAAGCTATTCCGGGAGATTTTCTTTTTCCTAACATGATGTAATGTCAATTTCTTAAAATATCCTATTAAAATCTCCCTAATTGCTTTCAGTAGTCACTGGGAGATTGATGCCTATTCCAGGAGACTCCAGGCCAACCCTACCCTTGTCATGACCACCATTTGTATGAATATAGGAGTTGCCAGAATGGATTGGGCTAGTAGGTCCATATAGCCCAGGGGTTCTCAAACTGGGGGTCAGGACTCCTCAGAGGGTCACAAGGTTATTACATGGGGGGGGGTCACGAGCTGTCAGCCTCCACCCCAAACCCTGCTTTGCCTCCAGCATTTATAATGGTGTTAAATATATAAAAAAGTGTTTTTAATTTATAAGGGGGGTCGCACTCGGAGGCTCGCTGTGTGAAAGGGTCACCAGTAAGAAAAAGTTTGAGAACCACTGATCTAGCCCCATATCCTATCCCTGAGACCAGTACCAACTGCTTCAGAGAGAGGTGCAGGAAAACCTGTCGTGGATAATTAAGGAATAATCTCTCCACATGGAAAATTTCTTTGCAGCTACTAACAGTTAGTGAGTCTCTTCAGTGCTCTGTGCCTGTGAGTATCTTCCTCATGGGTGGAGTCACTAATGCGCTTTCTGTGTGTGTGTGTGTGTTTATGTTCCTTCCCACCCCAGAGAATGCACAAGGGACTCCCTTTTGGGAAGCCATCAGTGCTACTCTTTAATCATCCAGAAAGACGGTTGATCTACACAAACCATCACACCTTCATTTCATAGGATGAGCATGCTGCCTTGTACAGCATTCCCTTACCAGCTCTAAAAGCAAGTGGTGGGAATCAAATCCAAATATGTCATATGGCAATGCAGAGGCCTTGTCTACACTAGAAAGGGTTTGCCAGTATAGCTATACAGGCAAACCTTCCTAGTGAGATGCAGCTTATACCAGCAAAAGAATGCTTTTGCCAGTATAACTACAGTTCCTCGAATGAACTAAACTATCTCAGCCAAAGGACTTTTTGCTGGTATAACTGTGTTTACACTGGGGCATTTATTGGCATAGCTGTGTCAGTTAGGAGTGAGATCCCCCTCCCCCCTTCCTAGCTGACATAGGTGTGCCAGCAAAACTTTAAATGTAGGCTGGACCAGAGTGTTTCCATGGAGGCCCCCAGGCTGATATGACCGTTGTGTTTTGAAAGGTGAAGTAAAGAGCAAAGTAGGTTTTAAATGCTTACGTTAAGAACAGAAACTTTTTCAGGTGCTTAATTTCATGTCCATGCAACCACTGACTGCATCTGTGAACTTCTGTATTACATTATATATAACTTCTATATTCATCACAAGCATATTTGATGTTAAAGTTCTGTTGGGAGAAGGGGTTAGTAAAAATTGCCTCATCATCGTGATGTCACAGTGATGTTCTGCATACCGGACATGTTTGTTCCTCTGCTTTGTTATTTGACATTAAAGGTGGGATTATTAATTTGCCCTTAGCCTACATAGGTGATACCCCCCCCTTTTTTTTTTTTAAAGCAGAATGCTCTCCCAAAGAGAGAGGATTCTCAAAAGTTGTGTAACTGGATTTGGCCAAGTCCTCAAAATCAACATGAAAGAGGTGGGCAAAATATATTGGTCGCTGGCAGTAGTTAACTCACTGAGTATTTTAACTGAATTTAGTGCTCAAATTTAGCCAGTGTAGTGAAACACAGGGGAATTTAAGAGGTGAGATTTGAACTCTTGGTCTCAAAAGGTGCTAAATTTAACAGGGTTGGAAACTGACGGCTGCTTATCCCCAGAACAAGTACAGCACAGGCAGCATTAGTGCAGACTTACTTACGCCTGCTAGCATGCCTCAACTTTGATCTGGAGAGACCCCTGCTATGTGAAAAGAGGAGAGTTCAATCTGCATGGACCATTCAGTTCTTGGCATCTCTGCTGTGTGCCCTTTGCATAACAGCTACTTCATGTCACAGCAGCCAAACATGCTGTCACCTGCTTTTCTGTTTTCTCCTGAACAGTGCTATGGGCTTAAGGGCCAGAGGCAGATGGGACTAAGGCAGAGAAAGGTAAAGCCTGAGATAGACAGGCGAGCAGAGTCAGGAGTGTGAGGCAGTGCAGTGCGTGAGTGAGAGCATCAGAGTCATTGCAATGTGTCAGGAAGAGAGAGCACCGTTGCTCAGGCAGATGCAGTCTAGGTACTCAAAACGACTGTGCCACCCGTGTGTCAAAAGTCTTCCATCTGTACCAGAGACAGCATCATGCTAGCGAAGTTTGGTGCTGCACTGTAGTGCTTTGATACTGTACCTTCACTCTGATTTGAAATCTCTCTGCTGCCCTGTTGAGCAAACTGTCAGTTATGTTGAATTCTGTCTATGAGTTGTAGTTTTGTGATGTGGTTAGCATCTAGCAGAGACCATGAGACTCACTGTTAGCATTCAGATATTACAGTGATGAGGGTGGGATTAAGAACTTGAATGAAACTGAGTCTCACTTCTGGAGCTCTAAGTCACAAGTAAAAGTCTGGTATATTACAATGTTCATGCTTCACCCCTATAGAGAAGATTCAAAGTATTTGAGACTCATGCAGTTTTCTCTGCACATTTGCCTATGAAGAGAGGTTATTGAATGCTATAACTTCCCAAAAGAAAATGAAAAAGGATTTGTCACCTCTTAAGACAGGTAACTTTTTAAAGTTTGTTAGTTAGCTAATCTTTTATTGCTAGAACAGATGGCTTCAAGAGCTGAGTGTTAGGTTTGGAATACCCTAGACTGTTTGGAACAAATCCTGGGAAGGTTAAATCTACCCCTCTTTATTCTAAGTGGATCAACAGAGTTTCCTGTAGCTTAATATGTGAGAGTCTTTTTCAGAGGAGATCTTCAAAACTGAGATCTTATTTTCAGTGTGTGGGTATTAAAGATCTCATGGCTTCTTTGCCAGCATGTCCACAACTTTTTATACTATATAAAATGCACGCACACTTAGTATAGAATACCTTGTTTTGGCTGTGTCCCTCTTAATCCAGAGGTAGTTGCTTTTCAGTGATTGTGTTTGTATGTGATTTGTGATGCTTTGAGGGTGACATGCTATATAAATATAAAATATTATTGGACGCATAAAGGTTTTACATGGCCCAACCTTGGTTGCAAGTTTCAATGAATGTAATGGAAGTATTGGAGCATAAGCTTTCGTGGGTGAATGCCCACTTCATCAGACTCAAGTAATGGAAATTTCCAGAGGCAGGTATAAATCAGTATGGAGATAACGAGGTTAGTTCAATCAGGGAGGGTGAGGTGCTCTGCTACCGTAGCAGTTGAGGTGTGAACACCAAGGGAGGAGAAGCTGCTTCTGTAGTTGGATAGCCATTCACAGTCTTTGTTTAATCCTGATCTGATGGTGTCAAATTTGCAAATGAACAATATATATATATATATGTCTTCTTACTGTATTTTCCACTGCATGCATCTGATGAAGTGGGTTTTAGCCCACAAAAGCTTATGCCCAAATAAATTTGTTAATCTCTAAGGTGCCACAAGTACTCCTCGTTCTTTCAGCTACCTTCGGTAGCTATCCCTAGATTTCATCTTTGTTCTTGGTGTTTGTTTGAAGGTGGTCAGGGCAATTCTGGTTAGTCCCTCACTTTGCCCTCTCAAAGGTTTCATAGAATCATAGAATATCAGGGTTGGAAGGGACCTCAGGAGGTATCTAGTCCAACCCCCTGCTCAAAGCAGGACCAATCCCCAGACAGATTTTTGCCCCAGATCCCTAAATGGCCCCCTCAAGGATTGAACTCACAACCCTAGGTTTAGCAGGCCCATTCACTGTATAAGTGTTGCATTCTTGTGGCCAGGACTGTCTTTTCATTGTAAGTATGTATTGTGCCTAGCACATTGGGGCCCAGTCCAGGATTGAGACCTCCATACTCTGCTGCAATACAAGTCATATATCCCCACTTATTTTAAAAAATAAAATGGTTGATAATCTCAATCTCCAAATTTTAGTGGGATGTTCATATCCGGCTGTGTAGTGAACAGTTTTCCCAGTACTAGGACAAGCTTATAAATGGAGGCCACTATTTTGACCCCAGGTAAATGTTGCTATACCTTTGCTTCCTATGGTAGCAAAACACAACTCCACTGGTGTAACATATACAACTTTCCAAGGCTCACAGTCAACCATCTAGCTGTCATTTTTGGAAAGGATAGTCCACATTACTGCTTCCCATCTTCTTTGAAGCCGCATCTTCCTTCTACCCTAATTCTAGATTATATAGATAATGGTTCACCGATATCCTTTTAATGTGTAGGGATCAAGAGATATCTTACTGCTATCTTTTGATTTCTAAATCCTCTCTCCACTACAAGTTTCTTCATGTTATATAGGGACAGAAGGGGGTATGGGGATTAGCTAATTTATTTAATGGCATCTCTTAATGCCTTTTGATCAGCTAATGAATAAACGCACCCTGTCAAGCTGTCATTTTTACAGATTTGTGCAAATAAAGCCTCTCATAAATAAAATTAATATCTCTCCAGGGAGGTCTGGACTTTTTGACCTTGACCAGTTATTGAAAATTCAAACACAGAATTCAGAGGGATTTCTCTCCTCTGCTGACTGTTAAATACCTCTGGTCTCCTGATAATGTCAGTCACAAGGGATTGCATTGCTGGGAAGGAAAGTATCATGCTATGTTTCTCAGTTATGATGTATGGAGTGTCTGTGATCTCTGTCACGTTAGTCTTTGGAATACTGCGTAGCAAATACTTGATATGAAGCACAATAGAAATTCACAACGCATGGCTTATTTTTGTACTCCTAGTTTTATGTTGGAAAAACAAAATGTGATCCAGGAAACTCCAAAATTTAGGGGAAGTAAGAAGGAGATCCATTAATTCACTGTGCCTTGGAAATGCCCATTGTGGAAAACACGGTGCACGTGATGAATTGTTCATACATACATTTTAAAATGCAGGGGACTATAAACAGGAATCTTCAGGTTTAAGGCAGGTGAAACCTTGTGTTTTCAGGTCTCAGTCCTTATCTTCAAGGCACTTAATGATCTGGGCCCAGAATACCTAAATGATCATGCAGCGCTCTAGGACAAGGATTGTCTTGGGCACAGTGGAACTGTTTACTGCAAGGGTTAAGTTCATTTGTGCAGGAGATAGAGCTTTCTCAGAGGCTAGTCTACACCTATGAAACAAACTCCAGGAGATCACCACAAACCTTACCACCTTCCTTTCCAAGTGCAAGGTATTGCATCAGCCTTGCATTCACTAGTGTAAGCACACAACATATCATACATCCAAAGAAAATTAAAAATACAATCCACATGTAATTTTCCCCCTGAAGAAACGAGAAAGAAGGAAACCACATATGACATGCTAGTCACATACCTTAGTGCACTGCAGAAAATTGTGCAGATACCAGAATGGTGTGCGTGCTAAAATAATTTGAATAGAATTTCTCTACATGGTAACCTCTCTGTACTGAGAAATTGTCATTGATTAAAATAGTAAAATTCATGTTGCATCTTGTATTACTCTGTGCTTCTGTAGCACCTGTCATCCAAACATTTTAAAAACATTAACTAATTCCATCTTTGCAAATGTTCCTGTGACATAAGTAATGGATACTTAGAGATTAGCTGCCACTGAAATGCAGCCATTTCTGGGGTGGTATGTCATAACTGTTGAACAGTGCAGAACAGCAACACTAGATAACAGTTTAGGACTGAAAGTGAGGAAGTGTGTCTAGCAGAAACTAGGTGGGATATAGACAGGCAGAATGTAATTGCCAGAGTTGAAATTTAACTTGGACACTAGGATTCAACCCCAATCCTTGGAAAAATGCATTTGAATTTTTGATGAACACAAGTGGTCAGGACTTTGGTTTTGCATCTCATCTAAAAGATGGGCAACATGTCTTTCCCTAAATCAGTCCTATCCTATCTTATATCTTATTTCTTATTTTATCTCTTAACCTCTCTGTGTATCTGTTCCTAATGTGCCTTTTCCCATTGTACCTAGGTGCCAAAAGATTGACATTTTTCAAATCTCAAAAAAAGGTCCTGTTTAGGTTCTCTTTGATTTTTGAGCAAAAGTTTGGGACAGTTATTATTTTATCTGAACTGGTGCACTCTGCTGAGAATCTACTGGGATCAGAAGTCTTGCTTTTTGTTTTGTACTCTGACTCGTACCACTTAGAAGTACAGATAAAATTCAGTATATTTGTGGGGATTTGAACTATTGCTGGGTTTGACAATGAGAAGTCTTTTCCCCTTATCCCTGAGCTGTAAAAGAGTGACAAATTTGATTGACAGAGATTTTTTTTAAATGTTAAAATTTTAAATCTCATTATAACATGCACTGCCAAGTCTCCGTAAGAGGAAGACACTTAGCTTTTTTAAACTTAAAATTAATTCGGGGGGGAAAGGGGAGAGTCTTCCACCACATAGATGAGACTCGACAGATCTGTTTATCCACTGATGCTCTAGAACTGTAAGCACCACCACACTGAATGACACACCTTTCTTTCACTAGCCTGACTTTCTTGTTATTTTTGTGTGTCCCCCTTTGTGCCTGAAGCTGCTAGGTAGAAGTGTAGAGAAAGCAAAAGTCATGACCTATCACATTTTTGGAAGAGCAGTATGCTTCCACTATGTGGGGGGCGGTGGGAGGAAAAATATTCTACCACACATTACATCTTCTGTCTGCTGTAGCTATAGAATGCAAAAGAATAAGTTAAGATTCAGTAGAGTGTTTTGCCATAAGATTGCAGTACTCAAAATTTCTGTCTTGGTTGTCAGAGAGACGAGGTGGATGAGGTAATATCTTTTATTGGACCACTTTCTGTTGGTGAGAGAGACAAGCCTTCAAGCTTACACAGAGCTCGTCTTCAGGTCTGGGAAATGTACTCAGAGTGTCACAGCTAAGTACAAGGTGGAACAGATCGTTTAGCATAAGTAGTTAACACATATTTCCAAGGACCATTCAAGGTGAAGTGTCCCATTAACACCTCTCCAGTGATTGGGGCAAACTGGAGAGGGGGGATTAAGTGGGTTTCAGGTTGTTAGAGTAAACCATAAATCCAGTGTCTTTATTCAGGCTATGATTCTTAGTATTTAGCAAAGTTGTGAATTTGAGCTCCCAGGCTCATCTTTTGAAGGTATTCTGCAGGCTTCATTTGAGGATGAGGACTGAGAGGTCAGATATAGAGTGATCACTTTGGGGAAAGTGTTCACCCACAGGTGATATGGCATTTTTGTCTTTATCATTTTTCTGTGAGAGTTTGCCTCGTTTCACCCATAAAGTTGTTGTTGGGGCATTTAGTGCACTGGATGAGATATACCACGTGTAGCAATAGGCGTGTGTAGGACCCATGGATCTTGAAAGGTGTGTTGTGAGGCATCTTGACCTTTGTACCAGCGGAGATATGTCTACGGGTTTTGAATCTGTCGTTTTGGCAGGATCTGGTGCTGCTTTGAATTGGTGTGTCCTGGTTGGTAGGGAGCTTGCTTTTGATAATGAGCTGGGAGTGGTTGGGGGGGGGGTTGTTTAAAGAACAGAAGAGGAGGTTCAGGAAAGCTTTCTTTCAGGACATGGTCTCCATTGAGTATGCGTTGTAACTGTCTGATGATCTCCCATGTGGGAACATTAATACACTAGCATCAAGTTCCTGGACACCATGATCAGCATCTGCAATGGAACCTTACAAACAACTGTATACAATAAACCCATGGAGCACCACACCTACCTTCACAGATTCAGTAACCACTCCAAGCACACCAAGAAATCTGTTATCTACAATCAAGCACTCAGATACCACAGAATATGCTCCGAGGATATACACTTTTACATACTTAAAATGGCCTTCACCAAACAAGGACACTCCACCAGAGAAGAATTAAACACTCATGTCTGGCCCATGCCAGCTGACTCACTCTCACGGGGCTCGGGCTGTGGGGCTGTTTAATTGCAGTGTAGACTTCCGGGCTTGGGCTGGAGCTTGAGCTCTGGGACCCTCCCACCTCACAGGGTCCCCGAGCTTAGGATCTAACCTGATCCCAGAACTCTGTACTGCAATTAAACAGCCCCACACCCTGAGCCGCACAAGCCTGAGTCAGCTGGCACAGGCCAGCTGCGGGTTTTTAACTGCAGTGTAGACATACCCTCTGAGTACATTTCCAAGACCTCAGGAAGAGCCCTGTGTAAACGCGAAAGCTTCTCTCTCTCTCACCAACAGAAGTTAGTCCAATAAAAGATAATACCTCACCTGTGTTGTCTCGCTAATATCTTGGGACTCAACTCAGCTACAATAACACTGCGTATCTTGCTTGTTCTCAGAATGAAACATTGTGAGAACCAGGCCAGAGAGATTTGGGGTGTTTGGTTCATGAGACGCTTGCACAGTCTTATGAAGTGAGCCACAGAACTTAAAAGCTCTAGGAAGTCACAAAATTCTAGCAAGTAACACTTTGCCCAAATTAACCATAAGTAACACTTCATCCTGCTCTAACACCTTCTATCTGAGGATCTCAGTGCTCTTTACAATCATTAACTAATTCAGCCTCACGTTAGGGATGTAAAATACTAAACAGTTAACTGGTTAACCGGTAAGCATTAGTCTTACCAGTTAACTGACCCTAACCGTTAACCCCCAGCCTTGGGGCCTGCTGGAGCAGCCCCAGCCCTGAGCCGGCCCACCGACCCCAGCCCCAGCCACACTGGCCCACTGGAGCAGCCCCAGCCGCTCACTCTTTAATTGGTTAACCGATTAAACAACATAATTTTAATTGTTTAAACAGTTAACTTTTTTAATGGATATTTACGTCCCTACCTCATGTCATCCATATGAGGTGCTTTAGGAGTACTGGCCCCATGTTATGGATGAGAAACGGGCACAGAGACAACAGGACTTATCCAAGACTATGTTGGAAGTTTGAGGTATATTCAGGTCAGAACCTGTCTCCTGCTTTCCACTCCTGTGTCTTAACCACAAGATCTTCTGGCCTGAACTTCAGTGGCATAGCACCTGCAAAAAGAACAGGAGTACAGACTAACATGGCTGCTACTCTGAAACCTGTCATAGCACCTGCAGTTGACATTAGCTTCAGTGGGATTTGTGGGTGGTTGGCATTTTTGAAAATCAGGCTAATCTCTCTTCTTTTTTTCTTCCACCAATATGCTTGAAAATAGCATTTCAATCAAGAATGTGAAAGTGCTTACAGAAGCTACAATCAAACCGGACACATCTTTCAATCCTTTTAGCCAAGTGCCTGCAGTCCCCGTTTCAAAGCATTGCTAACAGTGATGCATCTGGAGCAAGCAAAGTTTAATCTGTGTCTAGAACTTTTTATTTAATTAGCATATGAGCAACTATTTGCTTTTATTGTATCTGTAATGTTGAAACGTGATTGTGTTTAAAGTGTGTACAACTCTGTATAAAACAGAACTCGATAACCTATGAATCCTGAGAGGTTGAGGAAGGAAGTCATGTCAGGCTGCTTTGCTCCAAAGTGTCCTCCATTGGAGGTTCCTTTATTCAGTGATCTTTGATATTTGATTTTCTGGTGGACCAGAAAATTATGTAAATGTGTAGACTTCGCTGGCTGATTTCATTTGATGTGCAAATGCAATGGACAACATCTATCCCAGCTAAAATGAACCTGTGCCACTGTATTTACTGTCAAGATGCACCTTTGTGCGAAGGGAATAGGTGCAATAAAGAGTAGCAAAATCCTCCCTGCTACCTATGAAAACAGATCATTCACATTCATTTGATAGCACTCACTATAATTTCCAGCGTGAGTAGCAATGTTAGAATAGTCATATTAATACCTATTTTGGGTATCTACTGCTTAAATATATCTATTTTTAGATTCTTTTGTTGTGATGTAAAACTATGGTCATTGCCAGTTTCGGCCAATAATAATACCATGGTATTTTTTCATGCTTGGTAATTCCATTCTGCCTTGCTAAATTCTCCTTACAGTTGGCTGCATGATCCTTTTTCACTTCCTGCCCTAAATTGTTATGTGCTCTTGCAGCACACTGATAACAGCTGCCTGATTTCCCCCCAGAGGTGGCTGCACATTAGTGGCAGGTGAAGCAGTTTCTGTATGTATCATGTAAATCAGTTTGTAAAGCACTTCAGAATGCTTTGGGATGGAAGGTGCTATAAAATTCAAATTGGCATTATGTTATATTCTAGCAATGTCTGGCTTGGGTCTTTACCATCTGTGTTTGTGATATATATAGTAAGCGCCTCAGAGCAAGGACCATGTCAGCTGCAGTGACTTTTGCAGCCATGATTACACTAGTGCTTATTGAAAAATAAATAGATAATTTAAACAAATAAAACAAAGGGCAAAAACAAATATAATTCCACAGGTTGAGGAATTGTTGGTATGGGGGGAGGTATGTGTTGCAAAGAATTCCCCATTGTGAATAGCTCTTTCAAACGTAGAAATAATTTGCTGTCGTTCTGTGCTAAATTTCCCTGTGCTGATTTTATAGATGAGAATCCGTGGCATCAGATGAAGTCTCATGGTCCCATGTTTCGAACACCAAGAAGGCTAATTTTGCAGCTTTTAGTGCCTCTGTGTGTGCTATTAACACTTCATTACAGTTCTTACAGCCTCCATCTACTCCCTGTGGTTCTCCATTAGACAGCCCCTCTGAATCCTGTCTTTAGTATAGTCACTGCATGGTGAGATGCAGGAATTCAGTGGAGTGTACCACCACACTTAACATGTATACTATACGGGGCATCCTCTGTTCCTGGGAGTCTGGTATTTGACACACAATTGCAAAGTGAACAAGGGAGGGAAATGTTGGGGTCAGTGGATGACACTCATTCTGGCAGAGAAACCAGAGAATTGGCAGCTTAGATTTCTCAGGACCTTAGAATTGCTAATTATCCCAAATTTTGCTAAAACCACAATTCTGATAACCTCCCTCATTTTAAAAACGTCATAAACTTCTACCCTGTTTTGGAATATTAAAAAAAAAAAAAGCAGCCTTTAAAAAATGTAATCTGTCTGTTTAACCTACGGTATGTATCTATCAGAGGTCCTGTCTTCCTTAGGGAAATTAGCATATCTGGCTTCAAGACTAAACTTGATAAGTTTATGGAGGGGATGGTATGATGGGATAGCGGCAATTTTGGCAATTAATTGATCTTTGACTATTAGCAGTAAATATGCCCAATGGCCTGTGATGTAGGGTGACCAGACAGCAAATGTGAAAAATCAGGACATGGGGTGGGGGGTGATAGGAGCCTATATAAGAAAAAGACCCCAAAATCGGGACTGTCCATATAAAATCGGGACATCTGGTCACCCTAGGGATGAGATGGGATGTTAGATGGGGTGGGAACTGAGTTACTACAGAGATTCTTTCCTGGGTGTCTGGCTGGTGAGTCTTGCCCACATGCTCAGGGTTTAGCTGATTGCCATATTTGGGGTCAGGAAGGAATTTTCCTCCAGGGCAGATTGGCAGCAGCCCTGGGGGGTTTTCGCCTTCCTCTGCAGCATGGGGCACGGGTCACTTGCTGGAGGATTCTTTGCACCTTGAAGTCTTCAAACCACGATTTGAGGACTTCAGTAGCTCAGACATAGGTTAGGGGTTTGATACAGGAGTGGGTGGGTGAGATTTTGTGGCCTGTGTTGTGCAGGAGGTGAGACTTAGACGATCATAATGTTCCCTTCTGACCTTAAAGTCTATGATTCTATTATCTGTTTTTTTATTCCTGTGTAGCTATGGTATTCCCCTTACTTGTTTCTTATGAACATGTGCCTCTTCCCACTGCAGAGTTTTATCTGGTAATATGAATAATCAGACAGAAGCACTGTGGGGGCTGAATGATTCTCTACCTGCAATCAGGCATTAATTTTCTGGAGAGTAACTAAATACATAAAATATAAGTGTGTGTAAATAAGCTCTTTAAATTTTGTTTTTCACTGAGCAGAGAAGCCGATCTTTCAGCTCTACCCCAGCTGGCAGACTTTTTGTTTACTAGATTATATCCAGCGGTGTCCCCCAAGTTCAGAGACAGCACAGTAATGCTATTGTGAGCTTACAGTTGTTTCCCTTGGAACTACCAAGTGGGCGCTGTGCAGTACTAAGGATATTGCACAGCAACTGTTTAGGCTTGTTACTGCAGTACATTTTGATACCTGTACCTTACTACTCAGTTGTTACACTTATATTAGCTCGGGCTGTGATCATGTCATATCTAATAAGTTAAGCATGAGTGGGCCTAGTGAGTACTTGGATGGGAGAGCTCAAAGAAACACCAGAAGTCCTGGAAGAAGCAATGTTTGTGATTCAGTAAGGGAACCTCTTCCTTTTGTGTCAGCTCCCAACCAGTGCTGTAGCAGAGTGATAGGGGGACTCTGTTTTCTGAATGATCTATAAAACTGAAGTGAATTATCTGTGAGGATTAGATGTTCCCATGGTAGTTTTCATAGAAATAGGGGTATCAATCTCATTACCGCCTTGAATTTCAATTTAGGAAATTACATATTACCTTTCTAAAAAGAAAAATTGACCCTTGTGATTTCAAATGTGGAAGTTACTTTTTTGGCCCCTGCAGTGCTGTGGTGTTGGTACAGCATGGCTGTCGTGTTCTGCTCTACACGTGGCTGCGTTTCAGTGGTGGGTGAGTGATGCAGTCTGTTAGAGGTTTGGGATCCTTCTAGGTTAAAGGCTCTGAATAAATACAGTTGTCATTATTACTGTAGCCTGTTCATGATACTGTAAACAAGGTAAACTTCAGAGAGCAAGGGTTGTTTTTAAATTATATTCTTGTTAATAGAAATTGGTCCAGCAGTCCTTTGGAATTTCCTATGATCTTAAGGATACACCTTTCCCATCCTAAAAATACTTGTGTAAAGAGGATTCATAAGTGTTAAAGCCATACCATCTAAACATCCAAAGCTCAGTCTCTTAGAAGTACTGATTTCCTCTCCTCTGTTTCTATGGAAGTGAGATATACGTAGTCTTATCCTCAGTATACAATATGTTAAGCAGCTGAATCTTATTTTCCTTTAGTTCTGATTTTTTTTTTTTTATTAGCAGGATCACATTGGGGGGTTTCATATCACAGTGCCTTTAAACCCTGCCCAGATCACAGCTGCAGTGCAGATCTGAGCACAGGGGAAAAAATCCCTTTCCAGACCCAGTAACAAAAAAGGCTTTGCCTAGGAGTGGCATGATGCCAGATTTGAGGTTTTCAGAACAAATTCCTCAGTTTCACCATTCTAAGCTGAAAACTTCAAAACGTGCTTTGCCAGGATCTGCCTAATGGCTCTGTGCTAAAAGTTAATATAGGATGTGTTTAAATGTATCTCTTTAAAAATTAAAGATTTCAAGTGTATGACCAGTAGGTAATTTGATACAACTTCCTGCTGTTGCAAACACCTGTTCATTTGAACTAGTGCTTACAGCATGGGAATCGTTTTGTAAAAGACCCTAGTGAAGACATAGCTGAACTGGGCTTGATTAATAGGTTCTCCTCAAGAGAGCATCAAGAAGACTGATGTGCACTGCCCGAGGTAGAGAAGGCTTTCATTGAGCTTCACCATTCTAGAGTATGCCTGGCCGTGAGCAGTGCTCTTAGTCCCTCAGCTCCCAAGAACCAAATTTAACCCCTCCCAAAGTTGGAAAAATTGCAATTGGAATACATCATAGTTAAGTGTAAAAAGAAACCAGAGCAACCAAGGTGGGTATAAAGAATCCTGTTAGAAGGCTTTGTTTTATTGTTAAATAAAATCTGGTGAGGAGGGTTTGACTAATCAAATAAGCAAAAGTAAGTCAAAAGCATCATTAGCAGAGCAAAAAGAAATACTGAATGTTGAACTAAAGCTAACATTTTATCTCACAATATAGGGTTTTTCAGATGCACTCATAGATGAGAGAAACTAAAGCAGGAAGAAAACCTACCTACTAAAATAAATGCAATGGGAAATTGAAGACGACGGATAAGTAAATGGTAGATTTGTTAAACAGTTACTTTGTTTTTTATCTTTGAGATCAAATTACATGGTACAATTTTGAGAGTTGTTAGCCATATGTAGTAATGTGTGATTAAGCAAATGCTAAACGGAAGACCTGAACACTTTTTTTCTTCAGGCAGGTAAAATAATTGGTCCAGAAAATATTCATCACTTCCAAAGAGTTTCAGTCATAACACTTGCAGTTCACAGATATCGTGTCAGATTTGTGAGTGACAGACATAACTCCATTATTAAAAACAAGTCATCATACGTTATAGATAGTCAGTTGTTGAAGGAAAATTTGGGAACGATCTTGAGAAGGGTGTTATTGAGCACACCTTTAAAAAAAATTAATTTGATCAGTGCCAGTGTAGATTCATGATTAAGAAGTCTTGCTTAGCTAGTTCTTATTTATAGTCCTGGAAGAATATTCCTGCTGCCATGTCACGCAAAAGAATTGGGGTGAATATCATATTGTTAGATTTCCATGTAAGATTTGACTAAGTTCTACATTGACGTTTGTTTCTTGTGCTAAAGTCTACAAATTTGTTACAATGGGTACTTCAGTCTCCTTGCAGGTTGGGAAAGAACCAGACCTGTCAGTCACTGGTAGCTGACTGGTAGAAGCCCTGCCTCTTTAACTTGTCTCCAGATTTTTCTTTACCTACAGAGGTCTGCAGCTCCCCTCCGTGCTGCAGAGTTTTGCTGAGGAAAATTCTAAACTTTAGTTCAAATTTTTCAACTAAAAATTCAGTTCAGTAATGTGTCCATCTGATTCCCATTGCTACGTTTGATTTTTGAGCATGCGTTCTCGTTCTCTCACAAACACACACGCTCACGCACACACGCACACTTGGCCAGCTCTGTGGGCGGAGAGCAGTTTCCCTCACAGCCTAGTCTGGGAAGGGTCGCCATGGCTTTTCCAGGCAGGAAATGAGCCATGCAGGGTTGGAAAGACCTAGCTGTGGGGCAAGCAGCTCCCTCTCCTCCATTTCCATAAGGGGAGTGAAGCCAGAATAGCAGCATGTATATATCCCGCACCAGCAGCACACCTCTGACTGTGGAACTCAGCCTCCTTTCTCTCTCTTTCTCTGCTTCCCCTTCCGCTTGAATCATGGGTGGAGGGCACTGGACATAGCACAAGTGCTGCCAACACCGGAGAGTGCAGTAAGGGTCCTTCAGGCACAGCCCCCTCCCCCTATTGCCGCTTCAATATCAGGTGTCCCCCCGACCTCAGGGGATCCCAATTTGTATCCCTGGCAATTTTACCTGTAAGAGTGGCCTGTTCACTATACAAGCCCTTCACAGATAGCCAAGCCCAGGCAGACAAATCTCAGCCCCCTCCTTTGGATATAAAATGTCTCTGGGGGCATCAGGCCAAAAGAAATAAACAAACAAATATGAACTATCACCTGAAACCCTGAATGCCCCCGCATGCTTTCACAAGGAGTGTTAAGGTAGGTGGACAGTATTGCGAGTATGGTTCCTCTCAGCATAAAAATCATATGGTCTCAGGGCTTCTCCCTGGCAGGAAAGAGAGAAAGAGGGATTCAGATCTGTTTATCCCATGGCTATCTTGGCAATACAGTGGGAAACTTTATGAAAAGCTGAGGCTGTTCAGAGTGATAAGAAAAGTTGATTTACAATCCTGACTCCTGCCGGGAACTATAGGAAGGAATACAGGTCATATGGCAAGTTGAAGGAGTCTGAATTGCAACATGAGAAAATGCCTCTGTGCAAGTGGTAGCTAGAACAAGTGCAGGGTCATTAGCTGTCCTCTATTGCCTCAGGACTATCTAAAGGTCTCCCAACAAGCCCTGTCTGTAGTAGACCCCTGATTGGTGCCAGGCTCTTTCAATTTGGGAGCAAAAGTGCTTTCATCAATTAAGGTCACTGGACGTTGTCCAAACTGGGAGCAGTGCAAGAATTTCAGGAAAAGTTTTGTCCCATTCCCAGTCTCAGCAACCCATGGAAAGGCCTTGACACAAATGAAATAATCCACTATATACTTTGACTGGAGCATTACAGCCTGCTCTCCATCCTATTTCTAATCTCTGAGAACTGGGAACAAGCAGAGCAGGGCCTTGTCTGTAACATCCAATAAAATTCCTAAAGGCGGCTCGTCTTCAAAACAATCCCACTTCACCGTCCTCAGACAATTCTTATGTTTTGTGAGAGCTTCAGTGGTCCAGAGGCCATATGAAACCTTGCCACTAATTCTGGGTATCTCCTCTTCATCTCACTCTATCTTAGTCATGGGCAGAAAACTAGCTCCGGTTGTATATTCTACACTCCCACAACTAGTGAATGCAGAGAATCCGGTATTTTGAAGGGATCCTTCTGGTTCAGTTCAGGGAATGGGAACCAGGAAGAGAGAACCCAGCATCCACCAGCTGGAACACAGTGGTTTATTGATCTCTGAGAACACTGCCCTCCATGGATAACAGACCAGATGACTTCTTGGTGGCAACAGTCAACATTTCTGATAGTTTTCATAATAACTGGGAAGAACACAATCCTATCTGTGTACATTGCACCAGAGTGGGGAGAACTCCAAGGCTTACCTGGCAGAAGTTGGATTAGCAGAGTGGCTCTGACACCCAGAATTATGTTGCTCATCATAAGTCAGTTTAGTGAGTTGGTGATCGACTTCTTTGCATCTGGAAACAATAAATAAAGTGCCCTTCAGGCTGTCTGAGTGTCAGGATCAGGGGGTGAATGACCTCTCGCAAAGCTGGGCAAGGCCTCGTCTATATGTCTTCCCACCTTTTCCAGTCCTCCCCAAGATAATACAAAAGATAGGAATGAGAGAGCAACAGTGATACCAGGTATGCCTTTCTGGCTGAAAAGGCTTTGTCTGTTGGGCCTGATGAACCTAGCGTTGGGTCTTTAGATGTCGCTGTCTCTCAAAGGAGGTTTGGAATTTCAAAACCAATCCTCCATCTGGGACCACACAGATTGAAAATAAATGCTTGGATGAAGTGATTATTGCTATCATGGACTCCAAAAGAGAAGTCAACAGATTGCACCAGCCAGTAGAATAGATTCTAAGTTCACCGTTTAATGACCATGTTATACCAATGAAATATAGCCTTGAGTTTCTCCTGGAAGGTTTTATTGTGGATGAATGAGTGGCCTAGCAAAAAGGTAGTATCTATAGTATAATGTTCTCAGCATATTCAAGAAAAAAAAGTTTGTACAAATCCCAACATTAATTGCTTCCTTAGGTCATCAACGTTATTCCAACTCTGCAAGGTCATAGAGCACAACCTTGGAACCTCATTCTGCTCCTTACAGCCTTGCCTGGAATGAACCTCTTCAGGAGATGTCATTATACTTTCTATCCATTAGAGCAGGCTTTCCATTGGCGGCTTTCTCTAATGAGACTCAGTATTGTACTTTTAATTCAGACAGGTGGGCCTCATAACTGTCATAGAATTCATTCCCTAGGTAAATTTCAAGAAATATTCTTCCTTTGGTTAAGCATGTAAGTCAAGTCCTTAAGAGCATGGAAAGTCTTAGGTCAGAGTAGACATGTCTACTCTTGAGATCTGCTAGATGGTCATATGGCCATCAGCACATACTTCCACCGAGTTCTGCATATTAGTCATCCTATCTTAGACAGTGCCATTTCCTTCCTTTTGGCAGAAGTCGTCTCCACACCCCAGTGCGATGGAGGAGATAGATATAGATAGATATACACACAAGTGTGTGTGTGTGTGTGTGTGTGTGTGTGTGTGTGTGTGTATATATATATATATATACTGTCACTTGGATGTCCACATTTAAAGGATGATCCCGCTTCCCACCCTGAAGGCACACTGCTATGAAAATCCCATTGTAATGGATCTATGGTCCTTAGTATGAAGAAGATTAGGACAGTTTATCTGTGCTTACTTTAAAATTTCCTTCCTTCGAGTAAGAAGTCCCACAGACCCGACCCACACCAGAGACAAACGATCACTCATAATAGAGATGGAAATGGACATTCAAGGATTTGGATTTGTCGTCGTTAGATGAAAATTACCATGCTCTGGAGTAGAAGAAATTGTTACGCTTTTTCCTCAAAGTATATTTAACACAATCTGTAATGTAAGAAAGTAGATTTGAATTATCTTGGCGGTGAAAGCTATCTCATCTGGATGTGGGGCATTTGCCTGCTGCCAGGGACTGACAGGTCTGGCTTTGTCCCCAATCTGCAAGGAGGTTGAAGTACCCATTGTAACAGATCTGTGGACCTTATTACTTGACGAAAGGAAATTTTCAGGTAAGCGAGGACACATTTTCTTTTTACTGTCTGCTGTAAAGATCTGTGGGATAGGGTTTAAAATAAGCATGTTGAGTAAATTACAGCAAGTGTCTGTAAATAAGGCTGTAAGAACAAGTAAGTCAACCCTTTTTAAATTTCACTGCAAACTTGAACTGAACCTTTTTTGATGCAGGACAAAAAGTTTGGATAATTTTTGTACTCCCCCCCCCCCCCCCCCCCATTTTGTTTCATTTTCATGATGTCCCTGCCCTTCTAGGTTCAGGCAAATAGCAAAAGTTTCAGAATACCATGAGAGGAGCAGTTCTTTCAGCAATTTCAGCCCGAAAATAAGCATGAAGTATTGGAAATCACTGAAAAGCCAGTTTCCACAAGAGCTGTAAAACCAAGAGGCTTTGGATAAACATTAGAATGTCTAGGTGCTTATCAGTGCCTCCATATGCTTTATGGATCTTCCCACCAGTGTGCTATAAATAGTCACTTTTTAAATTAAGACGGTAGTACTTGTGGGTACTGTACAGTTTGTCGGCCGCTTTTCCTGTACAGCTAAATGACTGTCCTTGTTGTTAGCTGTGGGGATAAAGGAGCACAGTTTTGTATTGGACCCTATTGTTTTATTTAACTCTTCAGCCATGCAGTTCGTTACCTCAGCAATTAAGAGGAAGGTTAGTCTGTATTGCTGACTCTCGGCCTCTGTGAATATGGATCTCCGTTGATTGTCTCCTTCAACCAAGTCTTTTTGTTTTATGTCGGGAATATCTTTGTGTATGAATCTTCAAAAATAATTAAAAACTGCTGTTAATATTATGCATTAGTACATTCAGATTTCATGAGACTTGTTCTACAGTCCTAGGAATTGAACTGAGAGCAACACGCAAGAGAATTTGGTCTTTATATTGCATTTCCTATTAGTTTAGCCCTTCCCTCTGCAGCTCTACTTTTTATTTTTAGCATTACAAGGTGACATTTATGGCCAGGAAATGCCAAACCTTTCTGGTATATGCCCATCACAAATTCAAGTGTGTCAACAAAGGAGGGTGGAAATATTTTTCTATCCATAGTGTTCCCCTTAACATCCCAAAATACCAAGGGTTGTAGTAAATTCTCCATCATTCGGAGTCTTTACATCAAGATTGGATGTCTTTCTTAGAAGTGATGGTGTGCTTCAACCCAAGTTGATGAGCTAGATGGAAGAATCATTGGGTAAAACCTACAGCCTACATCATGAAGTGAGGTAGGGAGTACATGATCCTAATGGTATCTTCTGGCCTTATAATCTATGATTCTTAGCAATATGATGGCCATCAGCAACAACAATGCAAAGCTAATAAGAGTTATAATGCTCCTTCTCCATGCGTTCGGAAAGATAAATGCCAGTAGGACCTTTGAAATGTTGTAGAGACAAGATATGTAAATGTCCTACAGAAACCTCTACTCAATTATAAATAAGACAGTCACTGTAATCAGTTATGTTTACGCTCTCAAGCTACATGTATTGCCTAAACTAGGACACAGTCTTGCTGTTGTTACATTCATCCTCCAGTCCCTTAACTCCACTTGGAGTTGTTCACCTACATGTATTGCTTTTATCTTTATGGAGACCTAAAATGACTTTTCTTTTTAAGTTTGCTTTTTGTTTCTCTGTGTTTTTGACCTTAGAAATATCAGAAATGTAAAGTCTAGTTTTCTAGTGTTTTTGTAGGAGGATTTCCTGAGAATAGAGGGTGTCTTGGGGACGTTTGTGAGCTCAGTCGCATTAACTTAAGGCATTGTTGACTGTCTGTCTCTTTATTTCTCCAAAATATTTAATCAGTCAATGAAGGTAAATACATGTTAACAAAAATAAACAAAGTGGCTTAAATAGCATTGCTTCCCTTCTCAGCTGCTCAACTTTTACATTCTCTTAACCTCTTTTGGTGTCATAATTTCATTAAATCTCTAGTCACTGTAGATTGTACCAGGACCTAGATTTTTCATGTAAAACGCAAACTGTGAAGCAAAACTTGTCAAGCCTTCTTTCTGCATTATCAAGAAGCAAACAAAGTTGTTGTTGTTTTTTTTTAATTCCTCTGCAAGTCACCTTTTAACTGAGATTGTAAACTCTCCTCCAAGCTGATGGGTAGGCCCCAATACAGCAACGAAAATTGTGCATGCAACCATCCATGCAGAGCCCCATTGACTTTCATGGGGTTCCATGCAAGCACAAGGGAGTGCTGCTGAGATTCTCATTGTGGGTTGGGGTCCTCACGTTAATCTGTAAAGTATTATGCATGAACATAAGAATGGCCATACAGGGTAAGACCAATGCTCCATCTAGCCCAGTATCCTATCGTCAGACAGTGGCCAATGCCAGATGCTTCAAAGGGAGTGAACAGAATAGGGCAGTTATCGAGTTATCCATCTCCTGTCATCCAGTCCCAGCATCTGGCAGTCAGAGGCTTAGGGACACCCAGAGCATTGGATTGCATCCCTGACCATTTTGACTAATAGCCGTTGACGGACCTATCGTCCATGAACTTATCTAATTCTTTTTTGAACTCTGTTATAGTTTTGGCCTTCACAACATCCCCAGGCAATGAATTCCACAGGCTGACTGTGCATTGGGTGAAGAAATACTTCCTCCTGTTTGTATTAAACCTGCTGCCTATTCATTTCATTGAGTGACCCCTGGTTCTTGTGTTACGTGAAGGGGAAAATAACATTTTTTCTCCACACCATTCATGATTTTATAGACCTCTATCATATATCCCCTTAGTCATCTCTATTCCAAGATGAACAATCCCAGTCTTTTTAATGCCTTTTCATATGGAAGCTGTTCCATGACCTTATGTTTTGTTTTTTTTTGCCCTTTTCTGTACCTTTTTCCATTTCTAATATCTCTTTTTTGAAATGGGGTGACGAGAGCTGCATGCAGCATTCAAGGTGTGGACATACCAGGGATTTATATAATGACATTATGATATTTACTACCTTATTATCTATCCCTTTCCTAGTGGTTCCTAGTTTTTTTCTTGTGGTGATGTTTTTTTTTGTTTTGTTTTGTTTTGACTGCCGCTGCATAGTTCTCTGAAAACAACTGCTCAAACTATAAATAGTGCCACAAACTATCCATGTTTGTGGCACTATTTAAATAATAACTTAGAGGGGTGAGTGTGGGGAAGAAGCACTTAGGCCAAAACAAAACCACTTTGCCTTTATTTTCCTGTATCCCTTTGGCTAATGGTTAAGCTTGAATAAGAGCGTTTTGTTCCCTCAGTCATCTCTTTTTCACTCCAGCTTCTCCTGCTCCTACTACAGTGACCTCATAATCTGGTGGTTATGCCACCATCTACTCCTCTTGTGGGGAAAAAAAAGGGATGACATAAATTAATTTAAAATTCAGCATAGTGACTAATGAAAATAATGGCTGTTGTCAACTCTCATATGATTTTATCACAAGTCTTGTGATATTTGATGTGTTTCATAAAACCCTAGCTCCTGGAGTCAAGTGACATGAGAATCTCAGCTTTTTTAAAGTAAACATATGGACCTCCTGGTTGTGGAGAAAAGCTTATAAACATGACTTCTAAAGGTCTGAAAATCAGAAGGTAAATCAAATTAACTCAAACTGTATTATGAGATTTAAAAAATAATGATTTTTAAGTAGTCTCATGATTTTTAGGGGTCCTCCTGCCTTGTGAATTTAGGCTGCTTGGGATTGGAACTACTGGGAGATCTATGAGCACATCTACACTTGAGTTGGGAGGTGTGATTCCCAGTTCACGTGGATGTACCTGTACTAGCTTTGTTCAGGCTAGCACGGTTACATCTGTGCAAACTGGGAATCACACCTTCCAGCTCAAATATAGGCATCTAGTCAGAAAAGGGGTTAAAGGTCAGTTAGCTCATATAGTAGGTTTAATCTACCCAGTCATAGTGGCAATTATAGAGTCTCTGAGTCCTCCAAATTATGAAAATAACAAGGAGTCTGGTGGCACCTTAAAGACTAACAGATTTATTTGGGCATAAGCTTTCGTGGGTAAAAACCTCACTTCTTCAGATGCATAGAGTGAAAGTTACAGATGCAGGCATTATATACTGACACATGGAGAGCAGGGAGTTACTTCGCAAGTGGAGAACCAGTGTTGACAGGGCTAATTCAGTCAGGGTGGATGTAGTCCACTCCCAATAATAGATGAGGAGGTGTGAACATATTCTCAGTGGAAAGCAGTGGCCGTTTTACTTAAGCCTGTGTTTTCCAGTGAATTTGCATTTAAAACAGACAAAGCTTTAGTGAAGTCTTTTTTTGTTATACTTAAAATTATTTTTGGGTACAAGGGTGAGAAAAGAAACAATATTTTCATTCATAAAACCCTTAAATGCTCATAAAACTGCTTTGCACTAGAATGACAGAGCAGAATGAAATTGTTAGACTTTTTAATTGGATAATAATCCGTGGTTGTGGTTTTATATACATTTTTAAAAGATTCTCCTCCTCCTTTCCATCCCTCCCGGTATAAGGTATAATCATGATGGTTTTATTTGTACACCAAATCAGTCAGTGTTTTGCAGACCTCTTGCAGTATAACACAATACAATTTTGTTTTGTATACTGTCTTCCCACAAGCAGGATCATCAGAATGCTTTAGAGAACTAAAAATATGATTAGAATTAAATAATGGCATGGGGAGGAGGAGGAAACTGTGATGTAACAGCAGTAGAGAAGAGTTATGCTTTCTGGTGAAATTTTAAATGAGATAGTGAATTTAATAGGTAAAGAGCTACAGGAAGGTTGCCACGGAGAAGAAGGTTCTTGTACCCAGAATGGCAGAGATTTGGTGAAGAAACAGAGGAGTCCAGTGCTAGTTGGTTGGACGAGTGTTGAGAGAGGCATGGTTTGTCTGATAATTTGCTCCAGACTAACAAAGAGTTTTTTAAATCAAAGGCAATTTTGAACGGTGTCTTGAAATGAACAGGAGAAAATGTCTTGGCGTGTTGTGTGTTTGAGAAGGCAGCAATGTTAATCTGTACGTTCTGGAGAACTGCGACTTTGCAATTGCTTTTTCCATACCATTCCAGTCAGGTGAAAGGAGATGAAGGCTTGCGTGATGGAGTCAAGGCCATGTTATAACTTCCCAAATGCTATTTGTTAAACCAACAAAGTGTGCTCTTCACTTGAGAAGAATGGGCAAAAATGATGAGTGGTGACTTAGTCATGTCAGTCATAATCACAGTGTGCTGTTGTCTGGATATCTCCATGCAAAGGCCATTCTAAATCAAGGCTTTCGTGCTTTCTTCTTTCCTTAACATTAAGCAACCCCAGCAGTCCATTGTTCATGAGCAATCCTAATGAAAACAGAACAGCATGTTTTGAAAGGGAAAATTATTTGTTAATGGCCCAAATTTGATACCCTTATTCATGTTGAGTAGCCGCTTATTCTATGAATAGTTCCATCGAAATCACGAGAAGATCCTTACTCCTTTAGCTGTCCTTAATATGAGTAATGTTATCAGAGTATGCCTCTCAGGAAATATTTCTTCTTCAAACTTCCACTGGATTCTAATAAACAGTGAAGAGGGGAGAATTTTTTAAAAAATTTGGAAAATTATCCCATGCGGGTCCTTTTGAAATGGAAAAAGATTTTGCCTTCGGTATAGGACTTTAACACTTTCTTTCAGAATGAAGAAAGGTATGTTTCTTCTTCAAGTGCTGGTCCTATGTGTATTCCATTGTGGATACGCATGCACCCCACATGCCTGGAGCCAGAGGGTTTTGAAAGCAGTGTCTATTGGTACGCAATGAGCCCTGGCTGACTGCATTCCTCCGACCAAGTTGATAAAGGGCAGGGCGGACCGACTGCATCTCCTGTTCCTTCTACCCACCGCATGGTCTCAGTCAGAACCTGCAATGTCCGAAGCTTCGGCTTTCTTCTTTATCAGTGAAAATATATTTAGATATCTAAATCATTTTTATATTCTAGAGTTTTAAAATTTTTATCTGATATTTTTAGTGAGTTTTTTAGTTATTTAGTCTACCTGACCTGGGGAGCACCCCCTTCCCCATACCGTGTTTGGGTACTGGACTATGTCCAGGACTCTGGGGTTCAAAGTCTGTGCTTTCTGCCGGTGATCCTTCTCAGTCACTGATGACCACCAACTCTACTTATACTGCTGTGGGGAAGTCCACATCGTGGCAAGGTGCAATATCTGGTGTTCATTCCCAGCTGTACCTGGAAAGGACAGGAACTTGCCTTAGGAAGCACCTTATGAAAAAGACCATGAGGCCACAATTATAGAATCATAGAATATCAGGGTTGGAAGGGACCTCAGGAGGTATCTAGTCCAACCCCCTGCTCAAAGCAGGACCAATCCCCAACTAAATCATCCCAGCCAGGGCTTTGTCAAGCCTGACCTTAAAAACCTCTAAGGAAGGAGATTCCACCACCTCCCTAGGGAACCCATTCCAGTGCTTCACCACCCTCCTAGTGAAATAGTGTTTCCTAATATCCAACCTAGACCTCCCCCACTGCAACTTGAGACCATTGCTCCTTGTTCTGTCATCTGGTACCACTGAGAACAGTCTAGATCCATCCTCTTTGGAACCCCCTTTCAGGTAGTTGAAAGCAGCTATCAAATCCCCCCTTCTTCTTCTCTTCTGCAGACCAAACAGTCCCTCAGCCTCTCCTCATAAGTCATGTGCTCCAGACCCCTAATCATTTTTGTTGCCCTCCGCTGGACTCTTTCCAATTTTTCCACATCTTCCTCGTAGTGTGGGTCCCAAAACTGGACACAGTACTCCAGATGAGGCCTCACCAATGTTGAATAGAGGGGAATGATCATGTCCCGCGATCTGCTGGCAATGCCCCTACTTATACAGCCCAAAATGCCATTAGTCTTCTTTGCAACAAGGGCACACTGTTGACTCATATCCAGGCCAGGGACCCCACCCCCCACCCCCAGTTTGTCAGCCTGACTCAGCAAAGAGTGCGCTTCCCGCCATGAGGTCCAAATCAGGAGCAAAGGAATCTACCTTTAGCATGAGGCTAAATCTTCCTTCAAATCCACTTTAAAGAAGTTGGCTCCAGCCCTGCCTAAATCGAGCACTAGCTCAGCCCAAGAGAACTCAATACATCCGAAGTGGCAGAGGCATGATAAGAGAGCCCACAAGTCTAGGGCTCCATTGGCACTGGGTCAGGATGTGGAGGTACCAGTGCCTCTGGTACCTCCCAAGCACAAACCCCGGGGTCCTCCACCCCAACGAAGACTGATCACCAAGAGTATCAGTCACCAGTGATTCAGTCTTTGCCTTCAACGGCTGTGGCACAGACTGTCCCTACTGCAGTTTTCTCTTATATGGCATCTTATTGCCAAGGGAGCCACAATGTAGCCTTTATTTAATGCCATTCATGTTTAAAAACAAAACAAAACAAAAAAAACCCCTTGAATTAAAGTGTTTTCACAGCAGGAAACTGACTTCTGGCAATGTGATTTTATATGGAACTAATGTGTGCTGAGGACTACTCATTAACATTAATAGAAGTGGCATGTACATCTGAAGGGGTCAATAATATGGTCTTCAGTGTTGTGTACTGTATTGTAGCTGAGTGTCACCATTGGAGAGTTAATGGTTTTCTAGCAGTTGTCTAGCTGCAGCTGACAAACCAGCTTTAAGCCCCTTGAAGACAAGACAGCTCATTTGTTTCTGTATGGAGAGCTGTGCACACCCCATCCTGTGCACCTGCCTCTCTTCTTCCCCCTTTCACCGACCCTGGGAATGTCCAGATGCATCCTGCACCTAGTGTTTTTTGAGAGGTGGCCCCCTGGTGTCTAGAGCTAGTTAAAATGTGATAGCACATATTGGCTGTAAGTCACGTGAATCCCTTTTAAGAACTTCTTGCCGACGATCAAACCATGACTGCAATGTCAGCTGGGATGATTCTTCCCCCTGCACCCTCAACCCAGTCAGGTCTGAGGCAAAAGAGACTTGTGATTTAATAAGCAAAACAAATGGCCAGAACACGGGGTGCAAAAACCAGAGGGAAGGGTATTTTATCCCTGTGGTGCAGAATTAATCTCTTAAACACAGCGAAGTAATTCTAGTTACTTCTGTAGCAAATGTCAGCAAGATGGGCCTGTATATTCAATCTGAAGAGCTGAGTTCTAATTTGATTAACGTCTTATCATGGGTTTCACTTAATAGTGAACCAGTTGGATTTATTTGGCCCTATCTGCTCAGAAGAGGCCCAGATGAGGTATGGGGTTTATTGTGGGGGATAAATTTGGAAACAAACACTTGAATTCATGCTGCCAGCTGATAGCAAAGGACTGATTTTCATAAGCAGTAATTTTGTGTGTGTGTGTGTGTGTGAGACAGAGAGAGAGAGAATAAGTACAGGAATTGGCCTGCTAGATGGACTGGAAATAGAGCTGGAGCCTTTCACTTGTAGGTCACCATTTCAAATCCAGCCTATATCAGTAGTGACCAAAAGTTATTGATGGCTCTTCAGTATCCAGTGGACCAAGTATTCACATCAAAAAAACTGCAATCATAAATTGGCACTAGCTGTTTGCTCCTCCCTAGTCTCAGCAGGGAAGCTACAGATTGAATGGAGGCTGATACACACACATTCCCCATAAGTATGTTAGAGGCTTGGGGTATGTTGGTGAAGGCAGCATGTGGGCCTGCAATTTGACTTGTCACTGTTACTCTTTGGAGAAATAGGGGACTTCAAACTTCAGGGGCTGGCAGTCTGGCTCTTTTAACCAGCACCAAATTACACAGCAACATAAATAATAAGAATAGAATGTGTTAACACGTTCATTTATGCTCTAAGGTGCTGAAGCCCAAAGACTTTTGAGCACCTAAGCAATGATCTAACTAACAGATTACTCATCTGACATAACAGGATAAATTGAGGTGCATATATTGGGTCTGTATGTGAAAGAAAGACCTTTTGAATTGCAAAATGTTGTGTTGGAGGGTGGGGATGGGAAGGCAGAAGTTAATAAGTACAGTTTGTGCTGTATGGCACAGCTGTATTTTTCTAATTTTAATGCAGTCTCTCTCCCCTCTTTTCAGTTGACATGGATGATGAAGATGGCCGGTGCTTGTTAGATGTAATTTGGTAAGTAGTACCACCTATTGAAACAGACCCCATGCTAATTTATCATCTTCTATACTATTCTAGGGTATTGGGTGGGGTGGGGGGAGGGTGTTAAAGATTTGAGATTGTATGTTTGGAGTTAAGAGCATTTCCATGGAATTCATTTTTGCACTCATTCTCAATCAGTTGCCTCCATGCTTTTTTCCATGCAGTTCTCTCTGCATGGTTCAACTTCCCTGAACTCCTCTTAAAGGTCCCTACACTGCCCACTTTCAAGGCCCCTCCTAATGCCCACCTCTGCCATGATTTCCATAGTGAATCTTGTTACTCCCCTTCCCTGATCTCTGTCTGTCTTAGATTGTGAACTCTTTGGGGCAGGGACTGGCCCTTCTTTGCTGTGCTGAAAGAGACTACCCACGTTGTAGACTCTCCTGCAAACAAACAAACACAAATAATAATTGATAATTTTATGTGAAAATTTGATAGCAACCATTAAAACTGCAGTAAGTTTTTGGCTGAACCAGCTCTGATTTTCTTGTTTGAAACTTTTGTGGTTTCATGTTTTGTTGCACTTATTTTTGTTTGTTTAGGTTTAATTAAAAACATTTTGCACAGCTGATTTTTATAGGGAAATAGACATTAACAGTAGATTAACTCTGTGCATTCTGTTTTTCATTTGTTCCATTTAATGCATAGGTGGATAAATCTATCTTATTTCTGTAGTGTTTTGCCAATAACTATAGCGTCTAGGCACTACACACGCTTAAAAATGTACAGCTATCGTCCGTCTCACAGCACTGGTGCAAAGTGCTTGTTGAGAGAAGTGCCTGGTGAAAGCTGTCATCAGCACTAGCTAGCTAGTAGCCTGAGGTTAACTCCGAACAGTTAATGTTTTGACAAACTACTTGTTAACCACAATGTAGGCTAATTTTCCAAAAGGGATTATTGCGATTATAAAACTGTTGTCAATGACTTGGTAAGTAGGGCCCTGCAGAAATAACAGAGGAGGGGGAATAAGAGCATGTTAGTGACAGGAGGCTAACAAGAAAAATCACCATTTACAATCAGTAAATGTATGTAATCAGTATATTTATGTAGTATAAAACTAGAGCATAAAGCGGTGTACGTTATTGGTCATTTAGTCTTAGATGGTTGAAATCTTGTATCAAATTTAAATTTGTAAAAATGTTCTAGGGTACAGGACTTAATTGTTTTTATTCAAAATGCATCCACCTTAATTCTGTCCACGAGGGGGATAGAGCAGCCAAATGGCTCCCAGGTCCATATTGACACATTTCATGCACCAAAATGCAATATTTTTCATGATAGAACCTCATGGCTTTTATGTGCTCCTGACAGGACAGTGTATATAAGGAGTTACTGGCCTCTGCAGAAGCAATATTAACTGACTGCTGGCCACACTAGTGCTGCTGAGGAATGACTGTCAAAAAAAATAACAGCGATCCCCTAGTAGTAAACTGATATTTCCACCAGTCAGAATGCAAGTGGATGCCCAGTTATGTGAATATATTCATTAGGGACATGTATTTCTTTCCTGATTAAAATTTGGGTCGTACATTCTCTCTTTAAACAATTTCATATGTTGTTTTGCAGTGATCCTCAGGCTTTGAATGATTTTTTACATGGATCTGAAAAGGTGAGTAGTGGTTTTTACTTGTTTTGTTAATCAAAATATTAAAATTTAAACATTTTTGACAGTGAAGTTTAAATTAAAGGGGAAAAAACCCTAACTTGAATGTCTTTTTTTTTTTCTTTCTTTCTTTTTTTTAGGGGGAAGGGATTGAGTAGCCCAGGGGGTTGGTAATAGGTTCTGGAATTTTTCGTCTCTAAGGACCCAATCCTGCAAGCTGCTCCATGCAGAGCCACATTGAAGTCATTAGACTGTACATGCACAATCGTCTGCACAGAACAATTTACAAGAATGGGGCCCAACCTAGTCACCTATGTTGCTAGCGATCATAAATCCCTATCTTCTAGTTATTGTTTGCTGACCTGAGCAAAATAAGTTTGTTGTCTATCTCCTAGTAGGCAAGTGTCTACCTTACAATATCTGCCGCTACGGTTGGTACTTGTTTGCCCCTTCAGCAGAGAAGCCAAGTATTGAATGAGCCCCAGAGAAAGAACTACCTTCCCACCTCTAGATTTGGGGCTCTCCACGTCAAATTTGAGGCATGTTGGCAGGGGGGCAGTGCATGTGAAGGAAGCTTGCCCAACTGCTACCAATGGTGTACCAGCTCTGTGGCTAGGGAGAGCATTCCTCTGTCTCCAGTGACTGCCAGTCAGCACCATCCACAGTGTCAGCACTAAATTCAGTTTAATTCTATTTAAATAAAGTCAATACAATATTTTTAATTGCAGATTGACAGTGATGATCTCCTGGACAACACAGGAGATGCAGCCAGTGCCTTCTTTGAGGGGACTGGGGTATGTATTTATAATGTTTTTTTTTTTTTTTTAATTGTTACTTGGTAAATTCATTTTAGAAACCTGTCTTTTGTTGTTTCACAAGTTTGTTTTTAATAAATCTGTTTTCCAGTGTGAGTAGATTACACAGGACGCATGGATTAGTCCCCAAAATCTTAAAGAAAAGTTGGGGCAGGGAAGAACAAATGGGTTCAGTGTGTGCCCCATATGTGTGGGGGAGGGGAAAATGAGTTTATACGCACACATCTCTCTCTGTCTGTGTTTGTTTTTCTATAAACTTGGGAAAACTTTGAGGACAGAGAATACAGAGGAGTGAAAAAAGGAAGTATGATAAAACCACTATCCTTTAAAGATTGTGGGGAAAATGGGGCTGAATGTTACAAAGAAATTGTAAGGAACATGTAGCACCTTCTTAGTTCTTTCTTCTAATGTAGGATTGGAGTTGGGAGTGCTCAGTTTTGTTTACAGACAGACAGATAGGGTAAAGTTGAAGCAGGTGGATATGACCCTGGAAAGCCTCACTTGATTATTTTGCACAAATCTGATTGGAAACATGGGCAGTATTTTTTATTTCCCACCAAGTGTGCTGTTTGTACTTGCAATATAATAGAGAGTGTAGTGACTTTTTTTTATCCTTTCCTGACTACATTGAGCTTGTTTTTATTTATGAAAAGCCATTTATTAAAGCTTCTGATGCTTTATGGTACTTGCTGGAAAGCAAAGAAGCTTTTCCAAGAATTTGGATTTAAATGTTAGATTCTAATTTCAGGTAGATCCAAAAACAAATGGAACCAAAATTGCCTCACACAAAACATTGACATGATAAGGCCAATAGTGCCCACTGTGTGCTAGGCACTTTTCAAACACACAAGGACAGTCCCTGCTCTGAGGAGCTTACCCTCTAGGGCAGGGGTTCTCAAACTGCGGGTCAGGACCCCTCAGGGGGTCGCGAGGTTATTACATGGGGGGTCGCGAGCTGTCAGCCTCCAGCCCAAACCCCGCTTCGCCTCCAGCATTTATAATGGTGTTAAATATATAAACAAGTGTTTTTAATTTATAAAGGGGGTCGCAATCGGAGGCTTGCTATATGAAAGGGGTCACCAGTACAAAAGTTTGAGAACCACTGCTCTAAGGTCAGCCAGTGTATGGAGGTATATGTCTGAGCTCATTTGAATGTCAGTGGCAAGAAACGATTTTTCTAGTTTTGGAATATGGAAATCTCAGTTTTAGTTCCAACAACAATTTTATTCTACCTTTTAGTTAATTGATTAATTCAAAGGCATTATATTTTCCAAACTCTGTTGCTATCACCTCGCTTTCTTATGTTTATGTGCTAGAGAAGTCTAGTGCAGTGGTTCCCAAACTTGTTCCGCCGCTTGTGCAGGGAAAGCCCCTGGCGGGCCAGGCTGGTTTGTTTACCTGCCGTGTCCGCAGGTTCGGCCGATCGCGGCTCCCAGTGGCTGCGGTTCGCTGCTCCAGGCCAATGGGAGCGGCTGGAAGCGGCGCGGGCCAAGGGACGTACTGACCGCCGCTTCCAGCAGCTCCCATTGGCCTGGAGCAGCGAGCCGCAGCCACTGGGAGCAGCGATGGGCCGAACCTGCGGACGCGGCAGGTAAACAGCCCGGCCCGGCCTGCCAGGGGCTTTCTCTGCACAAGCGGCGGAACAAGTTTGGGAACCACTGGTCTAGTGGCTAAAGTAAAGGAACTGCGAGTTTGCTCGCTTGGGTTCTGTTACCAGCTCTTCCACTGACTCATGATGTGACTTTATGCAAGGCCCTTAATCCCTGTGCCTCGGGTTCCCTTTAATAACATCATGCATTTATTTAGCACTTTTTGGGGACGGCAAGATGGTTTACAAATGTACTTAGCAAATTGATACACAAACTTTACATTGGGATCACTTTGCCCAACACTGAGATGCAGTCAACTCTAGGGTGGATCACAAAAGCATTTTAACAACTCCCAGTAAGGGTGCACAACCATTTAGCACAGAAAGATTAAAAATCCTGTTTCATGGGTTTGAATTAAATGCTTTTTCTCTCCCCCTCCCCCCCCATCTTAAACCTTTTAGCTGCATGTACAAGAATCCTCTGGCAACCATCTGAACACTGAACAGAATCAGAACACAACAAGCGTTGACCTAGACTTTTTAGAAGATGACATCCTGGGGTCACCATCTGGTGGTGGGGCGAATCTTCAGAACTCAGACCAGCCCTGTGACATTCTCCAGCAGAGCCTGCAAGAGGCTAACATTACAGAACAGACTCTGGAGGCAGAGGCAGAACTGGACCTGGGGTCTTTCCAGCTCCCTACACTTCAGCCAGTGGTTCAGACTGCCTCTGATGGCACGCCGCAGATTTTCTCCAGTGGGGCTGACCTAATTGGGTTGCAGCAGCCTGCAGTCCTGACACATCAAGCACTGGTGCAGCAGTCAGTGGGAGCAGACGTTGTTAATAAGGCCATCAGTGTTCAGCCTTTTCTTCAGCAGGTTGGCTTGGGGAATGTTACCATACAGCCAATTTCCAACCTTCAGGGCTTGCCTAATGGAAGCCCAAGTGGGACATTGGGAATTGGGCCGATTCAAGTAGTTGGGCAACAGGTGATGGCTATTAACCAGTCAGCTCAGCAGATCATTGCAAAACAAGTTCAGCCCTCCCAAGTGGCCACCATGCCTGTTGGCAGTTACATCACCCAGACAGCACCTGAGCAACAGCAGGTCACCCTCGCTTCTACGGGGGTGTCTCCACAGAACGCTGGCCTTGTCATCCAGAAAAACCTGCCCTCCGTGGCCACTACTACGCTGAATGGAAACTCCATGTTTGGGAACGTATCTGCCACCCCAGGCTCCCAACCTCTCACAGTCACATCGAACTTAAGCAGCCCATTGGTGCAGGCCCAGAACGTGATTATCCACCGAACACCCACGCCAATTCAGCCCAAACCTGCAGGGGTCCTGCAACAAAAGCTGTACCAGATCACCCCCAAGCCATTTGGTCCCAATAATACCACCCTGACCATCCAGAACGAGGCTGCCCTGCAACAGCAGAAGGCCCAACAGAACCTGACTTTTATGGCGGGCAAACCAGGACAGAATGTGGTGCTGTCTGGATTCCCGCAAGGGCTGCCTGCCAACATGTTCAAACAACCTCCACCGCAGCAGCAAGCCCTCAGCAAGCCCATGAGCGTCCACTTGCTAAACCAAGGCAGCAGTATTGTCATCCCCGCGCAGCATGTTCCTCAGGCCATGTTACAGGGTCAGAACCAGTTCCTTCTTCCTGGGCAGTTAGGTGCCTCTGCTGTTCAGATACCCCAGCAGCTCTCAGCCTTGCAGGCTAACATGGGAGGACAGATCCTAACAACTTCACACCCCAGTGGCCAAGCCCACATCATAACTAGCCAAGGGCCTGGTGGACAGCTGATAACCAATCAGGCCTTGCCTGCCCAAATCCTCACCAATCAGAACATAGCTAGCCAGCTGAATCTGGGGCAGGTGCTTACATCGCAGAATGCGCATGGCACTGCTCACATTCTTTCTGCACCTATTCAGCTGCAGCCTGGTCAGGTGGGTCAGCCAACTTTGTTCCAGATGCCTGTCTCTCTAGCTGGCAGCTTGACCACTCAGAGTCAGCCCTCTGTTGCAGCCTCATTGGCCAGTGGTGCCATCAGTCAGACTGGGCAGACCGTTATCCAAGGTGTCACTCTGCCTAATCAAGTTGCTATGCTAAATTCCACTGAGAACCTCAACCAAGCTGTGAGCATTCAGGCATCTGCCACCACCAGCAGTCAGAGTCCCGGCCTCATTCAGCCACAGCCCGCTTCTGGCACCAGCCTGCTGCCAAGCAGTGACCAGTCCTCTATACTGACCGTCCAGACTGCATCCCAGCCTCCAGCTCCACCTCCGCTTCAGTTGAATGTGCAGCAGCCGCCAGCACAGATACCTGTGACTTCCCAGCCCAGCCCGAACTTGGCATCCAGTCCAGAGAAGATCATCTTGGGCCAGACAGCTGCTGGAACGGTCATAAACCAAGATTCCATGCAGATGTTTCTCCAACAGGCAAGTGAAATATTTTAATGATCACATTAGCGGTATTGCTAGTTGGCTCACTTATTTTATCTATTGTGAGGAAGGCAAAGGAGAGTTATAGGATTCAGGCTGCATAATCTAATCTTTCACAAATGCTGTAGTATAGCACTAATTATTTTTTAAAATGAAGTTTCAAAGTTGATGGGTTATCCCATCATAAGACTACTCACTTAGTATGTGTGTTTTAATTTAAAACTGCTAGAAGAACTGGGTGGTCTCAGGGGTTTGGTAATGAGTATGTAGCCTTTTACCTACTTTTGAATCTAACCTAGGTTTGTAGTATCTGGCAGCTATTGTCATCTGCTGTCCATTCGATCACTTCTGTGGAATGAGTAGGTGGGTTCGTGGTACTTGCATCCAGATCACAAAAGCTACCATCATGGCTGGCAGTCACAGAAGAGAAGCCGATAAATAAACATGCCATGTTGACTGAGTCCCCATGGCTCCCCTAGATTGTCTCTGCTGAGGCGCATTAGTGAGGGGAGTCTTGTACAGCCACTGCCTGTGTTCTTCTGTTTGTGGATAAGAGTTCAGTGTCCAGGCTTGCCAGTTCAGCATCTTCCACTATCACAAGTGTTGATGCAGTCACTATGCACACTGTTAAGGAGTGCAGACACAAAGCAGCTATGGCTCACCTCATCTGTTTATATAATATCAGATTGAATAAGGCTTTTCACTTCTTTGGGGGATCAGTTTAAACCATTGTATTTTTATTCTTATTCTTTAATTTAAAAAAAGATGAAGGCTTGATCCAAAGCCTGTTGAAGTCACTAAATTGCATTAGAGAGAAGATAGGAGTTTAGTCTTTTTTATTTTTTTTTTTATTCCTCTTAAATATTACCTAAGAGGAGTAGTATCAATTTACCATAACATTCTCACACATGCCTTTCTCCAAAAGACAATGGGCCAGATTGACCTCTGACAGGAATGGACACAATATTACTGACCTCATTTGAGCTGTGCCTCCCCATACTAGGGTAAAATTTGTCCCAATGTCACTAAGATCCTCTGGCAAGTTACGAGATACAGAACTAGGGTCATCTGTGAATTTTCTTTGTTTTTATATTCCTCTAAGTATACTTGCTTCACCAATATGATACAGTAACTGCATAATCCACTTAAAGTGGTCACTGTCAGCTAAATTGGGCCCCAGATGTAGTGGTAGTTTAAAAAGGGGGGAGGGTTGGGGGGAAGGGGTGTTACATAACCTATTATGACTAGAAAGGTTTTTATCTTTTTTAATTCAATTAAAGTTGTTTAAATAAAAAGACAATCTCCTGCAGTTGGAACACAGCAACATCTTAAAAGCAATAATGATACTAATCATACATACCTACCTCATAGAGGTGGGGATTCATTAGTTAATATATGTAAAGCAAGTAGAAATGCAGAGAGTTAGCAATCATAATTGGTTTCACGTTGGGGTTTACAGAACATGACTAATAATATTTAAATTACCTCTTATATAATGCTCCACATTTTAAAATCACTGTAGAAAAATTTAATTAATTACCTGTTACAACACTCCTATGAGGTAGTTGAGAAAGTAATATTAGTCCCATTTTACAGATGGTGAATGTTAAATAAAGAGGTTAAATGACTTTCCCAAGGCTGCAGAGCCTAGTTTAGAACTCTGCCTTGGGGAGTAGAAACTAATAGTGAAACTAATCAGTCTCATTTCATTGTCCAAGTGCAAAAAGTAAACAAACAGCATCAGTGATGGTGAACAGTAAAGGGAAGCTTGAAGTGATTTAATTTTTTTTTTTTTTTTGGATGTTGCTAGTAACACAGGTGAGGACATTTCATTTTAAACATAAGGCTTTGATCTTGACAGTGATCCTTTAACACTAAAATTTACTACCATATTCACTGTTTATTACTATATACAAGAAAAGAAATGTACAAATGTTAAAGTAACTTGAGGAGGGAAGTGTCACAGAGATCCTAAAAAATTCACAAAAGCTGTGATCTTCAGAGACAAAAATGAACCCTAGCCTACTCTCGTCTTGCTGGGTATTGGGGGGGGGCACTCACTTATCTAAACCATAAATGACTTTCTATGAATCCTGCATGTACTGCACTATCTCAGCACAAGAGTAGTGAATGGCATTAAGAATGGGAATTTCAGACATGGTTCCCAAAATCTTGACTTGGTGGTTTTTTGTTTTTATTTGCAGTTTGATATCACATCAAATTCTGTTACTGTGTAAAGCTACCATCCAGTAGGAATGTTCCCTGCATTTCACATTAGGTCTCTCGGTAGGGCATAAACTGTTGCTTTGATACAGTTTACTCCTGAGGGCATTCTGCGCCAAAAAATTAAAAATTCTGTGCACAATATTTTAAAATTCTGAAAATTTTATTTGTCTAATAAATGTGGAGGCTCCAGCATGGTATTGGGGAATACAGGCCACTGGCTGTACAGAGGTGGGAGATCACTGTGCAGCTTTCTTCCTCTCCTCCCCCACCCCCCCAGGATCCAAGTGTGGAGGGGCTTAATGTGGGGGGATCCAGGTGTGGGTTGAGAGGGTTCTGGTTGCAGGTGGCATCTGGATGCACAGGGGCTTGTGGGGGTGGGTTCTGGGTGCAATGGTAATGGGAGTCTGCAGGGGGGTCCAAATGAAGGTGTTTGGAGTTCAGCGGGGGAGGGTGTTGGGGTGATAGAGCTCGGCAGGGGGGCCTGGGTGTGGGGGGCTCAGTGGGAGGTCCAGATGCTGGGGGAGTGGGGCTCAGTGCGGTGGGGCTCCAGGTGCAGTTGGTGTGGGCTCGGTGGGGTGGGGATCTGGGTGCGGGTGGCTCATTGGGGTAGTCCAGGTGAAAGGGGAGTGGGGCTCATTGTGGGTGCGGGGAGGAGGGCTGAGGCTCGGCAGGAAGGTCTGGGTAACGAGGGGGTCTAGATGCATGGAGGTTGGGCAGATGGGGAAGCAGCTCCCTGTACAGGGATCCCTCCCCCTGCAGCTGAGGAGCAATGGGGCGGTGGGAGTTTGCAGAGCTTCCTGTAGCCGGGGGAGAAATCTGGGGGTGGGTCTGACACGGCCCCGGATGCCGTGCAGGGGAAGAGGAAGTCCCATCCTCCCCAGCCCAGCCAGCACTAGCAGCCACCAGCCGGGTCTTCCCCAGTCCTGCCTTCTGCCCCACAGTGATTTACCTCTCTGACGACTGCCCTGGACACCGCTCTTGTGGCTTTCCTGTGCTTCCCCATCAGAAAGTCATTTTAATGCGGGGAAGCAAAGAAATCTGTGGGGGACAAATTCTGTGCATGCACAGTGGCGCAGAATTCCCCCAGGAGTAACATGGCTATGGTCAGATTCTGCAGGTTCCTGGAGGAGACTGCTGTAAAATGACTCTTACCATCTTCAGAGGAGGTAGTCTCATTTCTGAACAGTAATTTGGATCTGCCTAGTGCCTGTGAAGAGTCCTGAAAAGTATTGTACCAGTATCTGGGGGTGGGCGTGATGAAAAGCAAGAGCAGAAACTATTTGCTTTTGACCACTGGTTGAGGTATTGTTAATAGAGTACCATTAGTAGCAAAGGCCTGAATGAATATGGGGGTTGGATGGTGAACATCAACAGAAAAAAAGGAGGAGAAAAAACCAGAAAACTGGTCAATGCTAAATTTGTTGGAAATTTCAGAAGGATCGGAGCCAGCAGCAGCAGCAATTTTATCCGGCATCCCTGAAAATGCAGCAGGAGAACAATCTGAATCAGTCCACAGTACCACCACACCTTCCAATGCCTCTGCCCATCTACAGCATAGCCACAACAGCTCTCAGCACCACAAGCAGTGTCCCAGCATCAGTGATAGTGAGCAGCAGTGCGGGCACAGCTCTGCAACCGCCTGCCAGCCGAGAGCTGACCCAGAATCAGAATCTGGCAACGGTGGAGTCCAAAGGACCGAATCTTATACCTCAGTTCTCAGCCAGCCATTCCCAACAGGCACTGGCTTGCCAGGTAGCCCTTACCTGTTGTGATTCCACACAGCCTGCTTTGGCCTATCTTCCTTTCTTCCTTCTGTCCTTAGCTTCTGTTTAATCTGTTCGGTCCTTCCTCTTAGAGTTCCCTTTTGCTTTTTGCTTTCTCTCTCTCTGCAGGAGGGGAGGGACCAATACCCAAAGACAAAATATTAGTGTATCTCTTAGATGTACACTAGCATTTTTCACATTTCAAAACAAAGATGGAAGTGGGTGGTGGTGGGGTAACCGCTATAGTAGTAACAGAAGTCGCCCTCTTGTGGTGTAATGGCAAAAATGTGATGGGAAAAGAATTCTGCTACTGGCACATTTATCTCCCTTCTAACTAGGGTGACTTTTCATGAGCAGTCTGAGGGCAGGATTATGATTTCAGTTACATTGGTGTAAGTCTGTAATAACTGCATAGACAGTCTGGCCCTGAATCCACATGTTATAAAACTCTGTGCGAGTTTCCCAGAGAGGTATTTTTGACTGGCCTCTGTGCTATATTGGTGGCAATGAGGCTTGCCAAAAAAAAAAAAAGTTAAAAAGCAAAATTGTTAATAAAATGTATGCTTTTTAAAATGTTTTTACCAGTCTTAAATGTAATCAAAAGGTTAAGTTCATTATGTGTGTGGGTTTTTATATTTTATACACAGTACACACACACACACAGTACGCATAAATATTCATAATCACATTTCTATAGCAAAAGAGTTGTGCTGCATGATACCATCACATGTTGGCAAAGAGGTGGCTTGGATGATGTTGTAATAAGTCTTTTCCATCTCTTATCTCCATGATTCTAATATTTATAGCATCCAAATTCAACTCCCTGGTTCACTTTTCTATGGTGGATCTGTATCGCTAGGAGAAGATAAAACAAAATCCAGCTGTATCTTTGTTTTAAAATAAAAGCAGCTCTATCCCTGTTTTTAGACAGCCCAGAAACAAAGGAAAATATAACTTGTTTTTATTCTGAGAAGAAAGCAATAAAGGGAGAAGAATGATGTGCATGGATGGGGGGTTCCAAGGCGTGGTTAGCAGACTTCAGGCAGAATCCAGGAACTTGGTAGCCAGAGTGATCAAATGGACCTGAGTAATTTATCACCCATGATCATCATGTGAGCAGCCTGGAGAAGATGGGAGTTCAGACTGCAATTTAGTTCAGTTTGGAAGCTTCCAGCCAATATATAATACATCAGCATGCTGGGTTGGGTGAGCTACAGATGTTTTCACACCAAGGTCTGTGACTGAGGGAATTGCCTTTATATTCGGAGCCTGGGACATGTCCATGCACTGCTGCATCAGCAGGCCTATTGAATCTTTCTTTCCCCTTCCAAACGTACCCCCTTCTGGCCCTTGTTGTCAATCTGTGGCACTTGCCTGTTCATCTACTCTCTGAATTCCTGCTGCTCTTGCTTGCTTGCCTGCAGGTTCTCACTAACGCTGGAAGCCGCTGCTGTCTTGTGATGCTTTCTTCTTCTGTCCCTTCACAGTTGCACGCTGCTGTCCTGGTACATTTGTGTTCCTGCCAGAGGCTTTATTATTCTTTTATTCTTTATATTTTAGTAGCAAATGGTTATAATAAGTACTGTGGTAGACTTAAAAGTGGTGTATTAGTCAAAAGGCTCTTCTTAGCCATAATAAGACTTGAGAACTTGTCTTTATAATCAGTTTCACCCCTGTAATTTAGAAAAGAGCGTGATATTGACCTGGCTCTCATATCAGGGGACTCACAATGGCCAGTGCCTTCATAGGGCTAGCACCATTAAAAATGCTGGTTGGCTCTAATGTAGTGGTACTATGTACTATGCAGGGAACCAATGGACTCAGGCTTGCTCCTTTGAGTGGAGGGCATTTTTATTTGGATTCGATCCTGTGGGAAAGGAGCGAAAGGTATGCCTAGTGTTGCTCTAAGCAATTCAAAGAGAGCTTAGGAGGGAGCTAAGATGGTGCAATACAGAGGAGGGTAAATAAAACTGAGGAGGTTCTTGTGCCCCATGGGGGGCTCAGACGAGGAGAGGGGCTCTAGGGGAGGAACCTAAATACATTCTAAAAATAAAGTTGGACACCCTCTCCCTCCCCTTTTTCATGGTGCCACAATTGTGGGGCAAAAGGGCTTGGCTTTATTTAAATTCACACACACTGGTACAAACACTGTACCCCTGCAGTAAGGCTTTCTAGGGAAAGGTTGGCTACGGTGGCTGAGACTTGGAGCTGTTTTCAGAAGCTAAGGAACACCCATAGAAGATGCCTTTCAATTTTTATTCCCAAGTTGTTTCTTTTACTGATTTAAAAACATTTTTGAAGGTAGCTTCTAAGCAGATCATAGAATATCAGGGTTGGAAGGGACCTCAGGAGGTCATCTAGTCCAACCCCCTGCGTAGATGAGCCAGTGGAATAAATCTGCAGATGATAGTACTATGCCCACAAGAATTCCTGGTGGAAGGTATGAGAGCTGGAAACTGTGCCCCTGAAATCTCACTCTACGTATGCTCTGGTTAGCTCAAAGAAGCGCTTCTCTTGAATAAACCAGAGGGGGAGAGTGGTAGAAAGCTGTTTTTGCCATAGGCAATGCCTCAGTAAACCCCTTCACAGAGTGACTTGAGTTCAGTGGGGTTTCTGGACTTAAAAGTAGTTTGGGAGCCCCAGGCTTTTTATGTTTTAAGAGTGGTTTGCACTGCAGTACAGTCTAAGGATATATCTGCACAGCAGAAGTTGTGCACAGGCAAGCCTATTTGGTCTGGCTTGAATCCAGCTAGCACAGGTAACAGTAGTAGTGAAGAAAGTGCAGCTTGTGAGCTGAGTACATACCCAGAGTCTGTACTGGATTTGTACTCCTCGTGCTGAAGCCTGCACTGGGCAGTCATCACTGTTGTCATTGCCAGCGCTAGCTGGATTCAAGCTAGCTCAGGTACACTAGTCCTTGTAGGGCTTTTGCTGTGTGGACATACCCTAAAATGCCTGAAGGACATGCAAGGATTGTGGTGAGACACATCAGTCCTAACTAACTTATTCTCTGTTTCTTTCTTTGTTTCAGTTACCCGCAGGGCAACAGAAGCTCCCTGGAGCCTCCCCGTCCCATTCGCTACCTCATCCTCCAATGGGGGAGAGTCCCCAGCTCCAGTCTGCACACCTCTCACAGATGCAGTCCCCCCACCAGTCCCGTCCTCCATCACAGCCACAGCCACTTTCCCGACCACCCTCCCGGCCTCACTCCAGGCCTCCCTCCCAGCCACAAACTTTGTCCAGGCCTCCTTCTGAACCCCTCTCCCGGTCCTGCACCCCTCAAACGCAAATGCAGAACTTGTACGTGATACAGAATCAAATCACATCATCCCCCCACGGTCCCACCCAGCACCCCTTACGACCCCCGTCGCAGCCTCAGGTACAGTTCCAGCCACCACAGTCTCAGGCCGAAGGGCAAACTCAGCTGGCAACACCTCCACATCTGCAGCTACAAGTTCAGCTTGCCACTCAGATCCAGCCCCAGTCTGAGACCCAGGTGCCAGCACGGCTGCAATCCCAGATCCAGGCTCCAACTGAGTCTCAGCATACTCATTCCCCACATTTCCAGTTCCCTTCCCAGGGCCAAATCAAACCGCCAGTCCCAACCCAGACCCTTCACCTAACACCGGAACAACAGAGGAGTTTTCAGATGGTCCCAAATCAATTCCAGACACTCTCTGCAATTCCAAATCCCGCTCCTCAGCAGAAGCAGCTATTGGACAGGTTCCAGCAGGTAAATAATTACCATCAAAGAGGGTAAATTAAACTTGGCCTGGGTCTGTAGAAATATCACTCTCTAGAAATTAAAAATACACGCCCATACATCAAGGAGAATGGATGGGTCAGAGGGATTAGAAATTGGAGATTTTCAGTCTAGTTTCTTCTGGACAGATATGCAAATCACAAAAGTCACCACCTTAAAAAACGATCATCTGGACTACCAAGGTTATATCTTGTTTTGTTTGTTTTTAAAATAGTACTCTGGGAAGAAATTATCTTGATTTTAGTATCATGGGCAGATTGTCAGCCTTTAGGAAACAGTAACAATGTAGAATAGTTTCTAAATTGTTTTGGGGCTGTTTAAGGGCTTGTTTACACAAACTTTTAGTTTGCAGCAAGCTTTACCCCGTGCTAGCCTGCTGCGGACTACCTGTCCGTGTGGACCCTGCTGCTGCGTATTAACAGTTTTAGTTCACTTTGAGAGTCCCATTTCAAAGAGGACTAGATTAAAGTGAATTAACTAACTCTTAATGTCTGTTAGCATATGAACAGTTAGTCCCCAGCAAACTAGTGCAAGATAGATTCATACCCCAGTTTGCCACAAACTAATTGTTCATGTAGACAAGCCCTGAGTGTATCTTTGCTACCAACTACTATGTAAATAGTACATAAAATAAACAATTATTTAATATTTAGGATTTACAGGGTTTGGCCTCTTCCAAGATCTTTAGCAACATGAATTACTCAAGAACCAAAACAGGGAGAGAAATTTTTGGACAAAGAGATAAAAGCAAACACATGCTCCTGTGAAAAGTGCCCCTTGGGATCTTTCCTATTCACGCAGCGCAGACAGAGGTCAACCCGGCTGGGGTCTCAGCCTGTTTCCAGGGAGCCTGAGGGCTTGCCTGCACTGCAAAACTCAGTCACCTTAAGTCGAAGTACAGCTATCACAATAATTAAAGCGGTGGTTCATATCCACACTTGCTCCTTCTGTCTGTGGTGCGCGTCCTCACCAGGAGCACTTCCACTGACTGAAATGGGGCATTATGGAACACTTGGCAGCTCTGGGGATGACAGCCTCATCTGTAGGCAGGGGGCTCACAGCTGGGGCCCCCACCCTGATAACCCGAGCTGTCAGCCCAGCAGGCTCACAGCTGTGAGCGCCCCCTGCCACGGGGCTGACAGTGCAGGGCTTGATTTCACAGCGGGAGCCTACCAGCAATGAAATTGACATTCTTGTCAATTTCTCAGCTGCTGTTATTTCACTTTTTGACTCTGGCTGTCAGCTCTATGTGGGGCTCACAGCTGGAACGCCCCCAGCGAGGGATTGGGGTGAGGGAGAGGATAACCTGAGCACAGCCACCGCCCTACCCTCTCGCAATCCCTCACCGGGAGGCAGGGAAACGGGGGGAGACTCACAGCTGTGAACCTGCACCCCACTGACAGCTCAGACTGTCAGGGCTGGGGTGGGGGAAGGGCTCCAGCTGTCAGCCCCTTTGGGGTGTAGTTGGTGTAGTGGGCCACTTACATCAGCGGAAACACCATTGTAGTGTAGACACTGACATAATTAGGTCATCGTAAGCTGCCTTATGTTGACCTAACAATAGTGTAAACCAAGCCTAAGTATTAGTACTTTGAACTTTGAGCCCTGGAGTTGTAGGTCACAATCCATTCAAATTCATGTTAATGGGTTGATTCCCATTAACTTCAGTGAGAGCTGGCTCGGGCCTTATGTCTTAGAAAGCATCAGAAAAATTCTTTACAATCCACATTTCAAATATTGTCTTTACTGTCACTTTATCTGCTGGGGAAAGGGGAGCCAAACTCCGTTTTTTAAAAAACTGCATGTTAAAAATAAATTTCCCTTGAAAGGACTTAGTCTGGGATCCAGTCTGCTGTATTTCAAGCACACAGGGCATGTTGATGTGATTTTAAATTCTTGTCGTTGACAGACCTGGAGATTCCCACTGCTAAACAAAGACCTTTTTTTGTTTCCTTTACATTCACCGCCTAACACTGTGAGATCCTGGGGCTATAGGATGGAAGCCAGTGAACTGTGTTGGAAACATGAGAGCAAGGGAGGGTCCCTTTCTTCCCATGTTTTGCTGCTGGGTAGAAATATTTATGGTACATAGCAGATTAAAAAGGAAGGCAGAAGGATAAAATGTACCAAAAGCTGGTGCTAGGGCATCTTTTCAGCCTCTGTCATTTATCCAACACAGGTGCCCCAGGGGATTATCCTGCAAACGAAACACCAGACTTCCACCAGCCAGGTGTCATCAGCTCTGAGCCACTTCAGCAGCCAGCCTTCATCTGTCCTGGTTAGCAGCCAAGGACAGCCAGTAGCGGTGACAACAACGCAAGCACCAGTCCACAGCCACCCATCTGTCCCCGCTGCAGTCCAGCCTTCTACTGCAGGTTCGAGTGCGGTGGCTCCTGTGCTTGGGAAGGGCCAAGTACAAGGAGGGAGCGGGAGGAGGAGGTGGTAGTGGAGGAGGGCAGCCAGCGCAGCTCGCAGCATTGCTGCAGATCAAAACAACATCAACGTGTAAGCTGCTAAAACCATGCCTTGTGCGTGCTCAGGGAGGGGAAACAGTCTGGGAAGGGGAAATTCTGTTACATTTCTGCTGGACTGTGACTTTCAACTTCCTCTTTCTCCCCCTTTTTTCCCCCTCCACACTTCAAAGTGCCTATACAGTAAGAAAAGCTATTCTAAAAATGATGTTGGGAAGTTCATCATCTGTCTCTCTAAGGGCCTGATTCTGTGAGCTGCTGAGTGCCCTCAAATTCCATTGAAGTCCAAGCGCCAAATGCTGCTCTCATTCACAGAGTATAAATCTGAAGTAACTCAATTGATTGGGGGGCAACATGGTGGAGCAGATATGGGCCCTGGATGGAGAGTCAAGACATCCTTAATACCAGTTCTGCTACTCACCTTCTGTGTCGCTTTGGCCAAGACGCTTACCTCTTTCAGCCACCAGTTCTCCATCTGAAAAACAGGAATAATTTTATTTACCTTCTTGTGTAAAGCTCTTTGAAACCCATGGGTGAAATTCGCCCCATGCTGAAGGCTAGTTTAGGGTCAGTGCACCACTTAATTCTCATTTAAACCCTAATTTAAAGATTTAAGTGGGACTTAAATCATGCGCAGGCCTTATGCTTCCCCTACACACACAGGGATGAATTTTAGACTACAGGTGCTCTGTATTCCCCCCCCTATATTTACTTATTTAGATTTATTCATTGTGCCTATCAGGTGCTTCCATGCACTTTCACAAATGGGAAATGGATACTGTTTTTAATGTTATGCCCATGGTACACTGAACAGACTAATCTGAGGTATTGATAAAAAGGTCCACATATTTTCATTTGTTAAAAAAGAAAGAAAAAAATACATATTTACAGTGTGGTTGTATTTTGATTTTCAGTCACTTTCTGCTCTGCTGGCAGTAATGATTTTTGCATGAGTATAAAACTAAGATTTCTCCCACTTATAGTTGTTAAGATCCCCTGGCACATGTCTCAAGAGTAGAGGTGTTTAGCCCTGGTGTCCTGATAATTGTATTCTGCTTCCCTACAATTCCCTGAATTAGAATTCAGTTGAATTAGGTGGTCGTCTTTTTCACTTCCTTTGCTGCCCTGTTGTGGAGTGTTGCTGTGTGCTGTTAAACAGCTGGCAGAGGTGGCTGCATTTCAGTGATAGCTGAAGTAATGGGCAAAATTTTCAAAAGCACGTAAGTCATTTAGGTGCCTTCTGAAAATTTTGCCCAATACTTCTAGATAGTCTATAAAGATTCTTCAAGATGGAATATGCTGCAGGAATCCAAGACATGTTGCTATTGTTGTTTAAACTTGGAGCTTGTTTTAAAATCTACTTATATTTGCTAGGTGTAGCTGCCCCGGTTCCTGCAGAGAGTAAAACATTTTCCAGTGGCGCCACAGCTGTTTCTGGGGGGAAAGTGACTACAGTGCCAGGGAAACCAGGAACACCTCTTGCTGTACAGCAGCCAGTTCAGGTGAGAGCTTCATTTCTAATGCTTCTTCACAGTAGTTTGTCCATTTCAAGGATGAACAAAACTTACTGAGTTTCACTCCAGGTTTGTTCTTTTTGTGCAAGAAGAAGGAATTAAGTTTCAGAAACCATTTGACTTTGGCATATCATTGTTTGATTTTATAAGTACTATGAACTCTTAAACAAAAAGAAAACAAATAATTATCCCTATTAATATTAATTAGACCACTGGGGAAGGGAGCTTTGTTCCTCTTCCTTGAGGGAATTAATGTGCTTTCCAATTTATTTAATGGCATGCAAATACTGTTGGGATGTACGTTCTAGAAGTGCAAGTTAAAATAATTATATATCAAAAAAGATTTATTCATAGATGTTTGCATTTCAACACCAAGGAATTCCATTCTAAGTCATTTCACTGATGACTGACATCCTCTTGGCGAGTAGTTTCTTGCTGTGTGTTTTGGTAATCAATTTGTAGTCATTAAATTCATATTGGGATCCCAAATAAAAGAGATCCTTTGCTTCTTCTCCAGGCCAAGCCTGGAGTGATTAGCTCCATCTCCGGCCTGAATCTTGGAAAAGGCCCCTTGCAGATCCAGGTAGTTGGGAAAGGATTATCACAACTCATGCCCTCAGTCCCAGTCCCATCCCAGCAGCAGGTGAGTTTACGCAAATGTTTATTTCCTTCAAATAATAGCTCAGTTTTTTTTAACTATTCTGTCAGTGAGGAAGTTCGAAAGGAAGCTGTGTGTTTTCTGCTACCTGAAAGCTGCCATGTTTAAAGTGAGCAAAGCTGTTTCTCTTAGTCGTCAGCAAGAATTATCCCTTTTCTTCTGCACTTTGTCCAGAATCTCCAAAATCATCCAACTGATTTTCTCCTGCCCACAATCCCACTTTATTCTCCAATTTCTTGTACTAATTTACTGAACAGAAAGAGTTCTTTCTAAGGTGAGCTGGATGGTTCCTCCGTTAGTTCATCATTCTCTGCAGAGTAAAACTAATCTATTGATTACTAAGTCCTTTCATGTGCATTCTTTTTTCTTACCAGTACGATAGTAAGCTTGGAAGTCTGAAAAAAACTCCTACACTACAGCCCAGCAAAGAAGCTTGGTAAGTGTTTGCCAGAGAGCGTGTGTTGGAGCCTAAGAAGTTAAAGAAAGCAGTGTAAGGGTAACAGTAACATCACATGCGTAGTAAGGTTAAAGTTTAACAGACTATCCGGCATCTGTGTTAACTCTGGAGTCATGCAATGTTGTGCACCGTAATCCACTCTATTGGGGAGGAAACATGATACTTTATCATGGCATGGCAATTCTCGGTAACATAGCATGCCCTTCAGTGCCTCTCCAGAGGGCCCCATGGGTGACACTGGTTGAATGTACATTTCACACTGAAGAGAAGAATTCTTCCAGAATTTTGCTGTGGTTCTTTTCCTGTGTGGTCAGTCATTCTTCCTTCTCCCTGATTGCACTCATCCTCCCTTTGCGTTAGTGTGTTTAGCATGTGCGCACACACACACGCACGCACGCACCTATAACATAGCCAGCTATGTATTACACTTCTTTTGTTTATATCCGTGTGTGCCTGTCCGCACATAGTACTTCACACATGCACAGCAGACCACATTCCATCACTGCCCATTTTAGCTCAACCAACTTTATTGTTAGTGTCAGGAGGATGAGACTGTTTTAACTGGAAGATAAATTACATTTTCCTTAATTAGTAAAACTGTGTAGTAATATAATTTGAAGGCTCCCAGGGGGCACTTTTATAATTGAGTTATAGGATGTCTGAGTCACATTCCATGTATCAAAAGAACCTTTCGTCTGTTCTATGATCCTCTTGCTGCTGCCCAGAAATCTCACAAGATGCTATGTAATTCAGTTATGAGTGCCCTTTGGCAACCCTAAAACTACATACAGTATTAGCAGGGATAGGTAATTGTGTGTGCGTGTGTTCCTCGTGTGTGCACATCTGTGTATTTCATGTTCCACACATATAAAACTGCTCATTTTCTGCAGACATAGAAGGTAAGCTTTAGAGCATGTCTGTATATCATGCTTCAGTCACTGCAAACAGCCTATATATATATATATATATATATATATATATATATTGGAAGGAGGAACAGTAAGAATTTCAACCACTCAGCATAATGCTTTTATAGCTAACTCTGCTTTTGAGTCTGTGTTTTCCATACACTTTGTACAACTGTCTGACTTGTCCTTTTTTTTTTTAGTTTCTTGGAACAGTTACATAAACATCAGGGAGCAGTGTTGCACCCTGACTATAAAACTTCATTCCGATCGTTTGAAGATGCCTTACAAAGGCTTCTACCCTATCATGTCTACCAGGGGATGCTTCCCTCTACCCACGACTACAGAAAGGGTAAGTTCAGCTGTGTATACAAGGAAGGATGATAACTAATAGTCCTAGAACTATAGCAAAGTGTTTTAAATTTAGCAGGGCTTCGCTAAGCAACAGAATGGAGGGGGGTCTCACCCTCAGGAAGTAAACTCAGGCCTCTTCTTCTGATGTTGGCATGAGAGAGATCACGGTTGGTGGGTCACGGGGGAAAATGGATTTGTCCAGCCATGAAAAGAGAGAAGAGAGAAGTAAGCTCCACTCCAGAAAAAAGATAAAATCCCCCAAACCTGAATAAACTTCCTGGAACCACATGTTTGAAATCTGGCAGTGTCTCAGCCCTTTAAACTTTCAAAGCTAGATAAACTGAGTTCTATCTCAGGCTTCTGTGTTTGGAGCTTTTGGAGGAGACCTTAAAAAGAGAGTCCTTGTCTGCTTAGTAAGGCCACTAATGATCCCTTAGGGTTTTTCATAAGAGTTGGAGTTTACCCTGGTATCCTTGGTCAAAAGTTCTCTTTCCCCTGTTGCTTTTTTGCAGTTTGCCATCCTCCACCCCAGAAGTGGCTGCATTTCATAGATTCCAAGGCCAGAAAGGACCATTGTGCTCATCTAGTCTGACCTGTATAACACAGACCATAGAACTTCCCCCAAAATAATTTTAGTAGTGCTGTGCATAGTTTGTAAAAGACCCCTCGAGCATCCAGGCTTTGTAGAAGAGAAAACTATGAGTAGTTTTAATACATAGTGCTGTACACTTTCAAAGTTTATTACAAACATTAATTAACAATTTTAAACTCACTCACTTTATCTGTGTGGTATCTGTGCCTTATGAAGTTTTCCACGTTATCAGTTAGTGCAGGGAGTTCAACCTCTTCTTCCCATGTAGTTGTATCATTCTTCTCTTTGCGAGGAGTATTACCTAACCCATCTTGTCTCTAATATCCTGGTACCAATACAGCTACAACAACACTGCATGTAGCTTTGTGTGGAGTGTCATTCTTTATCTATTTCCACTAAGAAAGATGATAAACCTGTTTGTTACAATGTGCATTTGACGCAGAAAGGATCACTTTCCCTAGTGTTAAAATTCAGGGGAAAAGCATTGTTATATTAATTGTCTGCAGGCTATGATTTTCTTTTACTCTAAATGATATCCATATGTAAAATAATGAACAGTATAGAGAATGTGAATCAGGTGCTCTTATTTATCCTCCTATAACAGAAGAATAAGGGGAGCATTTTATTAAATTGAAAGGCAACACGTTGAAAACCGATCGCATACATTTATGTGCCATACATAATTAACCTATGGAAATCATAACCACAAGATATGATGGAGGCCAAAAGCTTAGCAGAGTCAAGGGATTTATCCATGTATATGAATAATGAGAACATCCACGGTTATATTAGACAGGATACAAAATATATTATATGGACATAACCTCTTCTTCTGGGGGAGGGAGGAGATTAGGAAGAAATTTCCCTTTGGGTAAATTAGTCCGTAGTTGTCCTTTTAGGGTGTTTTGTGTCCCTTCCACGGAAGCATCTAGTATTGTCCACTGTCAGAGGCAGTATATTGAGCTAGATGGGCCCTTGGTCTGATCCAGTCTGGCAATTCTTGTGTTCCTCAAAACTGTCTGCTGAAGCACTCTTCTACTCCAAATGTCGAGTTGATTCACTGCTTGGCGCTGTACTGCAATCCAGACATAAAGCCAGCTCCTGGCCTGGCAATGATCTGCAGTCTCAAATCCTGAATGTGTAGAGAGATTTTTCTGTATGTAACATCAAGTGGTTTTAAACTATCTCTTGTCTCAATGGTCCCTTGCCCCTCTAAGCTATGAGACCAATCACATGATCATGTGCACAATTAAAACCAGCCACATACTTTAGGAAGAAACCTAAGCTGATGTGGAAAGCATTTGAAGGAGCAATCACAATTGCGGCTGCTGAGTCCTCTAGTAACACTAATGTTGATATAGAATGTTAGTCCTGTTTCTGCATTTACCTTGTCATATCAAATGTCTTTCAGGGAATGGAGACTTTCCTTTCAGACCTAACGAGGTAGCCCCAGCAATGCCTGTATACAAAAAACCAAATAGCCTTCTTTCTTTACCTCTTCTTTTAGTAGATGAAGAGTTTGAAACAGTGTCCACCCAACTGCTGAAACGCACACAAGCTATGTTGAACAAATACCGCCTGCTGCTCTTAGAGGAGTCTCGGGTAAGATTGGCCTTTATGTGCTACTGTGCTCAATGGTATGATGGTCAGCATGATTATTGGTCTGCACTAATCTATCCTATCCATTTGTAATGAGGGTTTAAATTGCAGTTTCACTTACTAAATATGACCATGTTGAGGAATAAGGGTTCAATCCTGCACTGTTGACGTCAGTGGGAGTTTTTCACTTGATTTCAGTTAGAACAGGATCAAGCTGCAAGTAGGGAGACTGGGGAAAAGGCTTTTACCTTTGGAAGGAACTCACCACAACTACGTAAATTAATATTTTTATTTTACTTTTAAATTGAAACAGGACATTTCAATTTAAAACTAAAATAAAACATGAATTTACATAGGTCCCTTCCAGTCCTATGATTCTATGATTAGTGAGGGGTAATTTTGCAGCAAGCCTGGAACTTTTTTTTTTTTAAAATGGGGACAGGAAAGCTTGGTCACCCCAGAAATATGACACATTAACTTAGATTATAAGTTTATATTAAAATTGTGACTCCTTATCCGTGCTGTAAGAAAGGCAGAGATTCCATCCTATAAACCACTACCCAAAAGCCCTTCCCAAATGTCTAAGTGAGGAAAAGTGCTTTCCAGTGCATGGATAAGACTTGTGCCAGCTCCATGAGAACAATCACTATTCAGTGACATGTCAAGTAATTCACCATTGTGTTAGTGCTTGTTTCCCTAAAGCAGAAGCTGGAGAGTCTTGTAGGTTAAGATTGGGCCCCTAATTTCTGTACTGTCGTTACTGTGCCTTTCTCTTCCTCCACCTCTCACCTGTTTTTCATTTTTGGTCTGCAGAGAGTCAGCCCTTCTGCAGAGATGGTGATGATCGATCGAATGTTTATTCAGGAAGAAAAGACCATGTTGGCTCTTGATAAACAGCTAGCAAAGGAGAAACCAGGTTAGGGAGACATTATTTCTATCTGTGCACCTCACTTACTCATATGCTGCTCCTCCCACCTCTCCCTAGACACAGTATTTTCCTACCTTTTTAAGTTACTAAGGGAGGAGTGGAAAACTTGTAAACCAGTGAGCTGGCCCATGCCAGCTCTCAGCCAACTTCATCTGAATACAGAGGGGTCAGTCTGCAGAGACTGCAAGTCCCATTTTACAATGCTTCCGTATGATCTGAGTAGAAGGCTGCTCAGAACAAGATTGAGCAGTGTGTGTTGGGTTCCGTAGGCTCCTCCATCTGTCCGTCTGTATCAAAGAAGTCAGTGGCTGCAGTCTTCTCCATTTTATACAAATTAGGTGCAGTCTGTAGGCTCCTGATAAATTGCTTACAGTTCTCAGTTGCCCTAATTTTGGGTGCCTTTATACTAATGGGTTTGTGTAAATTTATGGCATCTTTTCGCAGTAATATATATTTGCTTGGCTCAACTTGAAAAAGCTGGAAAGAGCCTTGGAACAAGGAGAAAATCTGTGCAGCCTAGAGAAGAAAGAGCAACTAGGCAGTGGTGTCTGTAACATGAACAGCCAAATTACCAGGGCTCTGAAATGGTTCCTGCTGGGCACTCATGATCAAAGGAACACAGGTGGCTTTTTGAATGATTGTGTTCCTCTCCTTGTGTGTTCAGTGAAAGCACATGGGGAAGGCTGAGCCAGTAAGGGACTAAACCATATAGGAGGCAGAAGGAGAGAAAATTAGCTAAGAGAAAGAGAAGAGGGGCTGAGAAACAGAAGAAGCAGCTAGCAAGAGTGGGGGGGAATTACAGAACAGAAAATAAATCCCAGCTGGAACAGGGTAAGTGTTGATTTGTAAAAATTATTTTATTTAATTTTGTTGACAAAAGTAAGGAATTGCTGAGATGCCAAAATGCTCCTTTCTCCTGAAGGAGAGACTGTCTAGTGATTGAAGAAAGGGAGTATGAGTCAGGACTTCAGGGTTTCTAATCCCAGCTCTGGTGGTGGTTGGCTATAAAATAGGGATAAAACTTCCCTCATGGACTAGGATTTTTTAGGATGAATTAATTAATTAGGGTAATTGTTAGATGCTAGGGAAAGTCAAGAATTATTATTAGTTTTAGGGTTGACACACACTTATTGTTACCACTTTTCTGATGGGTGTTGCTTTGGCTGGACTGTGACATTGTGTTTTTGTTGCAGATGAGTATGTTTCATCATCTTCTCGCTCACAGAGCCTCACTTCCTCTCTGGCTCTAGCCTCTGTATCCAGCATCACCCCAGCTTCTGAGAACCTAAAGGTGCCTCCAGTGCAGACAGCCACCCAGATCCACCCCACCAAATTGGTTATCAAGCACAGCGGAGGCTCCCCTTCTGTCACATGGGCAAAAGCTTCGCCTTCTTTGGATGGAGATGAGGATGCCCTACCCTCGAGGAGCAAGCCCCCAATCAAAACTTATGAGGCACGGAGCCGGATTGGGCTTAAGCTAAAGATCAAGCAGGAGGCTGGTCTCAGCAAGGTGGTGCACAACACTGCCTTGGACCCAGTTCACCAGCCGCCTCCGGTGTGCACAGTCATCAAAACAGCTGACCTGCACTCTTCAGCTGCCACCACCGCCACCACCACTGCTGGGCAAATGAACGGGACTATTGACCATGTAACCTCAGCACCTGTGGAGAAAAAACCCATTGTGACCTACTGCAGGCTTCCGCTTCGTAAGACTTACAGAGAGAACGTGGATGCTTTTATAGCAGATAAAGCCACTGATGCCTGTCCGAAGGGAGGCATCCCAAAGGTTGATACGATCCCCAGCACCCTTGTGATCAAGCAGGAGGACGGCTCCAAAGGCGTGATCACCTCTCTCAAAACCCATGAAACCCCAACTGTGGTGGTGGCAGAGAAGAGCAAGCCGGAGGAGAGCTCCAAGCTCCTGTTTTTCAACAGGAGCGATGCCCGTTCTCTGGTGATGCAAGACAGCCCTGCCCCTCCGAAGACCGATGACTCTACCAGTGGCCTTATGAAGGAACTTGCAGAAGTAGAGGATGAGTTTTATCACGGAATGATAAAAACTGAGCCCCCTGACCACAGCTCCGGCTCGGAGCTCACCTGGGAGGTTCCCTTGCCTCCAGCCAAGCGCAGGAAGTCGGAGTCCTTTGATGTGGATAATGCCAGCTTCTCCAGCGACAGCCCCCAGGATGACTCCCTTAATGAGCACCTACAGAGTGCCATTGACAGCATTCTCAACCTGCAGCAACCTCAGACTGGGGGTCAGAACATCCGGACACCCTCCTCCTCTTACAACTCCTCTTCCTCCCCTTTCTCTTCACCTGTCCATCGTACAGACACTTACCTTGCCCCTAATCACAATGGCGGCCTTGGAGCAAGGACGTTGAACAGATAACAGAAAACCAAACTGAGCAGAAACTGAACAGAAAGCAAGGACCGAAGAAGACGCTCTTGCTGGTTGAAACGGTCGAGCACCATGGGTGTCAATGGTGCCGCCTACCCAGAGACCCGATGGCTCGGGCCTGGCACCAGCAGGAGTGGGGGAAGAGGGTGTCCTAATGATGCTTCATCCAAGTGTTTATATGATGGGTTTTGGATGTTGTAAAGTACAAGCTGAGGCTGGATTTACAATACACTCGTCTCATCAAATACACCCTATAACGGCAAGTGAGAAGCAACCAGGCGGGTGGGAGGGGATTGATGGGGCCCATAGGTAGTGCTGGCTGTGTAATTTAGATTCTGTAACAAATTGCTAATTTGAATATCTGATTGATCCGTTTCCTCTCCCCCCGCCCCATCTTAAACTTTGAACAGATTGCAAGTCAAGCCAGTGTGAGGAGGCAAAAGGGGACTCTGCAGGAATTGCCACAGGGGCAAAATTTATTGTTCATTTTTAAGTTATTTCAAGAATCAAGCATGGGCTTGTGGAACCTCTCATTGGTCAACAAAGGGCAAAAAAATAGTCAAGAAAGGAAATGCAAACACTAATCATTAAAAAGAAAGAAAGTTTACAACTAAATCTATATGTTTTACTCCTACAACTTGAAGAGAAGCAATTCCCTTGGGAGTAGCTGTGGGTAGGACTAGCAGGAGCAGCACAGGGGAGATGAGGGAAAAGAGGAATATCATGCAATCATTTACTCTGAGGGGGGTGGTTACATAGCTTTTTGTTGTACTCCATGGCAACCTGATATTTTGGTAGCAACCGGGCAAAGTGTATTCAAGCTGTGTTAGGAGCGAAGCTGGTCTGGCATTTCCCTGCAGCATTCCAAGGCAGGGGGTGTGCTGATAAGAGAACAGGCTGGGGCCAAGGCATCGTGTTGCAATGTTCTGCTTGGAGCTAGGCAAAGGCAGAAAGCAAAAATGCCAAATGAATGTTTACATGTTTTACATTTCTGCTTTGCATCATTCGTTGTTGTTTAAATGTTTTCTTATACTCTTCTTCCATTATCTCAGTTACCTTCATCTTGTTGCTTTCCCACAGGGGTCCCCTGTTTCCTTATTAAAGCCATAAGGGGGGGGGGGGACGTTTTTATAGCATGTACTCTTGAGACCCTGTGTCGTGACCATCAGCCTCCTGACTAAGGAGGACTGGATGGGGCTCCCTTAGGGACCTATCAATGCCTCTCCCTAATCAGTTAGAAGAAGAGACTGTTGAATGACACAAGGTACTCCTTCCTCTCCGCTTCAGCAGCACTGCTAGCCCCAGGCAGTCTGGGATGTGAGAGTATTCGACTGAGTGACAAACCCAAATCATCCTCTTCATAGCAGTGTTGGACACTTTTACTATGCCACCAGGCCCACTTGTCCCCCATCAGTTCCTGATTTTCCTTTTCCTTTTCCTTTAGTTCTTCCCATTCTGGCTGTCTCCCCACATCCTGCAGGCACTGGAACTCAGAGGCATACAGGGAGGTTTAGAAGCCCTATTAAATTTATATGAGCAGGTGGATGCTGTGATAGATCAGATACCTGGCCTTTTGCTGACAAACTTCCAGTGGCTTTGTCAAGATTTGAGTTCTAACACCTGCCTTGTGTAAGGATTCCAACCACCGTCTCTTTAGAATTCACACGTATACTAGGGCTCCCACTTTTCTCTCTAATCCTAGATTTCTCAGTTAAATGCTGCCTACTGAAATTAACATCAGGCCATCTTATAACATTGGTTTCAATGCGTGAGGCTCTGTCATTCCAGTTCAGTCTTCCTGTTCTCTGATGCGAGCTTATCGCCATACTCATGGTCAGTCTCACACCAGGCCGACACATGGATAATGGTTGAGAACACTGTGATACAGAAAATGCCAGGAAATGTGAGCTGGGCTAGATCACATTTATTTCACTACAAATAACAGACATAAACCCTTCCAAAAATGTACATTGACTAATGCCAGAAACCCTGAGGAGGATCTGTTTATTCCCACTCATGCCTTAGTATTTCTTTACCCAAATGAGTGGTGACAGTGGAAATACATGGTTTCTTTTCACTGTTCCCCCACATGGGTGTGTATGTAACCATAACTTAATGGTATGTATGTATGCTGAATGTATGTAGACGCTGTAACCTGCATGTGTGGCATTCATCCCATTAGAGCTTTTTCACTGATTTTACCTCCATTTTTTTTATTGGTGGTAGTAGGAGTTAGGGCTTTGCATCAGTGCCATCAAGTATTTGTGATGTGCCATTAGTCCTGATTCCTTCAACAGCGTATTGATGTCATTCATTACCACATGATAGGAGTGGTATGTACCATACAAACGGATTGCAGTATCAGCACACCACCTGCTTGGAGTCTCTCGTGTTGGCAGGCCCCTTCTGCTTTAGATGGGATCCCACCGTTCAAACCAGGATGGGAGAATTGGATTTGTGAGGAAATGCATCTCCTCTTGCTGGCCTGGAGTGGACGTGTGTAAAGGGATGTCACTCTGCAAAAGAACATCTCCTTTTCTATCAGTAGGCAAGACAGAGAGATAACGATCAAAGGTAGAAACCTGGTTAAAGTAATTTGCACTCCACTCCCAGTGCTCTCAGCTGCCCAAAGTGGGGATTAAGAAGTGGTGAAATATCAGGAGGGTAACAATAAATTAACAGGAAGTTAAAATAAATGCACAATAAAAATCAACTAGGTGAGAATATCAGGCTCCCCTAAAATACGTTGCTCACAACTGGGTTGATAACACTTAAAACTGCAGAGTGTTGTATTACAGCCACTGAGGGATTCCCCACCCCAAATGAAAGTGTGAGCCTGTTTTCTAGCATCTTTTAGTATTTTTGATCCTTCACAGTATTTCTTTCTTCAGTTTCTTCTATGCACTGAGTTCTATAAATTAATGGGTTTCAATCCTCCTAATATTTATCTCACCGATTTGTATTTTTTTAAAACAGATCCTCCTTTTTGCCTTCAGTGCTGAAATTCCCTTTAGAGAACATCTTTAGAGCAGGGCATTCAGAGAAAAACAGGTGGCAGCTACTACCTTGTCTGGCAGGCTTACTAAAAAATTGTAACTATGGAGGTAGCACTTCTCTGTGTCCCTTGCTCTTATATATACACACACCTCCCACCATATGGCTTGACAGATAACCTGCAAAACCCAGAGCAGTTCATGAGATAATGTAGAATTTCCTGTGTTGTGTGCATATATGAGAGAGAGAGAGAGCTCACAGAGTGAAAAATCAAACTTCAAAGATTGTGACATTAACACAGATGTACACTATTCTGATATCCGTCTCTCTCCTGTTACCAGACCTATGGAATTTGCAAAAGTGTCCCCGAGGGAAGGTGGGAAAGGAGGGCAAACATATCTTTGTGAGCCTGGAGCCAAGTACCTGCCTGTTGGCATTAGCATCCTTTTGGATGACGAAGTAGAGAGTTGGTGAACAGAAAAGGGAGAAAATTGTCAGTGTTATCAGTTAGAGGCGTTTGAATTCGGAAGTTTTTCTGCCCTTTTTTTTTTTCCCCCTTAAATTGATTTACAGTTTTACCATCCCCAGCCCACACCCCTAATGAATGTCCTGAATTGCAGCTGCTATCAGACTCCTGTGTTAGCATTGTATGCTGATTAACCGTAAGGGGCTACCACCTCCTTTATTCCATGGAAGTTTAGTGTTCTTTTCACAGCAATCCCCACAATAAGATCTGAATCTTAAAAGGCACAACCACCAACACCAGTCCCTCCACGTTTTAGTCTCTCATATTGTCTGCTGGGATTCAGTATAGCCCAATGAATTCCTTCCAAATTGTGGTCCCATTGAAATCAATGGTAAAACTCCCATTGACTTCACCGGAAGAAAGACTGGCCTCCTAGAAAGTTTGCTGACTCCGGCAGAATTAGAACTGTGAGTCTGCAAGTGCGCATGTGTCTCTAGTAGTGGTGTTGTGGAAGCAGCCTTTATGCTCATAAAATATCTCCCCAAATGGGGGGAGGGGGATTAAGATTATAGTGGGCCCAGATTCCCCCAAATCTTTAGGCTCACACCTATGTAACATTCCTCCACCAGCCATCAATGTGCGCAGCTTGTGCCACATGAGTCAGAGCAGCTCAGCACCCAGTCAGTGCCTGTCCTGGATCATGGTATAATATGTAACCTGAGGAGCCAAGTGAGGGAGTATCACAGTTTGCGGTTCCTTGGATTCCTTGCTGCAAACAATCCTCACACACTCCTGTGTAGGCTGGCCACCATGTGCTTTATTTACAGTGTACTATACAAGTGTTTGGTCCCCACCACATAAGCTTTTCTCCAAGTCTTTATCTACTACCAAGGCACAGGACAGAAGGGAGAGAGAGATCTCAACACTCTGAAATCCTGAGCTCCTTTTCCCTTCCTCCCAGCCTTCTGTCCTGTCTCTCTCTCAACCATCGTCAACAGACAGCTGAATCCCCTTGTTGATTGGTTAATCACCTGGTACTTGAGCCATTCGATTTATGCAGGGACAGTACCAAGTGCAGAGTGGTGAGTCAGCCTCAGGATACTCTCACTCTATCACAGGAGACCCCTGCGTTGTGTGCGCTGGCACTAGTCACCTGTTGTGAATCTCATTGATGTGCTGCATCAGTGGGTTCCTTCAGGCTGCAAGTTCTGGATGTTTAGCCCTGTCTATTCTGGCATTACAAGGTTAATCAGGTTTTTAACATGGCAGGGCAGCCAGGGTGCATGGGGCCCATGCTTTGTTAAACCTGAATGGTTAAGGAAAAAAGATAATGATTTAAAAGTGTCTGTTGTAGGTTCCTGACTGGGCTGGAGCAGATTTACTGTTTGACACTGTCAGCGTTGGCCAAACACATTGTTAAACCCCTTTTTGGCCACTATTAAAATTGGTTGCAGTGTGACTCTTACGGTTGCCAGAAATTCCCCTAACCTTTCTTCTGTTGTCTCTTTTTTTATTATCATTAATTATTTTTAAAAAGTAGGTCTAAATCCTTTTTCACACACGCAATGCCCTCTTACATATTTGAGAGGCTCCAGTTCGTCTCCTGAATGTATGCTTTAAGAGACCGAACTGTTTGGCCTCGTTCTGGGAGTTACCTAATAAGTAGCTGCTTCATATACTTCCAGATCCATGTTATTTTTCCTGCTTTCTGCATGTGAAAAAAGAAACACATGGTCAGGCTGCAGATTAAACACAGGCTACCCCCTTGGCTAATGTCCCAGTGTTTTACCAACAGAACAAGTTAGGCCCAGCAAGTTGTGCTGGAGCTTAGTTGCTTGAGCTCTTGATAGGAAGCCAGATGAACTGCTTTCAGCCACTAACTAAACATCTTTTATTATTTTTTCTTTTGCTGCTTCCCTTTCTTTCCAAGAAGGAATCATAAATCTCATTTCCAGGGCCTGGGAATTAGCCATAACTGCATTCAAATTCCTACATATCCTCACATGCTCATTACAAACAGACTTCAAACTCAGTCTTTGAGGATATGTGAATGTTTGTAAATCATCAAGGTATCTTCCTTCTTGGACCAATTTTTGGTGGTTAACGTTGTCCTAAAATCTGCAAACTCCATTTAAAATTCAACAGCCTACTCTTGCATTATAGCTCAAGAGACTCAACTAGAAATGTAGGGAGTCAGCAACTTTTCTTTTTCTCCCTCTGGGATCAGATTTTCAAGATGGCTCAGTACTCAACAGCTGAAATTTAGGCATATAAATAAAATCACTTGATTTTCAAACATACTCAACCCCCAGCAGGTCCCACTGTTCTGGATGGTGAGGTCTTGAAAATCTGGACCCTATTACTGTCCTCTCTTCCTCTCCTCCTCATGTCTTACTAAATAAAAAGAGGCCTTAAAAGTATTCATGTGCCCCTCATTACTCCACACCAAGAAATATAAAAAGGGGAAAGTAAGTAATTTAGAACTCCAGAGGCAGCTATTGCAATTCAGTGGATGGAAGCAAGTACCGGTATGTTCCAAGAATGAGTTTGCTTTAAAAGCAGTGGGGAAGAGGAATTATTGTGGCAGGAGGACTGGTGGCTTTAAGCAGTAAGTAATTGGATCCCTTATGTGAACACAAACCTCCTTAAGAAATGTGTGCAGGTCACTCTTGAGGAGTTTTGAACGTACCAGAATCTCCTGTTTTGTTCCTTGTTTTCAATTCTTATAGCTAGTGTTAATTTTGCACAATCATTCTTGCCTCTGCCACCTTCCTCCCAACTCAGTACATGCTCACGCACACCGTGTAGGTCAAAAATACTCAAGACATTTTATAAACCAGCATATTTCAGTGTGTGCATTTAACGCTCATAGCTGTGAATGCACTTGACAAAGAGAATAGAAAAGCTTATGCAATCAGGTCCTTCCAGCTATGCAAGTACAGAATTGACACACACGTTCTAGTCCATAAGGAGATGAATAGCTGGGAATGGAACACATGCAGGCTTTCTTTTACCACCTGGCCTTAGTGTCACTTGCACACCTTTTATTAGCTAACCGCTTTTTACCTGTGACAGAAACATTGAAGTCCAACATTAGTGTTTGTTACCATCCTATTCACTTCCAACTCCTTTATGCACATAATTGAATGTCCCCATGTCCCCTGAGGTGTTGTCCTTGTTGGAAAACGGCAATATAGGAAAAGACATCACCATTCTTTACACCCGCAAACGATAATAAAACGACTGCTGGAGAAAGTAGAAAGTTTTGGACAGTGACTGCTCACCCCAACTATTCTTCAACATCCATTTCTTCTTCTTTAACCCTTTATGTGTCTTGTGAAGTAGAGAAAAGTTTGTGTCTTAAGGAAAATTTGCAGTTTAATGAAGACCATTTTTTAGGGGGCGTACTTTAACCAAAAATGAAAAATAAAAAAATTACGGTCTACTTTTTTTTCTTTGACAAGAGTGTTTTAACATTAGACCATCCACCACTGATGTAGGTTTTTTGGATAGTTATGTATCAGGTCTGTACCTCTGTGCCCACAAGTTTTATTTAAAAAAAAATTAGCAGTGTTGCTTTTCCATTCACTTGATGCTGTGTAGCAGTTCACAAAGCTGCCTGCTAAATTTTGCCTTTGTACCAGGTGTATTTTAATTCCTCCGTTTGGGAAGCCTTCTCAATCAAACTTTTTAAGGTTTGTTGCTTGTGAACTGCCTTTGATACATTCTGAAGCACTGGTTCTACTTAAGAAGGGAGGTCTCCTGTTTTATCACAGTAGCCTGGGCTTGTTAGAAGACAAGCAATGGAAGGTGATTGTTTTTGGTTTTTTTTATTATTATTACTGAGATTTTATTTTTGCATTTGAACACTGCTCTGTGGCACAGAGCAGGAAGATAAAAAGTCCCAGGAGAGAACCCCCTTTTGGATTGGCTTGCAAACACTAGAGGTCAAAGCGCTCAGTGGCCCCTCTTAACCCTTCATTATCTGTGATGAGAGGATTGGTTAGGTAGCAATAAGAAATGACAATTCCCAGGCTAAAATATTTGGCATTTTCTTTTTTATATATACATATATATATATAAAAATGTGTATTAAATTGTTTGGGTTTTGTTTAGTCTCTACTTTTTTTTTTTTTTTTTTTTTTTTTTTAAAGAGGTGTTTTTTTTTTATTTTTTTGTTTTTTTTTTTTCTTTTTTTTTTTTTTTTTTTTTTTTTTTTAATCTAAAAGAGAGAGTGGCTTGGGATCATTAGAGCGTTATTTTCTTCCTTTTTCTGCAAGATGGATAACTTTAAAACCAGAGACTCCCCTTTTGAACAAAGGCTGATACGCATTGGCTTTCTCACTGTTACGGGGAAGTATACTCGAAAAAATTTTTACAACTTCCCAGTATTTTGAAATGAACTTGAAGTGACCATACCTTTTTCTTTTCGCAGCGGGGAGTGGGGTTCTTTTCACCCCTTTTCTGCACATTTTAATTTACAGAGTTTTGCAGGGGGGCAGCTAACGAGTTTTTACTCTCAGCTGCCCCCTATCCATGTCAGCTTGTCTCTGATGTAGAATTAACCGGAAGAGGAAATGCAAAAAAATAATCATGGCAAAAAGTAAATCTATCATCCCTGTCTGTTCATTTCCTCCCCTTCCCCCACCTACTGAAATAAAGTAACAGCAACACATGCAAAAAAGGAGAGGGAAAATTCCCCACCCCTTAACCAAGTAAAACAACCCCCTTTTCTTTCTTGCCCCGCTGGTACCAGTGAACGCTATCACAGTTCGAAACAAAATATAGTACTATAAAATAATTTTGTACTGTATTTATTGTGTATAACAATTTTTTTAAAGAATTATGTACATTTAGTACTTCTGTGTAAATTAAATTGCTCTTCTTTTTAAATACTGTATATGAATTGTTTTGTGTTTCTTTCCAAAGACCTTTAGAATACAGTTTGGAAATATGCAAATGAGCTCTTGACTTTAGATGGCTCATTTATTATTATTTGTATTACGGTAGCCCTTATTTGTAATGCTTTTGCTTAGCAAGACAGTCTGATGTTTACAGTGGTTTGCAAAAGGGAAAAGCAAGTTAGACCCTGTCTATATCTTGTAAGTATGTCTAGGAACCTGATCACAACCCAGCTGGTTACAAACATGACCCAAAGTTTCTGTCTGAGGAAATACGGTTAAGGGATATTCTGCCCCACAGTTTGGAACCATGACTCCAGTCTGATCCTTGCAAGCATATTCTTGGTTTCCCTCTGGGCCCCACTGTTTTCACTGGGACAGTGTGGCTTCACGTGGGTGTATGAGTGTGCCTGCATAAGTCTTGTGGTATGATGAGGGTCCATCTTTGTAACCAGGTTGGGAAACTGGATTATAAATTAGTTCCTGGACATAGCGATATTTGGGTTTCTCACAATCTTGTAGTGCTCACGGTGTGTTACAAATCTGGCGCCCGCAGAAGCAAGAATGAGACTTGTCACTCAATGGGGCTTAGGTCTCCACCTTGTGCGGTCATCTTACACCAGTGCAAAGTGAGTGTGAAATGACTGCACCAGATGCCAGGGCAATGGAGAATCAAGCCAGATCATTTCCAACCCTAGTACTTGTTAGACAGGGTCTTGGTCTTGGAAAGTTGTGAACAGAAAATAATTGATACCTTAATAACCATTTTAAGGTCTGCAGGCTTGGGCTTGAAGGCTGGGGTTCAAAAGAGCCTCAGGTTAGGCTCCCAACTCCAAATGAATTTTCATGGGATTTGGACTCCTCTAGAAGCCCCCAGCTTAAATGTCTTTTGAGGTCCTGTTGGATTTGCTTTTCCCATCTGCCCACGCGGCCCCATCCCAAGGTATGGCGATATCCCATTGTACGATGGTTGTAGCGTATTGCTTCGTTACATCTTGGCATGGCTGGACATACTGGAGGATTCTAGACATACCAACAGAAAGGGCCTCTCTGCAGCTCTTGATTTGCTGGCCTCTGCTGCACCTTCCTGCGTTTCCAGCAGGGTTTGAAAGTCATTACCGTCTCATGGCTGTTCAGTAAACTGTGTGGAATGAGGATGTGCTTTTTGTCTCTGCAACTGCTGTCAGATTTGGCACCTAGAGCTGGTGGAAACTTCCATCAAATGGCTTTTTGATCAAACAACTTTGGGGGGGGGGGGTGTTTTCATCAAATTTTCAGGTTTTAGTTTGGAAAAATACGGTTTTTTCAACATAACCCTGAAATACTTCAGTCAAAACCAAAGTTGCGTTAGTTGAAATTTTTAGCAAGGGGGGAAAAAAAAATTCCTGCCCAGCTCTCTTGGCATTTTCAGTGGTTAGCCAAACCCTGAAAGGTGTGCAGCACTTCTGGGGCAAGGTCCATGACTTGGGCTCTAAGAGTAAGTCTCCACTGCATTTTAAAACCAGCAGCAGCAAGTCTCGGAGCCCAGGTCTACAGACTCAGGCTTGCACTATGGCACTAAACACAGCTGTGTAGACGTTTGGGCTCGGTGTGGGGCTCGGGCCCTGATCTCCCTCACCTGCCCCAGGCCTGAATGTCTACACAGCTGTTTTTAGTGCTGCTGCGTGCAACCCACAAACCTGAGTGTGGACCTAGGAGCTGAAAGTCACTGCCATAGGTTTTAAAATGCAATGTTGACATACGCTTAGGTGCAACCAGGATATATATTTGTGCTAGTTGCTTTCACCCACTGTAAATAAATCCACCTTAAATAGATACATTTTATACATTTTTTATTAGGTGCTCATTTCAGCTGCCGAGATTCCAAGAGGCAGAAAATTCACAGTTTCGACATCTAAAAGCATTCATTATATTGGAAATAGTTTGTCAGTAACCCCTCATAGCCACATGAGCAAAACATTCCCCACCCCCTTCTCAGGTCCCCCCTGCACTCTTGGGAGCTGGATGTTGAAAAGGGGATGCGGAAAAGGCAGGGCCATGTCCCAGCAGAGCAGTATGCAGCGCTAGGATCGAACCTGCCTCATCCCAAGAGATGAACCAGATGAGGAATATTTGGAGAAAAGTGCAAAGAGCCACAAAAATGATTCCAGGGCTGGAAAAAACACTTTACAATGAGAGACTTAAGGAGCTCAATCTGTCTAGTGCAGGGGTAGGCAACCTATGGCACATGTGCCAAAGGCGGCGTGCAAGCTGATTTTCAGTGGCACTCACGCTGCCCGGGTCCTGGCCACCGGTCCGGGGGGCTCTGCATTTTAATTTAATTTTAAATTAAGCTTCTTAAACATTTTAAAAACCTTATTTACTTTACATACAACAATAGTTTAGTTATATATTATAGACTTATAGAAAGAGACCTTCTAAAAACGTTAAAATGTATTACTGGCACGTGAAACCTTAAATTAGCATGAATGAATGAAGACTCGACTCAGCACTTCTGAAAGGCTGCCGACCCCTGGTTTAGTGTATTGAGAAGATCAAGAGGTGAGTTGATTACAGTGTGTAAGTACCTTCCTGGGGAGAAAATATCAGCTGCTAAAGGGCTCTTTAATCTAGCAGAGACGGGCGAAACAAGAACAAATGGCGGGAAGTTAAAGCCAGACAAATCCGAGTTAGAAGGGAGGGAGATTAACCACAGGAATGAACTCCCAAGGAAAGTGGCAGATTCTCCATTTCTTAAAGATTTCAGATCACGGCTGACTTTCTGGAAGAGAGACTTTAGCCAGACAAATTACTTGGCTCAATACAGGGATAACGCTGAACTACTTTGGCCTGTGTGATACCGAAAATCAAACTAGATAATCTAATGGTCCTTTCTGACCTTGAATGCTGTGAATTAGTGCAAAATGATTAGTGCAAAATTATCTATTCAATTTCTCCTAATGCATCCTCCTTAACTGATTTTTTTTTTATTGCATCTTGTTAGGTATTTGTTGCTGATCCTCCCAGGAGACGATATTGTCCACTCTTCCAGGTTAGGTGAGGGTAGCAAGCTCCAACCACTGAAAGGCAGAAACAAAACCGAACCGTTTAGCAGGCAACCCAAGTCTTTGTGTATCTTCGATGCTGTGTGTCAAGATAAGTGCTGCAAACCAGAACCCCCGTTGGAAGCTGCTTTAGGAAAGATGGTTGCGTGGGTCGTAGGAAAGAAAAAAGCAAGGAGTGGGGCAATATTTCACTAGCATTTTTTATACTCTGGGGTGGGTCAGGAAGCAACTCTGGGGTGGAATAGCCAGGAGATAGGCAAGACTGAGGGACGTCGGCAGAGGTGGTGGGTGGAGGCAGGAGTGTGTAGCGGGGTTGGGCGGCTGATCAGGATAAGCACAGCTGTGGGGAAGGAGCCCGGAATGGGACGAGAAGGGGAGAGGGGTTGTGGTTTGGGATTGCGGGTGGACTCGGGCTGAGATCGCGGTGGGGGCACTCTACTAGGAGGTGGGGGGCCGCCTGGTCAGGATTGAGGTGAAGCGGTTGGAGAGCCAGGAGTAGCTTGGCACTTTGCAGAGCGGAGTGGGAGAAGTTTGTCCTGCTGCACTTTACTTGGCTCAAACCAGCCCTTCTTCCTTCCACTGCGAAACAGGTGCGCCCAATGCCTTCTCTTGAAGGCCAAGACAAGGGGGTGATTACGAGGATGATTTGGTGCATGCCCAGACCCAGCAGTGGGGCATGAGGTGGTGCCGCACAATAGGGCAGGGCAGCCTGAACCCTGAAGCTCGTGAGCATGAGCTTCAGGCTTACTAATTGCTGCCGCAAAAACACTAGGGGTCTCGGCTCAGCTAGTGCCCAGCGTTGGGGCAATGATCGGCGGCCGCTATGAGCGAGGGGCAGTAATCCGTGCTTCTCACCTCCTTCTGCGTCATGGTGATCATCCCAGCACCAGCTTTGTCGTACTCTTGGCACTGCCCTGCCACAACAGAAAGAAAGCGAGACTTAGCAGGCAGGTGTTGCCCACATAACGCTCCTCCCCCCCCCCCCCCCCCCGTGCCTGCGTGCACACAATAGGATACTCTTCTGCCCTGGAACATGCACACTCATTTGCACCAGTGCAAGGTTGGTGTCAAGTGCTGCCATTCGGAATTGGTAGTGCTTGGCGTGGTCGCTTTGCATAGGTGTGAACGGCTGCATGGTGAGCACGGAATGGAGACGCCGACCCAGGGAACATCAGTCGCTGTCGCACACAGGAGCCTGAAGTTCAGCCCTTACATCCCAATTTGCATCACTGACTCCACGGTGTTAAAATTCAGCAATCCCAACATGCCCGAGAGTTGACATCGCGTGCCCACCACATTCAAGCAAGTGGAGCGTTCTGAGCCATTGTTCCAGTTTAGGTCGGTTTCCAAAGCCATGTGGCCCGCCACACAGATTGCTTTTAAATCCCCCTCTTAACTGAGCGGCTGGAGTTACCCACTGATTAATACATGGAGCGAAAGCTCAGCTAGTGCTGTAACCTCACACCCTGCTCTGACAGTGTCTCCCCTCTACTGCCCGTTCTCATGCTGGCTTCCCGTCTCTTGCTACAAGACACACCCCGGTTCAGTAAGAAACTGGGCTCGCTATCGGGCTGAGATCTCCGGCCTGTGCTGAACAGGACGGACAGACTGGGATGGTCAGAATTATCCATTCTGGCCTTAACATCTCTGAATCTCCTGCACGGGATTCAAACCTCTCCTCCTCGCCTTCAGCCCCCTTTACAATTCTCCATCTCTTCTCCTATTCCTCCCTTCCCCCAGCTCGCACCCGGGTTGCCACCGGGTCATGTTGCAAGGGGTTTATTTCTCCCGGCTCGTTCTGAGGAGACAGACGGGCTGAAGTGGAAAGGTGGGGAGAAGAGGGGTTACGAATGGCTGCTGACACTGGGGTGTTCTTCGCATGTGATTTGTGCACGTGGCTCTGCTGCTGGAGAGGCGTGGATCTGCACAGCCACTGGTGGAGCTGCTAATCATGTTCGCCTAGCGGGAGACCGCGCTTACTGAAGATGGCTTCTAGCTGCACCATGCAGGACAGGAAGCTGTCGAAGTCGATCATCAGGTAGCGGTCGCGGTATTTGCTTGTGATGATCTCCCTCAGCTGGTGGTTCAAGTGGAAACCTGCGTGCAAAGGGCGAAAAGGACAACGAAGGCCTGAGATTCACACAGTGTTCGGACTTTCACTGGGGCTTGTTGTGCAGTTGCTGCAGCTCGTACCCAGGGTGATTTTTGTCTTCTCCAGTTTAATACACCTCCATATCAACAGACACCTACTCGAAGCTGGGGGCTCTTAATGGATGTCTCCTGTCCTGGAAAGGCTGTATGGTCTAGGGGTTAAAGCACAGGCGTGGGGACTCGAGAGCGCTGCCACCTTTGCACAGAGAGGCAAAGAGGCAGCGAGATTAAGAGAATCCCTATTTAACTACTCTCAACGGCTTTGAGCTCTTGAATGGAAGGGGAAAGCATCGTGCCCATGACCTGGCCCTGGGTCAATTCCTGGGGCTAATGTTTAGCGCTCTTGGTGTCAGAGCTTTTTCCTGCTTGTATTGCAGTAACACCAACTCAGATGAGGGCCCCGCTGTGCCAGGCGCTGTACGAACACCCCTGGCAGGAGCTTAAAGAGAGGAAAGGATAAGATGGGGAGGGATAGCTCTGTGGTTTGAGCATCGGTCTGCCAAACCCAAGGTTGTGAGCTCAATCCTTGAGGGGGCCATTTAGGGATCTGGGTCAAAAATCTGTCTGGGGATTGGTCCTGCTTTGAGCAGGGGGTTGGACTAGATGACCTTCTGAGGTCCCTTCCAACCTTGATATTCTATGAAAAGGGGGAGGGGAACAGAGGCATAGGGAGGTGACTTGCCCAGTCACCCAACAGGTCCATGGCCGTGCTCAGAGTCTGGACTCATGGTCCTAGTTTAAAAACACTGGGCATGTTTAGTCTTGAGAAAAGACGACTGAGGGGGAACCTGAGACTAGCCAGGAAGGGCTGTTATAAAGAGGATGGGGATCAGTTGTTCTCTGTGTCCAATGAAGGTAGGACAAGAAGTAATGGGCTTAATCTGCAGCAAGGGAGATTTAGGTTGGATAGAAGTAGAAACTTTCTAACCCTAAGGGGAGTAAACAGCCTAAGGGACAGGCTTCCAAGGGAGGTTGTGGGATCCCCGTCACTGGATTGGACAGACCCCTGTCAGGGCTGGTCTAGGGTTACATGGCCCAGCCTCGGTGGAGGGGGCTGGTGTTGTTGACTGCTTGAGGTCCAGTCCAGCCCGATGTTTCTCTGATTTGAGGATTGCTGACTCTATTGCACAGCGGGTCAGGCAAGCACCCCACATTTTCCTCCCTGTCCCCAGTAGCCGGGATTTCCTGAGCTTGAGAAATGGCAGCGACGCTTTAGAAATCGGTGGCAGCATTTCCAAGGTGCTGGGCGGGGGAGGTGGGGGACACCTCCAGGTCTTTTTACCAGAGGGTTAAACCCCATTTCTGCACTCGGATGTGCAGTACAAACACAACCCACCCATAGGGTGGCTCTCTGACTGAATGCCTTGTCTCTATCCTCACGCACATCTGAGCAGAGTTCCACAGAGGGGGGCCCCCCCATTGATCCCTCTGCAGCAGTGTCCCCCGCCGCTGGCCAGCTGCTGTTTCCCCTTTGACCCCTCCACACCTTTGAGGCTTCACCCTTTTGGCAGGCATGGCCAATGCTGTTCCTACATCCCACCAAAGGTCACATAGCCGCAACCGTTTCTTTGTCGCTCTCCGCTAACTCCTGACACCACCACCCTCCTTACCCGCTGCATCCAGCGCCAGCTGCATTTCGTGAATGTTCATCGTCCCTGAGCGGTCCACATCGTACTCGACAAAGACAGCCTGTCAAATGGGAGCAGGAGAGTCAGGATCCGAGAGAGTATACGGGGCTTAAAACCTCACCCAGCCATCCCTGAGCCAGAGGCCAGCGCCAAGAGGAATCGAATTCAGGGTTTCACAATGAGATCAATGCACATGCAGCCCCCTGGTCAGTACGTTTTGTGGGTCTCTGACCCCGGTCAGTGCTGGGAAGCTGCAGCTCTCCCCGACTTGGCTGAAAGTTGTGACTCCTTGGCAGCTCTGAGGATCAAGCCCAGTGCCAGAGGCAATAGCTCGGAGAGGTGTGAGCTGCCGCTGTCCATCTCGGGAAAGGGTGAGCGCAGAGGCCCAGTGATGATTTAGGTGTGAGATAACTATTTCATTCCTGATTTTAAAAACGGGGAGCGGTGCCTTATTTTGGTGACTCACAGGGGCAGAGCTTGGAAGAGCACCAATCTTCCCCTATCCGCGGGAGCCCATTTCCTGGGCAGCCTACAGAAATGGGGATTGTTTGCTTCTCCGGAAGGGCAGCATGGCTAATAACCCAGCCGCTGCATCACTCGGGGGGGTGGGACTCGAACCCATGACTTTCTGCCACCGTGCCTACCTCCCATTCTTTAATCTTGCTCCACAGGTGCTTGAACTCTGGCAGCGTCAGTTTGCCAGTCTTGCTGTGCTGATGCCGCTCAGTGAAGGGAAAACACCAGCCCTGCGCAGGGAGGAGACGCGCGGCTCGCCAATTCCTGCTTCATACCCGGCTGGCTTTTGTAGCAAAGGGGATCCTGTCTCAACTTCCCCTGTTCTCCCACCACCATTCCCTGTTCAGCTTGGTGTCTGCGGGCTGCTCCCAGAACGGGGAGCCCCATTCGGGGATTCTCCGCAACGAGGCGGACGTGGCTCTTTGGACAGCGGTGTATGCTTTGACTGTGGGTAACCCACCCTAGTCTACATACGTGGTTATCAGGCTCCTACAGCTCACACCTGTGGGATGTAAGCCCTGCATCTCAATGGGAATTAGGTGCCTTAATACCTCTGAGGAGCTGGGACAAACTTCTTTAGCTCACCCTCTGGTAGGCACGTGCTTCTAGGTCCAGGGTTCAAACCCCACTGACCCAAGTGGGTGGGATTAGCCCTTTGAGCTCATTGATGGGGTTTCCCAGGGGGAGGGTCGGCAATCCAAAGTCCTAAGATCCCTTCATCGTGGGAGAGCTGGACCCCAGAGGCACTGCCCCTTCCTTAGTCATGCAAACAGCTCCCTTCTCCCCCAGCGAGGTCCTGTTCCCAGGCGGCTCAGGAACTCAGCTCAGGCCAACCCCACCCATAGAGCAACTTGCCGGAAACTAGCGATCCAGCTACTCCGGTTTCCCATCTCCAACAGTGGCTGGTGCCAGAGGACAGGGGAAGAGCCGCACAATAGGCAGATACGGGACAATCTGCCCCGTTGCCAGCAAGGGAAGATGGAGGCTGAGCATTGCTATCCCAGTTACAGGTGAGTTCCCTCATGCCAAGGCCCCGTTGTGGGGTTACCCTGTCCTGGGCAGTATGACGCCATGTGATGTTTTTTTCTTAACATCTCCCACCCTAGTTTTCTTCTCCAAAGGATACATCAAAGTGCTGGATGATCTTCTGGCAGTGCTCCAGGCCAAACCCATCTGTCTTCATTTGACTCTCTGCAAGGTAAGAATGTGGCAGTGTTAGATAAAGGCGTATCTCATGAGCCTGAGCGTGGGCGAGACGGGGTTTGGCCCATCATCTTTGCCGGGCCTGCAGTTGTCAAGAGGTGCTGAAGCAGCCTGAAGTGTTTGCCATGCTCCAGGAGGGGAGGGGAGTCTAGTGGTTGGAACAGGGGAGGCTGGAAGTTAGGACGGCTGGGTTCTGTCCTTGGCTCTGGGAAGGAAGTGGATTCCACGGGGGGGTTGGGAGTCAGGAGGGGAGTAAGTTCTACTGGTTGATAATGGAATTGGGGGTCAGGACTTCTGGGTTCTATTCGCAGCTCTTCCAGTAGAGGACAGGAAGTGTTGTCCAGCAGGCGGCCGAGGCCGGGGGGTCACGACTGCTGGATTCCATTTCTGCTGCTGGGAGGGAATGTCACCTAATGGTTAGAGAGAGGGGCCTGGGAGTCACCACTGCTGAGTGATATTCTTAGCTCATGGTGATTGGAGGAGTTGGGGGGGAGAGTGTGTTGTGTTGTCCAGTGGTTAGAGCAGGGGACTGGGAACCAGGACGCCTGGCTTCTCTTCCTGCCTCTGCCGCAGACTGCCTGTGCAACCTTGGGCATGTCACTTCCCCTCTCCTGTGCCTCAGTTTCCCCATCCCTCAAAGGAGGAGAACTGTACTGCCCTACCTCGCAAGGGGGAAAGTCCAAGTGTTCCACCTGCAGAGACACCTGCTGGACAGGTCCAGTCTGAACTGGTCAAACATTGGCTCCCGTGGTGCTGAACGGATTTATTTCCATTGCGACCAGACCCTTTCCTGTCTCGAGAGGGAGAACGCCTGGGGCAGGCCAACTTCCCCCCCTCTACGCTGAGTCCATTGGAGTCGGGGCTGATTTGGGATTAAAGCTCCTCTCTGGGATAGCAGAGCTAAGGAGTGCAGCACTGGCCAGGGAAGGGTAGAGGTGATTGCGCAGGGGTACTCACGCTTTGCCGTGACCTTGTTCAGGATATCCTGCAGTTTGGCAGCGTCGATCTGCTTGTCCTGCCAACCAAGCAACGCGAGCGGGTTGAAATGGGGTTTCCCAGGGGCAGGATGGATGCTCCAGGGGTTAGCAAGCTAGTCTGGTACGGGGTTCAATTCCTTGCTTTGCCACAGACGCCCTATGTCAACCTGGGCAAGTCACTTAGCTTCTCTGTGCCTCAGTTTCCCCACTGTGCAATAGGGATAATCACACTTCCCTACCTCGCAGGGGGTGGTAGGAGGATGAGAATATCAGAGCTGCCACACTGGGTCAGACTAGGGTCTATCTTGCCCAGTATCCTGTCTCTGACAGTGGCCCATACCAGAGCTTATGAGGAAGTGTACAGAACTGGGCAATCATGGAATGATCCACCTCTGGCTTCCAGCAGTCAGAGGTTTCGGGTTGCCCCAAGCATGGGGTTGTGTCCCTCACCATCTTGGCTAATAGCCGTTGGTGGATCTGTTCTCCATGAACTCATCCAGTTCTTTTTTGAACCTCGTTATACTTTTGGCCATCACAACATCCCCTGGCAATGAGTTCCACAGGTTAATTGTGCATTGCATGAAAAAGTACTTCCTCTTGTTTGTGTGAAACCTGCTGCCTGTTCATTTCACTGGGTGACCCCTGGTTTTTGTATTGTGGGAAAGGGTAAACAACACTTCTCTGTTCACTGCTTCCACACCGGTCATGATTGTCTAGACCTCTGTCATATCCCCCCCCCCCACCCCTTAGCTGTTTCTCTTCTAAGCTGAACAACCCTAATCTACATGAAAGAGGATGGGGTGCTCAGGTACTGTGTTAATGGGGGGCTGACAGATACCATTGGACTGCTTGAGAACATTGGGAATAGCCAGTTGCCTTTTCCATCCTTGCAACCCCTGTGTCACTTCAGTTGGTCTGAGGTCAGAACTTGGCCCCAAGAGCAAATCAAAGCGTTCGTGGGAAATCCAGAGCCCGGCTCTGTAGAAAAAGACCCCGATAACCCGCCCCAGTCAAACCCGGGATCCTCCCCACCCCACTTACCGGTCCTGCAAGCCTCAGGAAGGTTTGCTCAAATTCCTTCTCGTTGGGGATTCTCTGGGGAAAGAGGGTCACATTTTCAGGCCAGCTGCCTGTGGCATTTTGCCTAAAATATTTTCACCTGTGAAGAAACTCGGTAGAATCTTCGCCTGCACTGCAAGAGGCTCTGCTCAGGGTGCTGCTAGTAGGGGCCAGGGAATGAGGGATCATTGGGGTGAGACCTGGTAGGAAAGCGACCCCAGCGTGAAATGCTGAGGAAAAACTATGCCCCAAATTTTCCATTTAGTTTCGGATGGTTCCTAGGTTTTTAGACCCTCCAAGGGAAAATACCAGGGCTGTTTTTCCTCCTTTGCATTTCTAACCTGCTGCAGATGGGGGGCAAAGGGGTTGTCAGTGCACAAATCCGCACTCATTTCCTTACAGCCACTTGGGACTTATTGACACATGAACTGGAACCAGATCCCTTGTAATCCACAACGCTGGTTAGTTTGGGGCCCATCTGTGCGTGGACATTTTGGTTGAAGAGCACTGTAGGCTGCTGCCTTGTCCCCCTAGCTTAGGAGAAAATCAACACCACACCCACCGACACCTTCAGCAAACCCCAAGAGAGGACAGTTCAGCATAAATCCAACCACTAACTTCCCGTGAACCAGGGTCTCCATTGCCAGCGCTTCCCTGCTCCTGCAACTCTTCCCCAGTCCTTGCTGAGGCCTGATACCCCCCTTTGCCAGGCCCAAACCCCTGTTCTTAAAGGGGTGCTGCTTCAGAACAGGACTGGCCAGCCCCAGCTCTCTGGCCCTTAGCCGTATGTCTACACTGCCTCACCGTGTCTTAGAGCCAAGATCAGTTGACTCAGGCTCAGACTGCGGGGCTAAAAATTAGTGTAGACGTTCAGGCTCGGGATGGAGCCCAGGCTCTGGGACCCTCCCCCTTCACAGGGTCTCAGGGGCTGGACGCCAGCCTGTGCCCGAACATCTACACTGCGATTGTTAGCCCCACGGCCTACGTCAGCTTCCTGGCTAGGTGTGTTTCACCAGCGGGTGGACTTAGCCCTGCGTTGGGGACGGTGTCGAAAATTCCTGGGAAGCGCATTGAGATGCTGGGTGGAACGTGCTTCACTGGTAAGCCTGACTGTTCAGAGTAAATTAGCCGAGATGCCGTTACCTGAAGGGGTCTCATGTCTGCTCTGATTTCATCATCGATTTCCCTGGAAGACACAAGAATATTGCACAGTAGCTTGTTAAGATGGGCACTCCGTATCTGTCTATCTGAGGTACTTCGATGGCCTTCTGTTACTGGAGAACTGAACGCCTCACCCTCTTCAGTGTAGTTATCCTCATCCGCCTGGGAGGTTGGGAGATGCCTTTCTCCCCATTGCACAGACGGGGGAAGTGAGGCTGTGAATGACTTTCCCATGGTACAGAGGAAGACTTTGGCCGCCCCGGGAACTGAGTCTCCTTATCCTTCCACCCAGTATTGGGTTGTTTTCTTTACCCTTTTCTTTCTCTCTCTTCTTGAGCATCTTCCTTTTGTTTAGCCATTTAGAGTCAGCGTTCCAGCCCTCTCTGGGAGAGCACTTAGACATGCTTAAAGTTAAGCGTGTGCTTTGCAAAACAGGGATGGATCTAAGCACATGCTTAAAATGCATTGCAGAACTGGGGCCTTAAACTGTGCCATGCCGCTTACTGCTGCCATTGCACTGCTGCCCGATAGAGGGCGCTATCCCACCGGACCACACCCACACCCCGTTTGATCCTTTTCCCAGCTCCAGTGGTAGGAGACTGCTCTGCAGTGGCAGGGCTTGAAAGAATCACCATGCAGCAGATGGGAAATGCATGCCGCGCCTCGAGGTACCAGGCTGCTGTATAACATGGACTAGACATCATGCACACCCTCTGGTGAGCTAGGTATTTAACTTCATTGTAGGGTTGGGGAAACTGAGGCACGGAGCAGGGCCACGACTTGCCCAAGGTCACACTGGGAGACGGGGGAAGAATTGGGAAAAGAATCCCGGTCTCTTGAATCCCCCAGACCCACGTGCTCTGACCACTAGCTAATATTCCCTTGGAGATCCAGGGAAAGAACCTGACTCCCAGCCTAACCATTAGCCCCTATTCCCTTCCCAGAGCTGGGAATGGAACCCAGGAGTCATAAGCCCCCATCTTTAACCTAACCGCTCCCCCACACATCTGGGGCAGGGCGCCCGCAGTCCTGACTCCCACTCCCTTGCTTTAACCCCTCAGCCATGCTGTCGATGGGTGTCAAAGTGCAACGCACTATTAAACTGGGTGCACCAACCCTGCACCGTGCAAACCCCTGTTCACGGTTCTCTTTGCAAGGCCCGCGGGTTTCAGGAAGCTGGGACTCACAGGGACTTGTTTGCCTTCTCCGTGAAGATGCGCAGGGTGAAGTTGGACTCCTCCATCGGGTAGCCAGTGCTGGGGATGATGAGATAATCGCCCGGCGGCAGCCTGTAGCGGCCGGAGACATCCCTCATGGGCACGTGCGCGGTCCAATACACGGCACGGAGAGACGGGAGCAGCGCTCTCCTCTGGGACATGTTCTTCAGCTCCAGGTACTGCGGGGAGACGGGTCCGAAATCAGTGGGAGTCGGGTGCTGAAATAACTCGGAGGGTCTGGGCCAGTCAGTCTGGACCCTGGTCCGTGACATGGGATTGTAGTCAGTTGGTGCAGAGGTACTGGGTTCGCTTGCCTCCTAGCCAGTGCAAACCAGCTGAGTTCCATGGAAGCCAATGGAGTGACACCAGTTTACACAGGCTGGCGATCTGGCCCCATTGACACCAAAGGAACGACACCAATTTATGCCACCCGGGGATCTGGCCCTGTTCACTCCTTTTAGATCCCAGTCATGGATCTTTTCTGCAGTTCCCAACATGGCCCAAGCTCCTCTCTGCGCCATCCCCACCGGCATCCCCATGTTTTAACCACTGCGAATCAGCCGTCCGGCCGCAAGCTGGGATGGAAGTCCGGCCCACGGACTGAGAGCCAGGGCTGAGGGAAATCACAACCTCTCTCGCTAGTTACCTCCTTGGGCATCTGCAAGAGAAAAACAGAGCAGAGGGGGAATGAGAGCGACTGAGCAAGAACCCTGGTGGTCTCTGTGGTCATCCCCCTCCCTCCCCTGGGCTCTTCTGCCCTCTCCGCTGGGACACAGGGCAGTCTCTGACGAGGGGCTGCTCACACCGCGTCCCCACAGCATCACGAGGAGCGTTGGGTATCGGGGTCCCCAGCGGGATGCAGAACCTGCTCCGTTCCCGGTCTCCAGAGCTGATTGGAGCAGGCAGCTCCCTTCCAGCCACACCCCGACCTGCCCCGGGTTTCTCAAGGAAGCGGTAAGAGGCTGCAGCAGCCTTGTGGTGAAGGCCGGAGACTGGGGATCAGTTCGCATCTCTCTGGGCCTCCCTTCCCCATCTGTCAAATGGGGGAGAACGCTCCTCCCTCTGCCTGTTCAGGGGCTGTCTCGCTCGACATCTGCGCAGCGCCTGGCGCAACATGCACCCCGATCTTGGTGGGGTTCCAGGCAGGGCCCAGCATGAGGGGGCCTTGACCTCAGTTGGGGCGTCTCACTCCTCTTTGACCTGTCCCCCTTCCCAGCACCCAAAATCCCCCTTGCTAATACCTCCTTCCTCGCCCCTGACCCCAGTCCCGGTGTTGACTCTTCTGGGGGGATTATTTGCCTCTGACGTTAAGGGGGCTAGGGACTCACCCTTGGCTCTTACTGCAAACCCAAGCGCTGCGGGACAATTGCCCCGAGCCCCTTGACCAGGGGTGGGTAGCAGAGCAACTGCCCCCCCCCCTTGGGGCCGTCACTCTCCGTGGGCAAGGACACCTCAGCAAGAAGCTAGCTGGAGGCCGCTGGGTGGACAGAGAAGGTTTGGTGTATTGGGCCAGTGAGCTCAGCGGGAGGTGCTCCGGCTTACCCCAGGCCGGGGGGGGGGCCCTTACACTTCTCGGGGTCAGCCCGTACCTTCAGGATCTCAAAGCCAATGGGCAGAAAGTCCTTTCCCCTCTTCCTGTCCTGGCGCCGGTCCTTCTGCATCAGGGAGACCAGCAAGGTGCAGCTGGGGTCCAGGCGCTGCTTCCGCAGGTCGGCCTCATCCGCCTCCAGCAGGTGGACGTGGTACTGGGGGTTCATCCAGAAGCCGTCTGCAGGGGCGAGGCCAGGCCAGTCTCAGCATCATGGGGGTGGGGGGCGAGAGGGGGAGGCTCCACCCATAGGGCCATGTCGCCCTCCCCCTTTGTGCTTTTGAGCGGGGGGGGGGCGGGCGGTTGGCTGGGGCCAAAGAACCTCCCCCATCCCCAGGAATGTCTGCAATTGCTTCAGCGTGCAACAGCCCCCACTGCTGCTGCATCCTCTCCCCCAGCCCGTGGGGGGCTGTGGATCTGCCTAGTCATTGATCCCCCAACCCCATCCCAGGTTCTGCCCTTAAGGCCCTTGTGTGCACCAGCAGGCAGCCCCCCCATACGTCCTCCCCGGCCCCCGGATCTGCTGCTGCCCCTCAACCCTGACCCGCAGCCCCCTGCTGTCCCAGCCCTGTCCTCCCCCGCCCCCGGATCTGCTGCTGCCCCTCAATCCATGTCCCCACCCCTCCTTCGGGCAGAGCCCTTTACCTCGAAGGCCCGAGCTCCTGTACCCGCCGGCGGTATAGCCAGTGCTCCAGCGCCCCTGGAAGGAGTGAACGTTCCAGCCGACCCCCTTCTCCTCTTCCAGCAAGTCTGGAGTCAGGCTGCAGATCTCCAGGGCGTCAAAGAACCGCAGGAAGTCGTCCATTTGCATCCTGTGTGTTGAGACAGACGGAGAGAGCAGAGAGGTGCAGACACAGTCCAGTACTGATCCGTCAGGGAGCCCCGGAGCACCTCGCTCTGAGCAGGATCCAGCGGCCCAGCTCCCCAGCTGGCAGAAATCAGTTCAGTCCTGTCGACTCCAATGGAGCGGCACCAGTTCACACACCAACTGGGGATTGGGCCCCACCCTCTCCCCACACTTGTAGAGACTCCCAGGTGACCTAGCCTGTCTCTTTACTACATCACTGTTCAATAGCACATGGGGGGGAGTGGGCTGATTCCATCTAGCAGGTCAGGGTGCCAGAGTCCGGAGCCCTGCCACTGACCTGCTGGGTGACCTTGTGCCAGGCACGTCCCCTCCCCGTGCCTCAGTTTCCCCTCCCAGCCTTTTCCCATTTGGACTGTAACTACTCTGAGGCAGCCCCTGGCACAAGGGGGGACCTGATCACGGTCGGAGGCCTAGGCACTACCATAATACTACTGGTAGTAACAATAGTAATGCTAAACAGTGCCGCCTGTCATTGAACATACTTGACATGCCCTGTGCTGCCCTTTCCCACCCCTACCCAATATCCCCCAAATAGTCCCCTTTGTTGTGTGGGGGGGCTGGATCTCTTACCAGAATTCCCCGTCTTCCCTTCTCACGTGTAGGCGCTTCTGGAGCTGGGGATCCAGCCCCGCCCACAGCGAGGAGCTAAGCAGAGAGAAGGAGAAGGGTGCGGAGGTTAGATGTGCTACCCAGGACTCTGCCATCCAGTGTCTGGGCCATATAGACCCCGCACCTGCCCCTGAGTTACTGGCTCAGGTCCTTTAGCTCTGGTAGCTGAGGCTTGTGCTTTGAAATGCAGAATCCCACTCCAGGCAAGTAGTTGTGATGGGGGAATCACCAGGTTTCACACAGCATTACAAGTTCGTGTGCGAGCAAGTGGTCAGTCTTTGAAGAAACCCTTGTCGTTAATTTCATTTCGGGGCCCTCTGGGGCAAGCAGCCGGGGAGTTTGCGCTCCACCCTAATCTCCCTAACTCGAGTCAGTTCTTGGGGCTGGAGCCGGGATCTGCGTGGTGGGGCTGAGATCCTTGAACGAGGGGCTCACCTCAGTGCCATGTGGGACCAGCCTTGCTCCAGGACTGGCGTGTCTAATGTCTTTAATAGTTGTACTGAGAACATTCCCTGATGCCACGTCCCTGATTTCTCTTCCAATGGGAAACTGACGCCCCACACGCTGCTGCTGTTTGCAGAGGGGTGACAAGCTGGTGAGCACGGGAGCCTAAGCGAACAGAGCTGGGTCTGTTAGCTGAGGCTGGGAAGGTTTGTGTTTCATAGTGCAGAGATCCTGGGTGCAATCGCCGCTCACCCATAAAGCAATGCAGCCTGGGGGCGATGTACGTTGAAAGCACTTGTCAGAACACTGCCGGGTTCCTCATTAAAACTCTGCCCCTCAAATCCACCCCTCTCTTTTTTCCCCCGCACTCACTGGTCGCTCCACCGGCCGTTCCACTCCACCTCTCCCCAGGGGTTCCTCAGCCGCAGCAGCTTTAGCTTCTTGCCCCCGTGATCCAGCTGTACAAAGGCACGTGCGGAAACGGGCTTGAATCGTGGCACGCGGTCGCCGTTCAGGAAGGTTGCTGGGACCCTGCCCGGCCCATCACGCTGACCAATCATGGTTTCCTTGGGCCCTGTCTCTGTCTGCCTGTCAACTCTTGTGTTGTCTGTAACCCGTTACCCCAGTCTGTCCTGTTCTCTGTTTGTACAGCGCCTAGCGCTGTGGGGCTCTGGTCTGTGATAGGCTCCCAGGTGCTACAGTGATGTGGTAATTATCAAAGGATAGAGCTCCTCTGGCCTCGGTTTCCCCATTTGCGTAATGGGAATAATAACCCTTTCGTGGGCTATTTAGATCAGCAATAGGCAACTAGAAGGTAGCAGAGGGAGACAATATGGGGTGGGGGGAGGGGATTGAGTCCTGACAGCCTGTTGCGGGGGCGAGGGTGGGATGCCCTGACGGGGGGCATTAGCAAACCCACCCCGCAGCGGCAGGTCCTGTCCTGCAGGCTGAGCCCAGCTCCCCCTCCAGCCCGTTGGCTCTCACCGCTGTCATGTGACCTGCAAATCCACATGCAGGCGGATATCTCCCCCTGGCGCCGCCTGATCGCCTGCCGCGGGCTGGGGGTGGCCGGCTCCCTGGTTTACACTGGATCCCCATTTGGGGCAGGGATTGTCTGTGCAGCGCCTGGCACGATGGGGCTCTGATCTCGCTGGGGGCCTCCTGCGATACACGTCACAGAGCTAACCCGGCTATGTGTCTGCCCCCAGAATCCCCGAGCCCCGCCCGGCGCTCTGCGCTCCCTCAACCAGTGGAACCAGGGGTAGCTACGGGCCCACCTTGTGAACAGCCGTTATGGAGTAGGCGTGTCCCTTCACCAGCCCCTCTGGCGTGTGTCCCTCCATGTCCTCTTGCCGGGTGACCTAGGGGAGAGGGAAGAAACACCCCCACAATCCGGCTTCGCCTACGCTACAGCAAGGCACCCTGCTAAAAGACCTGGGGTCCTCTTGCCATGCCTAGGGTGACCAGATGTCCCGATTTTATAGGGACAGTCCCGATTTTGGGTCTTTTTCTTATATAGGCTCCTATTACCCCTCACCCCCTGTCTTGATTTTTCACACTTGCTGTCTGGTCACCCTCGCCATGCCTGCTACGCCTACTCCCGCCCAGTGCCCCCGGTGTGTGCCAAACCGCAAGCAGAACAGGCTGGGGGGTAGGGCTGTGTGCTGGGATCCTCAGAGCGCAGGGTTACTCCCACCTCTGCTACTCAGCTGTGGGGGTGGGGTCATTCCCCCGCCTGCCCGTTGCTTTGTCCGTAGAACGCCAGCTCTTTGGACTCTGCTTGTTACAGAACCTAGCACAATAGGGGACCCTGATCTCGGCCGGGGTCTGGGCAGTGCCCGGCGCAACGGGGCCCTGATCTCGGCCGGGGTCTGGGCAGCGCCCGGCGCGACGGGGCCCTGATCTCGACCGGGGTCTGGGCAGTGCCCGGCGCGACGGGGCCCTGATCTCGGTCGGGGTCTGTGTAGGTCTGGTAGCCAATATCGTAGCAGGTTCCTAAACAGCTGTGTGGCCCAGCCACCACTACAAGAAGCCAGGACCAGAGGGGAGAGGGGACGCCAGGACCAGCCCTCACACATGCCAGGAGCTGGGACTCGCAGATTAAGATCCTAAGCTCCTGGGTTCAAGTTCTGCTCCTGGTGCTCCACCCAGGGCCTATTATTACATCAGCGGCTGAGAGGAGAGATTCTCCCCATGCTCACCTTGATGTGTGCCCCCATCAGAGACCTCTTCGTGAGGGCCGCGCGGATGACTTTGAAGAGCTCTGGATTGGGCATCTTGAGCTGGTAGGTTTCCCCGACCCCGCCCGTGAAGTCCACGAAGGCCTCGTTCATGTACCCGCCGTTCATGGCCTCATAAGAGCCATTGAGCCTGAAATGGGGCAGCAAGTGGGAAGGGGAAGGAGAAAGGGAGCACGCAGGATTGGGAGGCAGGACTCCTGGGTTCTGTGCCCAGCTACAGGAGGAAAGTGGGGTCTGGTGGATTAGAGTGCGGGGGTTGGGACTCAGGACTCCTGGGGCCTATGCCAATGACTGTGTGGATTTGGACAGGCTCTGTGCCTCAGTTTCCCCCACTGTCAACTTGAGAGAATGACCCTTCCCCCTTTTCTCGGCTCTCTGAGTTCTCTGGTCAGCCAGTGTGACATCAGTGCCCAGGGTTGCTCTCTGTTGTCCAGCAGCTACATTGCCCCATGGGAATGCAAGGTTGGGTGCAAAGCTACCCGGCTGTAGAACAGGGATCAGCCAACTCACTTGGCATAGGCTTTCTCCAGCAAGGGCATCCAGAATTCATCGCTCTGGCAGGAGCGCACGAAGACCAGTTTTCCGTTCTTCACCGGCAGCCGGTCGTCAACCACCACATCCACCCACTGCCCGTACTGCCAGAACTGGAGGGTAAGAACCCATTAGCACAGTGCATGCTGCTACCGCACCCATCGGGGCTAGACCGTGTCAGTCCAACCCAGGGGGCCCCTGCCCCTATGATCTGGGGAGCTGCCTTTCCATTCAACGGTGCCACTATGGTGCCTTATGGGAGTTGTAGTTCAGTCATCTTGTGTTCCCATTCTCCTCTGTGGGCCAATCTCTCTGGCTGGACTACATCTCCCATGATGCCCCATGGCCAGGGATGCCTATGGAACACACCCTCCAACAGGCAAGACAGTGATGCATCCTGGGAGATGTAGTCCAAACCCGGGAGCCCTGGCCATACTGGAGAACAGGCTCTTGAGACCCTGGAACTACAATTCCCACGAGGCACCATGGTGGCAATTTTTTTAAATCAAAATATTTCAGGTTTTTGGGTATTTGATGGAAAAATTTTGGCAAGGCCCTCAATCGGGGATCAGCCCCCACAGCAGCACCCTCATATTGGAACGTCTCCAGCACAGAGCGCTGCCGGGGTTAACGGTACCCACTGGTCAGTGCCATGAAGCTCAGAGCCAAATTCCCCGCGTGTCTGAGGCTGTTCAGAGCCGGGGTTTTGGCTTAGTCCAGATTGATGCTTTGGGTGAGGGGGAGGACGCGAGTTTGCTGGAACATCGCAGGTTTGTGAGCTTGACCTGAATGAACCTGTTTGCTGCTTAGGGGAGATTGGAAACAATGGTGCGGGGGGAATGGAGACTAGGGGTTAGGAGAAGGTGAACAGCACATCCCGAGAGGGATTTCCATGAAAGCATAAGGAGTGACATGGAGCAGAGCGCAAGAGGTGCGGAAAGCGGCCAGGGCTGAGCCGTGAGTGCCTCTCGCTTCTGACAATCGGACCCTTCGTCCGTTCGGTCTTTCTGCGTTGTGGACAGGGCCAGCTCCAGCTTTTTTGCCGCCCTGAGCGGCGAAGGAGAGAAAAAGGGGGGAAAAAAAAGCCGTGATCGGCAGCACTTTGGTGGCTGCTCTACCGCCGCCGCTTCATTCTTCGGTGGCAATTCGGCGGCCGGTCCTTCCCTCCAAGAGGAACTGAGGGACCCGCCGCCGAATTGCCGCCGAAGACCCGGACGTGCGCCCCTTCCCACTGCTTCCTGCACTGGTGCCTGGAGCCGGCCCTGGTTGTGGATGGACAGCACCTGACGCATCGGCACCCTGGGGCCCCCGACGTGCCAACCCGGACGTAAAGACTCCCTTTCACTCCTAATGCACAGCCTAGGCTACCACCCTGCAACTGCCCGAGCCATCCCCCTCACCAGGTGGGGAAATGCCCCCTCTGCTACCGCCATCCGCCAGCTCCCCTGACCAGCCCCCTTTTTGTCCCGCAGGCTGGGCAACCCACCTGGAAATGGAAGATGCCAGCATAGTCCTCCCGTGCAAAGCTTTGCCCCCTGGGTACCACCCTGTGCATGAGCTGTGGGTAGAGGGTGAGAGACGCAGCTGCAGCCAGGAACCAGCAGTTGCCTGTTGGAGGGGTGAGTCGATTTGAACAGTTCTGTTGCACGGGATCATTTGAACCCACGACCTTTGGCGCTAACAGCTACAGTAAACCAGCTGCATTGGCTCAGAGACAGACTCACTGTCACCGCTCTGGGCAACTGTACCTGTATTCCCACTCTAGTCCAGCAAGGGCACCCGCTCTCCCCCTCCCGGCTCCCCAGCCGTCACCTCTCTTGAGGGGAGACCCATGTCTCTCTCCCTCCTGACCCCAGGGTCACAGCCCCTGCCTACACTGTGAATTCCCCAGCAGCCCAGACTGCCTAGGAATCCCACGGAGCCTTGTTCAGTTCCCTGGAAGCTCTTAACACTTTGCAATGCATTCGTCTGTTGCAATAACACACAAACGTTCGCATTTGGAATACAATGAGCTCCTAAGATGCGTATGTTAAACCGTATTGAATGACGTTTAATTCAATGAGGTTTGTCCTGGCGATGGCAGGAAACTGCAGGGAAATTCTCTCTCATGCACATGTACCTCTGTACTTGGGTTAGCAGCGCTGCGTCCCCCGTGTGCCACTCCAGGCCAACAGTAAAGGCACCGCAGTTGTGAGGCTGCAGCTACTGCCCACGTGTGGCGTGAGGGCTCTGCCAGGGGGGCTAAGTTTGCAGCCCACCTCTTTGCGCATCGTCCAAGGTGGAAGATGAAACCACGCGCAGGGCGCTCAGAAGGGAAGGAGAAGGTGCTTACCCAGCTGGCCCTGTTTGACATCAGTCCGGCTCATGTCCTCGTCTATGAACTTTGGGGACCTGCAAATTTCCTGCAAGACAGAATAGAGACGGGAGCTTTCTGGTTTGAGGAGTAAAGTCCAGCATGGAAATTATAGAGCAGGAGAGGAATGAATGGTTGATTTGTCATTTTTGATACCGCGATGGCAGGCGTCACCCGGTGGCGCTGTTACACATAGTCTTCCAAGTTCTGAGTGTGCAAGCCAGGTTTGAGTCTCATGCAGACATGCTGCATAGCTGTTAGCTTGGGGTTACACAAGGGTTTTGCGGAGAGGCAACTTGGGGAGAGAGGGAGCTGGGAGAGTAGCCAGCTAGTTTGCTCTCTGCCTTTCGCACTATTGAGTGTCAGTTCCTGAGGCAGAGTTGCTCCATGAGCATTGGCGTTGGTCTCTGATTCCCAGGACAAGGTATCGCCCTGCATGCTGTTTGACCATCTCATATCAAGACTGGGGCATGGATGTGAGTAAGGCAAGTTACACCTAGAATAGACACACGCGCCACATCAGTGATTTCACCCTCAAGGGGAAGCTAAACTGCCTGGCTCCAGACACCTGCTGCCATTCAGCACTGGGGCAACACTGGTGTCAGTAGTGGGATACTAGTGCCAGACGAAGGGGCAACACTACAGATGTTGTGTTCTCATCTGAAAGCTATTGATCCCTGTTTCTACCCCTCTGTGCACAGTGCATTCTTCACTAGCAACCGTAGCCTCAGCAGCAAACGACCTGCCACTGTTGTGGGGGCACGGTAGAGATGAGGTGTGGGGGGGGGGCGTTAGGCCGGTCTCAGGACCTTTCATCCATTCCAGCTGATGGGAAATTTCCCATTTGCAGCTGAGCTTGCAAGATTTCCACCATCCCAGGCCAAATCGTTGCTAGCACACCTTGCGTGGAACCCAAGCCCTGGTTTGGACTCAAGTCAGCTCTGGGGTCCCTTTGACAATGGTGTGAGAGCTTGCCTCAAGCAGTCAGAGCTCCTGCAAGGTCATGATCAGCGCTCGCCGCGGGACACACCTAGATACAGCCTAACCTCTGCCCGACTCCGGTTTCTGATTACTGAAACAAATCACTTGTCACTTGGCTAATCCTAAAGCAAACAATCAGAAGCGACACTGTGGTTACTCATTACACTATCTCCTAGAAGTCCATTTTGGAACTAGGGAAACTGAGGCCCAGAGAGATGCAGTAACTTGTCCAAGGTCACGCCGGGGGTGGTTAACCAGGATTTGAACCCTGAGTCTGTGTCCAGTGTCTTAACCACAAGGCCAGGCTTCCTCAGATTAGATGCAGGGACTCTCTCACTTTGTGAGTCTACACCTGGCACAACGGGGCCCCGATCTCGGCCAGGGTCTGGGCAGTGCCCGGCGTGATGGGGTCCCGATCTCAGTTGGGGTCTGGGGAGCGCCCGGCCCAACGGGGCCCCGATCTCGGCCGGGGTCTGGGCAGCGCCCGGCCCGACGGGGCCCTGATCTCGGCCGGGGAGACTCGGTGCTAATAAGACCCACTCCACCTGGCTCCCTTTGCTTCCTGACCTCCCGACAGAGGCAGCAGCATGGCATCCTCCCGTCCTCGGGAGTCTCGTGGGGATTCGCATCTTGCCTCTCCTCGGGGAGGGAGCCAGTGGCAGGAGGACCCCCCAGCCCTGCCTGCAGGGAGCAGTAACTGGCTGCGAAAGCATCCGACCTACCTGTGGCCTCTTCCACTCCAGCCCCTTAATATTCTCAGACCCAAGTCCGAGTTGCCAGTATCCAAGTGAGCTGGGGACGGCGTCGAAGAACGGGTCGGTGAAGAGGCGGCGCTGCTGCAGGCATTGCCGCTTGAGCTCCTGGTACCCCTGCCCTGAGTGCGGGACGGCCTGGGCGGGCTCCGAGCTCGGGTCGCTGAGGAGACGAACAGTGATCCCGGGGGAAGCCATGCTGAGCTGCGCCAGCACCGCACTGCATCAGGCACCTGTGCCGTCGCACGGGCGTGTCCTAGTGAAACCCGAGGCCTGCGTCAATGTTTATCAGCCTTTGTCAACAACCGGGTTCTGCCCCACATAAAACAAAGCTGGAAGGAGCTGGTTATTGATCTGAGTCCCTGCGCAGTTTGGCTGCTGTTAACTCTTTGCGGGGCTGGGGGTTGGTCCCATCCTACCGGGCGAGATGGGCTGTCACGAGACCTCCCACATCCTATTTGACTGTTGATTTGGGTGTTGAGTGGTGGAGAGGAGGGAAGGATGGACTAGTGGTTACAGCAGTGGCGAGCAGAAGCGCAGGACTCCTGGGTTCCGTTGACACCTCTCCTCTCTGGACCTCCCTTTCCCCATCCGCTGGCAACGTGCAAATGGACCAAAGTGTTCAGAGCCGGTTGCCTAAAGTAAGGCTCTTTGGTTCGTAACTTGGCACTGCGCGGTGCCAGCGCCCACTGTTCTGTGGGAGCTGAGTGCCCCCAAATCCCAGTGAAATCAGTCCCACACCCACCCCAGAGCTAGGAATAGAACCCAGGAGTCCTGGCTCCCAACCCCCCTGCTCTAGCCACTAGACCCCACTCCCCTCCCAGAGCAGGAAATAGAACCCAGGAGTCCTGGCTCCTAGCGCCCCCAACCTACTAGAGATCATTCCCCTCTCAGACCCAGGCATAGAACCCAGGAGTCCTGGCCCTCAGCCCCACCCCCTCCAAAGCCCACTGAAGTAAATGAAAAGAGACACACCCTCACTCACTCTGTACGTTTTGGCCCAAGATATAAAAGGGTTAATTCCTTATCTGGGACACATCTGGTGAGATAGGTACCTTTGCTACTCTAGAGATCATAAACCAGTGTGTTATCAGGCCCGTGTGGAGGAGTCGTCCCAGCCAGGACCCTTGGCCTGTGCCTGCTCTGCCCTGCGCTGTAGCAGACTGGGTGACGCTGACGCCCACTCGCTACTCAGCACAAGTGCCTGGGAACCAAGTACAGCTGGGCGGCCTGCGCTAGACGGGAGCTGCTGGTCCCTCCCGGCCTCGACCCCCTTGGATGGAGGAAATAACCGAGTTCCCTCACTAGCTACGTGGCCTGGCTGCACTGGCGGGCACTGCCACGGGAGGGGGCTCCCCACTATGGTGAAGGATCCGACCCGATTCCTGGACCCTGCAGGTCTAGAACCGTGGTCACCGGAGCTGAAACCCAGTTTGCTTTGTTCTGTGTAGTTTCCCCTCCCCTCGGGGGGTGCCCAGGGGTCCTGGCCGACCCCCACGTGCTCAGATATTGCGTTCTCTTCCACTCCAGCCCCTGGACAAGCACAAAGCAGGACACAGGTTGTGCCTCAGAGAGCTCTCGGTCTAAATCACCCATCACAGCCTGTGACGTTACTGATATAATCTGGGACCATACAGAACATGGTTGCAACCAAAGTCCTGTAGTGGCACCAAATCTTGTATAAAGGGGGTCAAACGAGGTGTCTAAGACAAGATTCTGGTTTGCTGGTTATGATTATGCTGTCTATATGTGTGTATCAATTTTGTAGTTGAAGTTGTGAATATTGGCTCTACACTGTCTGTATTTCAAACTTATGCTATGCTTCTGGGTGACATCCCAGACAAGTTGGTGTTAGCTCTGCCTAGCCTGCTTGATGGCCCGTTAAGGACCATCAGCTATACAATTGACCCATGGAGACAAGGCAGATACGCCTTGTGACTCAGCAAAGTATGCAGGGACTGGCCCATGTGACTCCAGACTCCATTTTGCTGTAATTTTCCACAGTAAGAACAAAGAGGGGTTCTTACACCTGGAAAAGACTATAAAAGGCTGATGCCTCATCTCCATCTTGTCTTCAATCCTACTTCTTACCTCTGGAGGGACTTTGCTACAAACGGAAGCTCTACAGAAAGGACTGAATGACCCAGCCCAGCTGGGGATGTATTCCAGAGACTTGATTTGAACCTGCAGTTTATTTCATCACTGCTACAAGCCCGAACCAAGAACTTTGCCATCACTGACTGTATTGATTCCATGTAACCAATTCTAGCTCTCATCTATATGTTTTTCCTTTTACGAAAAAACCTTTAGATTTTAGATTCTAAAGGATTGGCAACAGCGTGATTTGTGGGTAAGATCTGATTTGTATATTGACCTGGGTCTGGGGCTTGGTCCTTTGGGATCAGAAGAACCTTTTTTTTCTTTTTTTGGGGTATTGGTTTTCATAACCATTTATCCCCATAACGAGTGGCACTGGTGGTGATACTGGGAAACTGGAGTGTCTAAGGAATTGCTTGTGTGACTTGTGGTTAGCCAGTGGGGTAAAACCAAAGTCCTCTCTGTCTGGCTGGTTTGGTTTGCCTTAGAGGTGGAAAAACCCCAGCCTTGGGCTGTAACTGCCCTGTTTTAGCAATTTGTCCTGAATTGGCATTCTCAGTTGGGTCCCGCCAGAACCGCATCGTTACACAGCCCCACCCCAGGATGCAGCTCAGGGAGACGCCTCCTTAGCAGCAGCCACTGGGGGGCTGCAGGGCAGGACTGAGGGGCATCGGCCGAGCTGTGTGTGGTGGGGGGAATCCCAGGCTGGGATAGCAGAGGGGCTGCGGGTCGGGACTGAGGGGCATTGGCCAAGCTGTGTAGGGGGGATCCCAGGCTGGGATAGCAGAGGGGCTGCGGGTCAGGAGTGAGGGGCATCGGCAGCAATAGCTTCTGTGACCCCAGTCCAACTCGGCTACAGCACCTTCTGCTGGCTCATCAGGCTACGGCAAGCCTGCAGGGCCACTGACCATTATTTTTGAAAATTCATGGCGATCGGGGGAGATCCCCGACAATTGGAAAAAGAGAAACTGCAGAACTAAAATTCATTTGCAAACTTAACACCATTAATTTGGGCTTGAATAGGGACTGGGAGTGGCTGGCTCTCACTACAAAAGCAATTTTCCCTCTCTTGGAATTGACACCTCCTCATCAATTATTGGGAGTGGACCACATCCACCCTGACTGAATTGGCCTTGTCAGCACTGGTTCTCCACTTGTGAGGTAACTCCCTTCTCTTCATGTGCCAGGATATAATGCCTGTATCTGGAATTCTCACTCCATGCATCTGAAGAAGTGGGTTTTTTACCCACGAAAGCTTATGCCCACATCAATCGGTTAGTCTTTAAGGTGCCAGCGGACTCCTGGTTGTTTGTGTGGACACAGACGAACACGGCTCCCCTCTGATCATTATCACGAGACTCGTGACCAAATCATGAGAGTTGGCCACAGGCCCCTTGAATTCTGCACAGGCCATGTCCACAATGGGGCTCTGGGAGGGGGCGGTAACTGATCCCCTGCTGTGAACCCAGATGACCTTTCCTGAGCCGCCTGTGCAAAGGGTGACTGCAAAGGCTCCATCTGGTTCCTCCTTCTGGCCGCACGTGCGTCAGTCCCCCGCTTGGTGGCACCACAGGCTGCCTGTCCAGCCCACATTCCTGCCTTCAGTACGAAGGCTGTTCCTATGCCTCCCCCCTCACACACAATATTTGTTCTCAAGTTCCCCCCACAACCCCCCTGTTAATTTATGTTAATATATTCCGCTGTCTGCCTTGTGTCATCTGGCAACTCCTTTTCCCTTAGGCAGCCTCCCAGCCCCTCCTCAGATGTTCTGCAGGATCTTCTGCAAGTTCACTGAACGACTTTTTTCCCCTCCTTTAGGAAAAAAAAAATTTGCATGGGCCACAGAAGGAATTTTTCTCTGCAAAGCGCCATTAGCAGCTCTGATCCCTGCTGAGATTGCGCCACCAGCTCCTGGGGCTGGCTTTCTCCGGGCTGCGTAACGTTTTTTTTTGAGGGGGGAAAGGGGAGCACAAGTTCCTTCCCAAGTGGCATCAGAAGAACCCCCCCCCCCTCCCCCGGTGCCAAACCTATGATCCTGGTTTAGGAGTGATTCTGCTTAGGTTTCTTTAAATCAAGCAGCATATGCAACGCCGTGCCTTTAAATTTCATCTGATTACCAAATCCAGGTCTGGAGATCACCCAAGAGATCCACCCGTCTCCCCACAAAAAAGATCTATCCATTTGGATCTGCTGATCAGAGATCTGCTGATTCCCAAGAGGTCTATTGGTTTCAGATCTGTCAGTCTCCCGTCTTCCATTTGGACTGACTGATCTCCCAGAGATCTAGCAATTTCAAGATCTATCAACTTCACATCTGCTGATCTCCAAAAGACTGTGGCTCTTCGTGCTTTTCGACGGGGTTTTCAGCTTGGATTAATTGATCTCTCTATCGGATTGGCTGAACTATTGACTCTCAGATCTATTGATCTCGGAAAGAGCTATCAACTCCGAGCTATTGATCTCAGAAAGATCTATTGATTAGGATCTATCGATCTCCCAAGGAGTTCCCGTTGCCCTGTTTCTCCCCGGGTGTGTACGGCAGGACTAGGGGAAGATGTTCAGCTGGATGAGGAAGAACGAGAAGAAGACTCCTGAGGTGATCCACACGGTCACCGAGGGGCTGAAGAACCTCTACAAGAAGAAGCTGCTGCCCGTGGAGGAGTTCTACCGCTTCCATGACTTCCACTCGCCGGCCCTGGAGGACGCCGACTTTGACAACAAGCCCATGGTGCTGGTGGTGGGGCAGTACTCCACAGGGAAGACCACCTTCATCAAGTACTTGCTGGAGCAGGACATCCCGGGCAGCCGCATCGGGCCCGAGCCCACCACTGACTCCTTCATTGCGGTCATGCACGGCGAGACCGAGGGGATCATCCCGGGCAACGCCCTCATCGTTGACCCCAAGAAACCCTTCCGCAAGCTCAACCCCTTCGGGAACACCTTCCTCAACCGGTGAGTGCTGGCCCCCCCGCTCGCTGGCTCCTGCTCCCGAAGGGCTGGCCATCAGTGGCCAACGTCCCCATGAACTCAACCCCCATCCGCATGTGCGCAAAACCCCGTCGCTCGTGTGGTGGCCTGCACAACCGGGCCTACTGGGCAGCCCTTGGGTGAGCTTCCCTCCACAGCCACTTAACTCGGCCCAGGCTAGCCCGCCACACAACAATCGAGGGCTGCTGGTCCTCCAATGCCTTCTCACGATGTTCCCCAGCCACCGCTAACTCACTGTGATACAACAGAGGGCCGCTAGTTCTCCAGTGCCTTCCCCCAGGGACCCTGTGCCACGGCCTTTCCTTGCCATCGACAAGTGCCTCCTCTTCCTCGTCTTTAGCCCACACCCGAGCCAGCCCAGGCTGAACTAGCTTGGGTCCTGTGGCTGTTTAATCGGCATGCTCCAGGGCGTGAGCGGATCAGCCCCATGGAGGGGTCAGGAATTTCCCCCATGTGGTGAGATGCCACAGCCGGTACCTCACGCTCCTTGGCAGTGTCTGGCTTGACCTACTCTCTCGCAGACAGGAGGCCTGGCTTGATGGGCCTTTGATCTGGTCTGATGTGCCCATTCCCAGCTCCTTTCAGAGTGTCCTCCCCTCACTTGTGCTTCAGCAATGGGCCATGTCATAGGAATGGCCAGCGGGTCCATCTAGCCCAGAGAACTATGGGATAATCTGGCCACTAGGGGATGCTTTCCCCTGAGCCCCAAGACTTGGAAGGGGACTCATATCCCTTATTAAACCAAAACCCCAGTCTGTCTAATCAACGTTCTCAGTATCCCCAACCCTTGCCTGAGTCCCTGAGCGCTTGGCCTCAGAGCTTGTAGCAGGGAGTTCCACTGGCTAATGCCCAGCTGCATTTCCTTTCATTGGTTTAAACAGCTGCCACTCAGAGTCAATGGGCGTCCCCTTGCCCTTGGGAGAAGCAGGGGCAGCCCATTCCCCTTCTCTAGCCCCTCCCGTCCCCAGCTCCTGCTCCTCTCCTCCCCCAGCCCCGATCTATCCAGTCTCGCCCCAGGGCGGAGCCTTGGATCATTTCTACAGCCTGTGTCCACACTGGGGCTCTGCCCTGTCCCTCCTCTGCCCTGGGCATCCTGGGGGGAGAGGGACAGTGTGTCCCCTCCTGTCTATTCCCCCCCCGGGGTGCGATCGGCCCCTCCAGTCTGTCCCCCCCACCCCCAGGGGACAGAATGGTCCCCTCTGCTCGATGCAGTCTGATATTAAATGTCTCCTGCAATGGGGCTCCCGCCCTTCCTTGGGAGACGGCTGTTCCAAGACCCGGGGGGGGGGGAGGAGGGGACCCATCTCCTCCCCCCCCCCCCCCGGATGTTCACCACATCGTAGATTATAAGGATAGGAGGGACTGTCCACCCTGGCCTCCTGCGTGGCCCAGGCCAGAGCCCCGGCCCCAGGAGTCCTGCTTCATGCCCGGGGCCTCCGGGGCAAGCTAGAGTCTCTGAGCGAGAGCTGAGCTCGGTGTCAGGCAAATTCCCCTGCCAGGTTTTGTTGAAGCGTGTTTCAGAAAGGCTGGGTGGGGCGTGCGTGTGTGTGTGTGCACGCGCATACATTCCTCTGTGTTTGTGCATCTGTGTGTCAGTATATGTGCATGCATCCCTGTGCGTGTGTGTACTTGTGTGTGTGCATCTGTGTGCAACCCAGTGTGTGTGCGTCTGTGTGCATGCATCCTTGCACGCGTGTGTGTGCATCTGTGTGCAACCCAGTGAGGGGGGGACATGGGACTGGGGGGAGGGGGGTTAGATCCAAGCCCTCCTCTCTTAGCTTCTCATACACACACACCCCCGTTAGCCTGGGAGCCGTTTCCTGCCCTGACGTTGAGGGAGCCGGGCTGGGGCTGTCAGTGATTGAACTTGTGGCTAAGACACCGGCCCTGCTTTGTAAACCTCCCTCACCGAGCCTTTCACGAGTCAGAGAGTATTGCATGGGGCTGCTCCCCCAACACGCACCGAAGTGCAGCTGCCTCTGGGGTGGAACACGGCAGTGCTTCAGCGGCAACATGCAGCAGTTCAGGCTCAGAGCAAGGCAGCATGAGCTTGTCAGGATTCCTGGGCTCTTCCCCTGATTCTGCACAACCCTGCACATGTCGTTTCTCCTCTTCGAGCCTTACGTCCTACAGAGCCAGGGATCGGACCCAGGAGTCCTGGCTCCCAGGCCCTCCCTGCACCGGCCTCTCAGACACCCCACACCTTCGCAGAGCCAGGGATCGGACCCAGGAGCCCAAACTCCTACGTCTAACAGCTAGACCCTATGACTTTCCCAGAGCCAGGGATCGGACCCAGGAGTCCTGGTTCCCACCCACCGCCCCCGCTTTAACCCCTAGACCCCACTCCCCTCCCAGAGCTGGGCATAGAAGCCAGGAGTCCTGGCTCCCAGCCTTTCTCCCCGCCCCCCCGAGCTTTAACCACTAGACCCCACTCCTTCTCCGAAAAGTGGAGATCCCTTGCCCCATCTGGCACAGCCCTGCCTTGGCTTCCTGCCCCAGCCCTGCTCCACCAGAGCCCATTGCAAACAGCTGTTCACCCTGCATGTCCCTGCCCAGCCCCTTGGGAGAAGCATGGGCTGTTGGGTTTGACAGGGGAGGGGGCTGCAGCTGGGGGGCCGGGGGGCTGCAGCTGGGGGGAGGGAGGTTTAAACAGCAGCAGCCCCCCGTGATGTGCGTCCAGCCGGTGCTGGGCTGGGGGGTCTCGTGCAGTGCAGAGGACACCTGTTCCCACCCAGCCCTGGTCCGTGGCGGGGGGGCCAGGCTGAGGGCTGGGTCTGAGCCAGGCTCTCAGGAATGCAGGGCCTGTGGCCCAGTCCCCTCCCCGGCCCGGGCTGCCTGGAAAGAAGGCGTCACAGCTCCAGATGCGCTGGCAGCATGGAGCCATGGGTGGACAGGCCCGTCTCACGAGATGGCTGGCAGGAGGCCCCCGGGGATGGGCAAGCTCTGCTCGGGGCTGAGCTGAGGGGTGCGAGCGGGGAAGACGGAGCGAGGGGGGCCTCGAGGAAAGGCTGGGACCCAGGAGATGGGGGTTCAGTATCTGGCTCTATCACAGACTCACTGGAAATCGCATTGTGCCTTGGTTTCCCCTGTCTGTAATATAGGGATAATACGTCTATGGGGGACTGGCTCTCACTCTGTGTCTGTGCAGTGCCTGGCACGACGGGGCCCTGATCTCGGCCGTGGTCTGGGCAGCGCCCGGCGCGACGGGGCCCTGATCTCGGCCGGGGTCTGGGCAGCTCCCGGCACGACGGGGCCCCGATCTTGGCCGGGGTCTGGGCAGCGCCCAGCTTGACGGGGCCCCAATCTCGGCCGGGGTCTGGGCAGTGCCTGGCGCGACGGGGTCCTGATCTTGGTAAAATAAAATGAATTTTGACTCTGGAAACACTCTCCTTTCTAGACAAACAGGCCAGGACGCCTGGGTTCTTTTCATGGACTGTGGTGGCTTTCCCAGGCCAATGGGCCCTGGAGCCCAACCCAAAGCCCATTGAGGTCAGTGCAACGGCTCCCGTTAGCCCCCTGGCTTTGGAGCAGGCCGCGGGAGCCCATCTGGCCTGTAGCTTCAGCCCTGCTGCGAATCAGCCACAGCCGAGCTGGGAGCCCCCTCCCTACCGCCGCCCCTCCCACGCCCGGCTCAGCTGGGCCCGGGCAGGGCTATTTTTAGCATCGTGTTTATATCGGACCGGCCCAACTTCCTCCAGCGTGGAGGAGTTTGTAAACACCGGCTCCTCCCAATGAGCCCCCCACTTGTGTGCAGGGCCCGGCTTCCTGCTAATGCTGGGCTGCTCCCCCCCCCCCTCAGGCCAGGGAGCGTGGGGCAGCACCCCCCATCCTCTGCACCAGCCCTGGCTCGCTCTCCTCTGCCCAGATCCCCCAGCCTGCGTCTTGCTCCATCCTTCAGCCCTTCACCGGGCACCCTACGGCGGGGGGAGGGGTGGAAGAAGGGCGGCCCCAGGCTGGCACAGGCGAGGCCTGAGAGGCCAGGGGGTGTCTGCTTGCACCCTAGGACTGGAGGGGCCAAATCCCAGTGCCACCAGCCTCTCCAGCCAGCTTGGGGCTCCCCTAAGGCTGCTGTTCTGTAGGGGGGGGGGTGACCTGGCTCCGCAGCACCGCCAGGGCCCCAGGATCAGGGAAAGGCAGGGACTGCCCAAGGCTCGGGGGGTCTGTGATTCCCAGTTACCCCTCCCAGCACCTGCGGGGGGGGGGGGGGGGGGG
>NW_020664868.1:856106-856289 GCF_002925995.2 Terrapene triunguis | reverse complement strand
CTGGGAGCTGCCTGGCCCTTAGTGTAAATTACAGCAACCTCAGGGCTGCTCTAACTCATCTGTGGGCCCTGGGAGGCAGAGAATAGCCCCGGCGCAGCACGCTCCGGCCGTGCCCCTGATCCACCCCATCGGCCCAGGGGGGCAGAGAATAGCCCCGGCACGGCGTGCTCCGGCCACGCCCTG
>NW_020664868.1:851368-856096 GCF_002925995.2 Terrapene triunguis | reverse complement strand
CGGCCATGCTCTGATCCACCCCATGGGCCCTGGGGGGCAGAGAATAGTCCCAGCACAGTGCGCTCCGGCCACGCCCTGATCCACCCCTATGGGCCCTGGGGGACAGAGAATAGCCCCGGTGCAATGCGCTCCGGCCATGCCCTGATCCACCCCCCATGGGCCCTGGGGGGCAGAGAATAGCCCCGGCGCAGCACGCTCCTTCCGCAAGGAGAAGGGGGCTCGCAGCAGGGTGGATGAGCTCTCAATGTTTTCCACCTGCTTTCTCAGCACTGGAGATCAAAGCACCCGGGATAAACCTGCCAGGAGTCAAACACAGTAGCCCCTCGAGTCTCCGATTGTGCCAGGTGCTGCCCAGACCCCGGCCGAGAGCAGGGCCCCCCGTGGGGCCCGGTGCTGCCCAGACAGAGTGAGATAGTCCCTGCCTGGCAGAGCTCCCACTCGAACTAGGGACGGGAGACGGGCACCAGTGGGGAAGAGACTTGCCCCAGGTCACACATCAGTTCAGTGACAGAGCCATGCACTGAACCCAGGAGTCCTGGTTCCCAGCCCCTCCCCCCCCTCTAACCACCAGACCCCACTCCCCTCCCCTCGCTGTGCCAGGGTAGGACCCAGGAGTCCTGGCTCCTCGTGCGGAGCCCGAGCTGCTAGGCCGAGCTGCCCCTCTCCTGTCTCACATGCTGCCATTGCTCATCGCTGCCTCCCTCTCCTGCCAGGTTCATGTGCGCCCAGCTGCCCAACCAAGTCCTGGAAAGCATCAGCCTCATCGACACCCCGGGGATCCTGTCGGGAGCCAAGCAGCGTGTGTGCCGGGGTAAGGCCTTGGGGGGGAAACTGCACTGGCTCAGTGCTGTGTGGCTGGAGCAAGGGGCGGGGGCTTCATCTGGCCACATCTGTAACCCCGACTCCCCCCGTGTGGGGCTTTGTTCAGGGCATGTTGATCGCCAGGGTGGGTTGAAGGGCTGTGGAGCCCAGCAGGTCAAGTCACGACTCCTGGGTTCTCTCCCCAGCTCTGGGAGGGGAGTGGGGTCTAGTGGTTAGAGCAGGGGGGGCTGGGAGCCAGGACTCCTGGGTTCTGTCCGCAGCTCGGGGAGGGGAGTGGGGTCTAGTAGTTAGAGCGGGGGGCTGGGAGCCAGGACTGCTGGGTTCTGTCCCCAGCTCGGGGAGGGAAGTGGGGTCTAGTGGGGTAGTGAGTGGGGGGCTGGGAGCCAGGACTCCTGGGTTCTGTCCCCAGCTCGGGGAGGGGAGTGGGGTCTAGTGGGGTAGCGGGTGGGGGGCTGGGAGCCGTGGTGTATCCCTTTGGACGGGTGTGTCTCCGTGCACCCCCGGCACCAGACCCCCTCCTTGCAGAAAGCCCGGTCGAGCTCACACTTGGCTGTGAGGCCTGTTGCTACAGGGGCTGGGCCTGGGCATGGGCCAGGGGCATTTTTTTACCGTGAGTCATCGTCGCAGGATGAACCGACCCGTTGTTGTAGTAATTTGCTTGAACAAACTGTTTGTGCATGTCAGTGTGTGCGGCCCCTCGTGGCAGCGCGTGTGCCCTGTGTCTGGGCGCAGGCTCGGGGGGGGCACTCGCAGTGTGTGTGTGGGGCGTGTGTGCGTGTGCCCGCAGGGAGGGCGTGTGTGTGTGTGCCCATGCCCATGTGGCCAGGCGTGTGTGCATGTGCCCGTGGGGCGTGTGTGCGTGTGCCCGCGGGGTGGGGCGTGTGTGCAAGTAGTTACCTTGCGGGTGCCTTGCACCAGGACCGAGCGGGACCCCCGCTGCCCACTAGGGGGTGGCTCGGGGGGGGGTGGGTTCTGCCCCAGACGCTGGGTGTGACTGGGCCGGTGGCTCCCGGGTCGATGGAGCCCAGCTCCCCCCCAGGTAGGGTGATGACGGGGCGGGAGGCAAGAAGCCGCCCAAGGGCAGGGGCAGAGGCCAAGCCCCAGTGGGACAAATGTGGGTATTGCCGCACTGGCTTTGGAGGGGGGCTGGGGCCAGGATTCCTGGGTTCCCAAAGGGCGTTGAGGGGGCACGGAGCCATCAGACAAATAAATCTCAGGCTTCATCTCTGCTCTGCCCTTGGCCCTGCCATGCGGCCGGCCGGGCGTGGTCCTGGCGTGGGGCTGCAGCCGAGCCCCTCGGTTCCCTGCCCCCCGGCTCCAGCCGGCCGGGAAATATTGACTCAGTCCCGGAGCCCGACTCCGCTGGAAACAAAGCAGCCGGGCTCATTCCAAACAGGAAGCGGCTGGGGGGGGGGGGGGGGGGGCGTTATCCCAGGGCTGCCCATGCTGCTGGGCGAGCGCCATAGACAGATGGCAAAGGAGGGAATGGAGCAGGGGCTTTGAGTTACGTGGATACCTGCTCCCCCAGCTCTGCCGGGGCCCCTCACTCCCGACCCGCAGCCCCGGCCAGCCCAGCCCTGCCCCCCGCAGCCCTGTCGGTGCCCCTCACTCCTGACTCGCAGCCCCTGCTAGCCCGACCCTGGGCTCCCCCCCAGCTCTGCTGGTGCCCCTCACTCCTGACCCGCAGCCCCGGCCAGCCCAGCCCTGCCCCCCCCAGCCCTGTCGGTGCCCCTCACTCCTGACCCGCAGCCCCTGCTAGCCCGACCCTGGGCTCCCCTCACAGCTCTGCCGGTGCCCCTCACTCCCAACCCGCAGGCCCTGGGCTCCCCCAGTCCTGGGCTCCCCCCAGCTCTGCCGGTGCCCCTCACTCCCGACCCGCAGCCCCCTGCTCCCCCAGCCCTGGGCTCCTTAAGGTCTGCCGGGGACCCTCAATCCCAGCTTGCAGCCCCCTGCTGTCCAGCTCTGGACGTCTCTTTCTGCCCCAGCCAGACCCAGAGCGAGCGCCAGCAGAGGGGAGTGGGGAAACGCAGGGGACATTTTCTTTCTCTTGTTCCTGTACCCCTCACTCCGCCCTCCTGGTTATAAAATCATTCCTGGAAGGAAACGTTCAGCCAGCGCGGGAACGAATCCGTTACAAAGGGGGGCACTGAGTGGGAATGAAATGTTCCAGGGCCAGAATCCGGTGCAATAAGTAGCCTCCAGGCACGCAGCTCATTAGTCAGCCTCATCAGTGGAGCGAGAGGGATCCTGCAGGGTACTGCCTTTGGGGAGCTGGGGGGTGATGCTGTGTGGGGAGGGATTGGTGCGCAGATCAGCCGGGGCTGAGCTGCAGCCACCTCTGGGGTGGAACGCGAGGGCTGTTTATACAGGGACCCCTCGCCTAGTGCTGAGGTGCAGCCACCTCTGGGGTGGGGCGCGGGGGCCCGTTTATGATTCAGCAATGCCAGCCAGCCATTCGGGGCAGGAAGTGAGGGCGAATCCTGTATCCAAACGAAGCTGGGTGTGCAAACTGAAGGAGGCCGATGACCTCACTCTGCCATGGGATCTGGCCGGGCCCCGGAGCGTAACCTCCCAGCCGGGGCTGGATCCCCGTCAGCTGAGCAGGGGCTGGCTGTTCCCGTGCTGGGATGCCTGCCAGCGAGCATGAGGCCCAGAGGAGCCAACAAAGGGACGTCCAGGCCTCTGGCCCTGCGGGGCAGGGAGCAGCCACGGGGGGAAGGTCCTGGGAAAACCAACGCTGGATAACCTGCCTCCACACGGCCACCCGCACCGGGTGTGCGGGCCATTCGTTCCCAGGGAAACTGGGGGGCAGTGGCTCCTCGAGGGCAGCCGGGGACAGAACCCAGGAGTCCTGGCTCCCAGCCCTCCCTGCTCCAACCACTAGACCCCACTCCCCTCCCAGAGCTGGGGCTAGAACCCAGCAGTCCTGGCTCCCAGCCCCCCTGCTCTAACCACTAGACCCCGCTCCCCTCCCAGAGCCGGGGACAGAACCCAGGAGTCCTGGTTTTGGACCATAAGACCATGCTTTGATTATTATTCTAAACCCTAGTGCAATGCTGATGTTTAGCAGCTGCTGCATTCCACCCCCGAGGTGGCTGCATTTCAGTCCTGGCTGAGGGACTCTCTGTATAAACAGGCCCCCGCCCCGCATCCCAGAGGTGGCTGCATCTCAGTGGCAGGGAGCAGGCATCCTTAACAAGCACCGTGAGGCTCCTGGCAGCCTGATTTCAGGGGCACTGAGCACCAGCCCTCCCCGTGACCCCTGGCCCCTGCAGGAATGTGCCGTTAATAAGCTAGGGGGGTCCCCGGCCTGGCTGTACCCTGGCTGGAGGAATGTAGAGGGGGGGGGGGGGCGTGCTTTTCCACTGACGTGTCCGAATTCCTGGTTGGGATTCCTCCCCTCTGAATTAATCGCTGGCAAGCGGCTAGGGGCTCCCGGGGCCCGTGTGGGGCAGGCGCTGCATTCCAGGAGGGGTTCACCCAGCTGCCAGGGGGCTCCCTTGCCCAGCGGCCCACCTGGCACCCTTTGGAGCCGGAGGGAGCTCCGTGCGGGCGGCGCCCTGAGCTATGCAGGGAATCCAGCCCGACCCTGGCGCGTGGCGGCTCGGTAAACACCCTGCTGAGTTCAGGGCGCCCTCGGCTGCTCCCAGCTCTCCCGTGGTCAGCCCATTCCTGGGTGCAAACAACCCGCTGGGACAGGCCCAGCTGTGCGTCCCAAACAAAACCCATCTCCCCCTAGCATGCAGGCTGCAGTGTTATTGTAGGGGTGCTGGGAGGCGGCGCGGGCCGGGTCGTGGCTGTCGGGGCGCGGGCTGGGTCGTGGCCGTCGGGGCGCTGGGAGGCGGCGCGGGCCGGTCCGTGGCCGTCGGGGCGCTGGGAGGCGGCGCGGGCCGGTCCATGGCCGTC
>NW_020664868.1:838992-851358 GCF_002925995.2 Terrapene triunguis | reverse complement strand
TGGCCGTCGGGGCGCTGGGAGGCGGCGCGGGCCGGTCCATGGCCGTCGGGGCGCTGGGAGGCGGCGCGGGCCGGTCCATGGCCGTCGGGGCGCTGGGAGGCGGCGCGGGCCAGGTCGTGGCCGTCGGGGCGCTGGGAGGCGGCGCGGGCCGGGTCGTGGCCGTCGGGGCGCTGGGAGGTGGCGCGGGCCGGGTTGTGGCCGTCGGGGCACTGGGAGGTGGCACAGGTTGATCACACTGGTTTGTTATTGTAGGGTCACTTGTGAATCCTGCACCGCTACACTGGTCTGTTATTGTAGGGTTGCTTGTGCAGCTGTGTGTCCCCACGAGCAGGCGTTGCAGCCGGCCCTGGGACTGGACCCAGGAAATGCCCAACGGGGCAGTTCAGTTCAGGCCAGGTCCCTGGCACGTGCTGTTTCTGGGAGCAGGGCAGGATCTGAAATCCCCCAGCAGCCAGCAGGGCCAGGACAAATGGAGGAAGAAGCTGTTAAAATAAAGCGGGTGATAAGCCGGGGCAGGGAGGTTTCCGTGGGCAGGACCAGCTGAGCCCCATAGCAACGGGATGGGTCACAACACGCTGAGAAATCATGCCCGTCCTGCCAGCGGAGCTGTGGCAGCAGAGGGGAGCGCAGCGGGGGCAGGGCGTACGTCCTGGGGGTGTGATCGTGGGGGAGGCGGGCGACAGCGCGTGTGAATGGGAACAGCACAACCTGCTTTGACAGGGGGGCACCGGGAGCATCGCTAGTGAAAACCTATGGCCAAGTTGACCCCTGTGAGGCCAATCAGTGTGGTTCTCTCCCTGCTTCACAATTGGAGAAACTGAGGCACAGAGAGGGGGGCAGGGACTTGCTGAAGGCCATTCAGCGAATCACTGTCTGAAACCAGGAGTCCTTGCTCCCCTCCCCCCACTCTAACCACTAGATCCCACTCTCCTCCCAGAGCTGGGGATTGAACCCAGGAGTCCTGGCTCCCAGGCCCCTGCTCTAACCACTAGATCCCACTCCCCTCCCAGAGCCGGGGACAGAACCCAGGAGTCCTGGCTCCCAGCTGCCCCTCCCCGCTCTAACCACTAGACCCCAGTTGCAGGTAGCCAGTGGCAGTTCATGGGTGCTGTTTTTTGGGGGGAAGGAGGAGATCCTGAGGCAATGGGAGCCCAGAGCCCCGTCCCCTGGTGAACCCCGTCGCCGAGACGCAGCAACCGCCCAGCTGGGCTGCCCGGGGATTGAGCCGAACGGGGCAGAGTGCAGAGGAAATTCCCGCCGCGAGCTGGCACCATCCGGCGCTCAGGCTGTTTCCCACAGGGGTGATTGATGGCCCTGCTCCCAGGGCCGGCTTCCAGCCAGGCCTGAGCTGCATGGCAGCTGCTTATCCAGGGATCCCTCACCCAGCGCTGAGACGCAGCCACCTCTGGGGTGGGGTACGGGGCCTGTTCAGACAGTGCACCATAACCCACCACACCCTGCTCCAGGCCCGCAAGCGAAGGCGAACCCTGTAGCTCGTGAGATCCAATACACCGCGGCAAGCTGGCACGGGGGAAAGGCCAGTGCGGCTGTCGGGTGGGCACAGGGTCTGGTCCAGCTGCTGTTCCTGCCCCTCGGGCCCCCCTCCCTCTCTAGAGAATCCCCCAAATCCCAGCTGGGCTGGACCCACAGCTCAGCTCCGGGCCCAGCCTCCCCTTCCCCATCCCAGCTCAGCCTCCGTTCAGCGCCGCAACGGCATCCGTCACCGGGAGCCCCCGGCTCCATTTTCCAGGGAGGGCCGGGCGCCAGGCCTGGAAACTCGTTGGCTCCCTCCCTGCTTGTGTAAACAGCAGGGGACGGAGGAGTTCGCAGGACCCGATTCTCCCCCCCACCCCGTCACTGCAGCCAGTGGGGCCGGCTCCTGCTCCCTGCCCCCCAGAGAAGCCAGGCGACAGAGGAGGGGCTGCAGCAGGGCAGAGCCCCTCGCCCGGGCAGCGGGCTGGGTCATTGGTTTCGCTGATTCCCCCTGGCATGGGAGGCCAGGCCTCCCCACCCCAACCTTTCCCAGGTTTTGCAGCAGCCCCGTCCGGTCCAGCTGGGCCCCGGCTGGCTCAGACTTTCCTCTGCTCAGCCTCAAGCCTTCCTTTTTTGGTGCTTTGCAGACACTTGCCGCCTTGGGCTGCCAAGTGGGAGGGCGGGAGGGGGGGCAGGATCGGCTGGGCTCCAGCAGCGCTCCTCAGCGAGGCTGTTAGGGTTGCTGGGGGGGGGGGTAATGAGACGTCTCTTCCCTCAGCCCCTGAGGGCCCCCCCCCCAATACAGGGGACCCTGATCTCGGTCGGGGTCTGGGCAGCACCCGGTGCGACGGGGCCCTGATCTCAGCTGGGGTCTGGGCAGTCCCTGGCACAATGGGGTCCCAATCTCGGCCGGGGTCTGGGTGGCACCCGGCACGACGGGGCTCTGATCTCAGCTGGGGTCTGGGCAGCGCCTGGCGCGACGGGGCTCTGATCTCAATGGGAGGCAGTGGAGAGTGAGGGGGGCAGGGTGGGGGTACACTGGGGGAGGAGCAGAGGGTGGGGGAGGGGGTCTGTTGGGGGGAGGCAGAGGCCCCCTTTCCCTTTCTCAAGCCACGAGCTATTCCTCTGGGGCCAGCACCAGCACCAGTGGAAGGGGTCGAGGCAGGAACTTGCTGCATAGGGACTCCACACCTGGCAGCCAGGTCCACGGGCACCCGGTGCCCTCTGCAGGGAAGGCCCCATGCCCTGGCAGGGCGGGTGTGGGGCACAGGGGCTGGGGAGTGAAGGGGCAGGGCTGTGCTGGGCATGGGGTGCAGGGGCTGGGGAAAAGGGGGCAGGGTGGGCGTGGGGCACAGGCCTGGGGAGTGGGGAGCAGGGTGGGCATGAGGCACAGGGGCAGGGCGGGCATGGGGCAACAGCTGAAGAGTAGGGGGCACGGTGGGCATGGGGCACAGGGTCTGGGGAGTGGGGCGGGCAGGGGGCCAAGGCGGGCGTGGGGCGCAGGGCAGGGCCCCGCCCGCTGGGCCCCGCACCTGCCATGCCCTGACGGCCTGTCCCCCGCCCCGCAGGCTACGACTTCCCGGCCGTGCTGCAGTGGTTCGCGGAGCGCGTGGACCGTATCATCCTGCTCTTCGACGCCCACAAGCTGGAGATCTCGGACGAGTTCTCGGAGGCCATCCGAGCCCTGAAGGGCAACGAGGACAAGATCCGGGTGGTCCTGAACAAGGCCGACATGGTGGATACGCAGCAGCTGATGCGGGTCTATGGGGCCCTCATGTGGTCCCTGGGGAAGGTGTTCAACACCCCCGAGGTGCTGCGTGTCTTCATTGGCTCCTTCTGGGCCGAGCCGCTGCTCGTCTCCGACAACCGGCGGCTCTTCGAGCTGGAGGAGCAGGACTTGTTCCAGGACATCCAGAACCTGCCCCGCAACTCGGCCCTCCGCAAGCTCAACGACCTCGTCAAGAGAGCCCGGCTCGTCAGGGTGAGTGGGGGGACCGAGGGGGGGGGCACTGAGAGGGACAATGGGACCTAGGCGGGCAGGGGGACCAGGGGCATGGAAAGGGGCTCTGGGGAGCTGTGTGGGGAGCACTGAGGGGGGCAGGGTATCTAGGTGGGCAGGGGGACCGAGGGGAGTGGAAAGGGGCTCTGGGGTCGTCGGTGGAGGGCGCTGAGGGGGGCAGGGGGATCTAGGCAGGTGGGGGGACTGAGGGGGGAGGGAGGGGAGTTCTAGTGGGGTGAGTGGGGGGCACCAAGAGAGACAGGGGGACTGAGGGGGCAGGGGGAGCAAGGTGAGGGAGCAAGGAGCCCCTGGCCACCCAGGACTCCTGGGTTCTATCCTTGGCCTGGCCTGGCTTGGCGTGGCGTGGGGAGGGGGGTCTGGTGGTTAGAGCAGGGGCTGGGAACCAGGACTCCTGGGTTCTGTTCCCAGGGAGGGGAGGGCTAGTGATTAGAGACCCCTTGGCTGCGGGGTGAGGTCTCACATTCTCTGTTAGCTGGTGGGTCTCCTGCCCATTGGGGCCCGGCACCCCCTGAGTTTGGGGGGAGTCTCTGAGGGCAGCTTTTGGGGCTGTTTCCTACAGCCCCCCATATAATTTCAGGGCTGTGACTCTTAGGCAGCAGATGGCTCCAGACCCCCCCCCCCAAACTTGGCGGTCTTCCCCGCCCAGAACAGGGCTCCCCCCCGGGGGGGGGGGGGCGTTACGGGGTTTGCAAGCCCCCCACCCCTGCATCCTGCGCATGGTTTCCTCGTTAAGGGTTTCCCATGCGGCAGAGCCTTCCGCAGCTGTGATCGAGTAACAGTCCTCCCTGCCCCCCAGCCTAAGAAACGGGGACCCCCTCCCGAGCAACAGGGCCCCCCAGCCTGAGAAACGGGGACCCCCTCCCGAGCAACAGGGCCCCCCAGCCTGAGAAACGGGGACCCCCTCCTGCGCAACAGGGCCCCCCAGCCTGAGAAATGCCTCTATCCAGATCCCCTAAAACAGCCTCTAACGACGGGTGCCTCCATTTTGGGGGGGGCACTGACACCCCCACAAGCCCAGGCCTTGGTTTCCCAACCCCCTGCTGCTGCCCCCCACACTTGAGCAGACGCGGCGGGGGCGGGGCGCCCACCTTAGCACCTGGCAGGGGCAGGGCTGGTCCCTGGCCCTGTGCCTGAAGGGGGAGCCCCCCTCGCCAGGGTATGTGGGGCCGGGGGAGGCTGGGCTGGGCAGGGAGCTCTGAGCGACCCGGCCCCCCATCCCGTCCCAGCCCCACCCAGTCCTGGCAGCCGGATTCCAGCCGTGCCCTGCCCTGGGGGCACACCAGTGAGCGGGCAGCCGCCCACAGCCCCCTCGCCCCCCACAATGTCTTCTGCTTCAGCCAGGCTGGGGAGGGGGCAGCCCCTGGGTGACTCGTTTGCTGGCGGGAGTTGGGCTGGCCACACTCAGAGCCACCGCCCCCGGGCACGGCGAACTTCCAGCCCCGGCTCCTGGCTCTCCGGCCCCAGCCCCATGGCTGGATCAGGGCCAGAGCCCCCTAGAGGGGAAAGGCCCCAATTCTCCGGCCCCAGCCCCGCGGCGGGATCAGGGCCAGCGCCCCCTAGAGGGGAAAGGCCCCTGCCCTGGTTCTCCGGCCCCAGCCCCTCGACCGGATCAGGGCCAGCGCCCCCTAGAGGGGAAAGGCCCCTGCCCTGGAGCCAGATCAGAGCCCGCACCCTTTAGAGGGGAGAGGCCCCAGGTCTCATACCCTGCCCCCCGTTCCCTATTCTAACAGACTTTTGGAAAGCAACACCCCCACCCCCGAGGGCGCGGCCCCTTCAGTAACGCAGGTTCCTCTCCCCGAGCCCCCAGTGACGTGGGGGAGTGTTAATGAGGCTCCTCCATTGGCCCAAGAGGAAGCGCCAGATTGGCTTTCGCGGCCTCTTTCCCTCCCGCGCGGCCTTATCTTTTCCTGCCACCTGCTGCGCCGGCTCCCCGGGGCCCTTTGTGCGGCCCGGGCTCCCGAGTGGCAATTTCCTCCCGGCCGCGGCCGGAGCCAGGGAACAGAACGTCCATGGAACAGCCGCTGAGCACTTTCCACAGCCGGCTGCCAACAACCGCCTGGGTCACGGAGCCCGGACGCCCGCCCCTTGGCCCCGGCCCCGGCGTCGCAATCGAGCGGAGACGTTCATCTGCCCCATGCCCCCACGACGTTGGCGTCTGGGCCAGAGCCTTAATGCAGAGGGGAAACTGAGGCACAAAGGCGCTGAGTCGCTTTCTTAAGGTCACAGTAAGTTGGGGCCCTGTGGTGCCGGGCGCTGCCCACACCCCGACCGAGATCCGGCCCCCCATTGTGCCAGGCGCTCACACTTTAACTCAACAAAAACCGAGGCCCAGAGCGGGGCAGTGACTGGCCCAAGGTGGCCCAGCAGAGGCAGGACGAGAACCCAGGAGTCCTGAGCCCCAGCCCCGTGCTCCTAACCACTAAAACACATGGGTTCAGCTGCCATCTGTGCCGGCGGGACCTGCGGTGCCCGTCCTCACCCTGGGAGGATCAAGGGGCAACATTCAGCCAGGGTTTACTCCCAGAGCAGCTGTCTGCGGCCCCCTTCCCGCCTAGCGTTCACCCAGCCCCCAAAGCCCACCCAAGGCTTTGGGGTGCAGATTTTCCTGAGCCCCTCTTTCTCCACAGAGGGAAGGCCGCGAAGCGCAGCACCGGGGGACATGAGGCAGCAAATTCCCTGACGTCTCAGGGCTGGCGCACGGCTGGGGGCAGCGGGGAAAGGCAGGGCAGGGCCCGGTCCATGGAGCCAGGGCTGGCGCGCGGCTGGGGGCAGCGGGGAAGGGCAGGCGGGATGTGGTCCTAGCAGGGCAGGGCCAGTGCTGGAGGAAGGCAGGGACAGAGAGCCCCAGCCCCCAAGAGCTCAGGGGCTAAACTCCCTCAGGGGGGCTGCAGCAGGGGCCCATAGTCCCCCCCCCGGTGTATTTTAGCTGGATTTGGGTTGTTAAATCTTTCCTTATAAATCACCTCCTCAGCCCCCCTGATTGTTACTAGACCCCCCCTCCCAAAGCCGGAGAGAGAACCCAGGAGTCCTGCTCCCAGCCCCCCTGCTCTAACCACTAGACCCCCCTCCCCTCCCAGAGCCGGGGCTAGAACCCAGGAGTCCTGGCTCCCAGGCCCCCTGCTCTAACCACTAGACCCCCCTCCCCTCCCCTCACTTCCCCTCCCCTCCCAGAGCCGAGGCTAGAACCCAGGAGTCCTGGCTCCCAGGCCAATGTCCCGGGCCATGTTGGGAGCCGGGCGGCATTAGCCCAGGGCTGGGGGGCCCGTCCCGGTGTGAGGGTGGGGACTGGAGCGAGCTCCTCTGCCCTGCCCTGCCCAACTGCCCCAGACGGATCCTTCCTGCGGAAGCCGAGGGAGCGGAGCTCTGGGTCACTGCGGGGGGGGCGCAGGAAGAGCTGCTGACCGGGAGCTGGCGCGGCCCACCGGGGCTGGGGGGGGCGATGCTGGGCCAGGCTGGGCAGTGTGGGGGAGGGTGATGCTGGGCCATGGGGGAGGGGAGGAAGATAGGGTGGGGGAGGGCCATGCTAGGTGGAGGAGGGGGAAGGGGTCTGGATAATTGACAGCTCCGCCAGCAAACCCAGTGGCTCCGAGCAGCAGGGGCGGGAGCTGTGTTTGGCACCGTGGGGGGGGGGCATACCTGCTCGCTCTGGGGGCAGCCTCTGCAGGTGGGTCCCCGCCCCCCAGTCTCTGGCTGACGCCCCCTCGGCCCCCCCAGGTCCACGCCCACATCATCAGCCACCTGAAGAAGGAGATGCCCTCGGTGTTCGGGAAGGACAACAAGAAGAAGCACCTGATCGCCAAGCTGCCCGTCATCTTCGCCAAGATCCAGCTGGAGCATCACATCTCGCCCGGCGACTTCCCCGACTGCGGCAAGATGCAGGTGAGAGCCGGGCCTGGCTCCTGCAGGCTGCTCCCCGCCGTGGGGACAGGGGGTGGGGCTGGGCCAAGTTAGGTGTAGGGGAGGGACAGGGCCAGGCCGGACTGGGCCGTGGGGAGGGGGCCAGGCTATACTGGGCCGTGGGGGGTGGGGCCTGGCCGGACTGGGCCGTGGGGAGGGGGCCAGGCTATACTGGGCTGTGGGGAGGGGGCCCGGCTGGACTGGGCCGTGGGGAGGGGGCCAGGCTATACTGGGCCATGGGGAGGGGTCCCGGTTGGACTGGGCCGTGGGGGGTGGGGCCTGGCCGGACTGGGCTGTGGGGGGTGGGCCAGGCTATACTGGGCCGTGGGGAGGGGGTGCCAGGCCGGACTGGCCCGTGCTCCCCTCATTGCTGACCGCCCCCCCCCCCCCCCCCCCAGGAGCTGCTGATGGTTCACGACTTCACCAAGTTCCACGCGCTGAAGCCGCGGCTGCTGGAGGGGCTGGACGAGATGCTGACGGGCGACATCGCCCGGCTGATGCCCCTGCTGCGGCAGGAGGAGTTGGAGACGCCGGAGGGCGCGGTGCAGGGGGGGGCCTTCGACATCACCCACAACGGCCCCTTCGTGGAGGGCCTGGCCGACGGCGCCTACGAGGGGGCGGACGACGAGGACTGGGTGGTGACCAAGGACAAGCCCAAGTACGACGAGATCTTCTACAACCTCTCGCCCCTGGACGGGAAGCTGAGCGGCACCAAGGCCAAGAGCTGGATGGTGGCCACCAAGCTGCCCAACTCGGTGCTCGGCAAGATCTGGAAGCTGAGCGACGTGGACCGGGACGGCATGCTGGATGACGAGGAGTTCGCCCTGGCCAGCCACCTCATCGAGGTCAAGCTGGAGGGGCACGGCTTGCCCGCCGACCTGCCCCGCCACCTGGTGCCCCCCTCCAAGAGGAGGCAGAAGGGCTCAGCCGAGTAACGGGCCCGGGTTCTCGCTCCCCCCGCCCCCGTGCCAGGCTGAACTGCTCCGAGAGACCCTGATCCCCCCACACCCTCCATGCCAGGCTGAACTGCTCCGGGCGACCCCAATCCCCCCCCTCTCCAGCGTCAGCGAACCAGCCTCACCCCCACCCGGCGAGGGAGTAATTTAGGACCCTCATCGATGCAGGATCAGGCCTCCCCAGCCAGCCGCCCTGGGATACCTTCACCGTCTCCGTCCTGCCACCGGGGCACGAAGCGGGGCCAGCGGGGGGCTGCCAGCCCCGGATCCCCCCAAGACACACACCACGTGGCCTGTCCACCAGGAGAGAAGAGAGAGGCCGCGAGCTGGACCCTGCCCGGACCTCCAGCTGCCCCAGGTCATTTGGGGGGAGACTTGACGGGCCCCGGGGCAGTCGCCATGTTAAAGTGGGAGGGGGGGGGACTTGCCGTGCTCCCCGATCCCCGAGGCACCAGCCACGCTGGTGGGTGGGGATCGAATCCAGGGCCTGCAAGCCACGAGCCGCTCTCCCCCGACCCGCCACTTGGGGGGGACAAAGAGCCAGGCTGGGTTAGTGCAAGTCATACCCTGGCGCTGGCCCCTGGCGTCCTCCGTGCCCATGTCCCGCCTGCGATCCGTGGTGCCAGGCAGGGGCCGGCATCAGGCCCCTTGGACCCAGATCCAGCCCTGAGGGTGGCCTGGGGCAAAGCTACCCTAGGGGTTTGTGGGGGTCTGAGCCCAGTTCCCGGAACAGCCGGGAGGGCTGCAGGTAACAACCCCTCCACCAGCAGGGGGCAGGGCCTGCCAATTAGCCCCACATATCCCTGTATGGCCCTGCAGCCCGCCTGCCCCCTGGTGGCAGCCTGGGGTATTACACACTGAGGGGACTGCAGCCCCGCTGGACGCCCCCGCCCTAGTGGTAGCAGGCGGCACTGCACCCCACACTGTACCAACCATGCAATCCACTCACGCTTCAAGGGGCCAGCCGCCCCCTCTGAGCCCGATCGGGCCCATTCAGACCCATCCAGGAAGTGGGTCTGTGACTCGTATCCGGGGGGGAATTTCCCCTCCAGCCAGATGCTTTGTGTATATTGACCCCGTGTATCAGACTAGCCACCCTGCGCTTCATGCCCCCGACACACCCCACTGCTCCCCACCATGCGCTGGGGGGGGCAGCCCCTTGGTATTGTTATGGCAAAACGCTCATTTACTCTGCGGTTTAACCAGGGCCTATTGGGGGCAGAGCATGGGTCACAGCAGCCCTGAGGCCGCTCTATTTTACACCAGCTGCCCCCCGGCCATCCCATCCCCAAGTGCTCGGATGGGGCAACTGAGATTCAGGCCCTCGGTTCCCCATCCCAGGGGCAGGATAGTGGTCGGAGGGATGGGGGGGGCTAATGCAGCGCTGGTCAGGTGACCAGGTTGGGGGGCTCCCCCTGCAAGCCCCGTCTCTCTCCCAGCCTCGGTCGTTACAGTCCCTCCGGATCTAGGGTCAGATACGGCTGGGACCTGGCCTTGGCCCATTGCGGGGAATGCGCGGCCTGAGCCCAGCTGAAGCCCCAGGAGGTCTTTCCCCCTCGGTGTGTGCGAGCCGGGCTCCAGGACTCTCTGTGCGTCGTCTCCTCTGCCCCCGGGGCTGTATTGATATCGGTCCTTCTGCAATAAAGAGATCTCGCATTTACCCACTGACGTGGCCCCTGATGCTTGGCCCCGGAGCCGGCCGCCACGTGGAATCGGAGTGGGGCTAGCAGCCCGCGGCCTGGCCCTCTGCTTCTGGATCCTGCTGTCCTGTGCCAGCCCTGGGGCCCGTCAGCCAGGTACCCCCCTCACCCCGATCAGTCCAGTGGCCTGCCTTGCCCGGCATTCCCGCCCCCCACTTCCTCCCCCTCCCCGTCCCTGCCACCACTGGGCCCATCCACCCTGGTATCCTGCCTCCCCCCTCACTGATCCGAACCCCCTGGCAGAGGGGGAGGATGGGGGGGCGAGGGGGGCGGCTGTGCATTGTGGGCAGATTCTCAGCCCCCAGGTGGGGTCCCCAGGAGCTAGTTGGGGGGTGGGAGGCTGCTCCCCGGCTCCCGATCTGCCATCCCCTGGGCAGTGTGGAGACCCCTGGGCAGGAGCGGGATGAGGCTGGGCTGGGGGACGGACGAGCCTGCAGCCCCGATGATGAGGAGCCGCCCCGGGAACAGACTGTCCGGCACAGGCAGTGTTCCCGGGGGTGTGTGTGTGTATTCAGCTCCCTCCTCACCTTTGCACTACAGGGTGGAGCGCGCGTCTCTGGCCGGTGACTCACCCCCCTGGGTGGCTGCCAGGACCCAGGAGCCCTGGCCAAGGGAAACTTGCATTCCTCAGCGTGGCTTGGGAAAGACGGGAGGGCTGGGCCGGTGGGGAGTGCAGGGGTGTCCATGCAGCGGAAAGTGTGTGTGTGTGTCGGGGGGGGGAGGGGTTCCAAACGCTCCATCCCCACCCCAGGACCCTGCCAGCGCCTCCCTTGGGGCCAGCGGGGGATGGAAGCTAAAGCCAAGAGGCACCTCTGGTCCCTTTCACCCCGCTGAGTCCCCTCCAGCTCGGCCACGTTCCCAGCCTTGCTCAGTCATGGCCCTGGGCACACACGGGCCCTGACCCCCAGATAAAGGACGCAGGGTTGGAGGAGAAAATGACACACAGAGAAGGGGAAAGGGGGTCTTGTCCAAGGACACACGGATAGTCAGAGGTAGGAATCCTGGTTCCCAGCCCCCTGCTCTAACCACTAGACCCCACTCCCCTCCCAGAGCTGGGGACAGAACCGAGGAGTCCTGTGCGTTAGCCACAGCTCCATCATTCGTTCCCTTTAGACCCCGTTCTCTGGATTTTCGGCCCCAATAGTTACAGTTTTCAAGAGCCCCGTCTGGATGTGAAACACACGTGTGGGGGGAAAGGGCAGCCCAGCCCTTCCATGCCACCCCCACGCACCCACCCCAGTGCCGGCAGATGCAGGCCCCAGTGGGGAGAAGGGCCACCCTCACTTTGGAAAACAGCTGTGGGTTAGGCCAGGACAAGCCTCAGCTTATTAAAAGAAAACAGCAAGCAGCCAGGGCGGGGTGTGTGTGGATCCACTGCTTCTGAAGAGGCTGAGCAGTGTGTGTGTAAGTGCGCACATGTGTTGTGTGTGCATCTGTCCTTGTGCTGTGGTTTGTGTGCATGTGGTTTGTATGGCCATGTGCTGTATTTGCATATTATGTATGTTTTGCGTGTGCATATTTTGTGTGTGCATATTTTTTGTGTGTTATGTGTGCATGTTGTGTTTGTGTATGCATGTTATGCATGTGTTTTGTTTGTGTATGTGTTTTGTATGTGCATGTTGTGTGGGTCTGTGTGCATGTGTTCTGTGCTTTGTGTGTGCATGTTCTGGTGGGACTAGCTGGAAGTAGTTTTGTGTGTGTGTGTGCGTGCATGTGTTTTTGGGGGTGGGGGGATTCACACTGTCAATGTCCTGTTACTACCTGCAGCCCCGACCCCATTGTGTGCAGCCAGGTGGTTCTGTGGGGGAGACCCGCTCTCTGGTTTTTACACACCACCTGCAGATCCCCCCCAGCACACCGCGCCCCCCTTGCCTTGCCAGAGACATGGCCCCCATCAGCGCCACCCCGCACCCCTGATTTACACCGGAGTCAGGCAGACGGGAATCGGCGCCCGGGGAGTTACGCTGGGTCAGTGAGAAGGGAATCAGGCATCGGGGGTGGGTGGTGGGGGGGGGGATCCTCCTCTTTTCATTTCCAAATGTGGAAAATCTCTGATGAAAACGGTTCGACCATTAACGAGGGGCAGGAAAAATATAATCACAGCCCCGAGCAGGGCCCCACCCAAAGCCCAGCCCTAGGAGAGCGGCACCAGTGGGGTGGTCCTGCCCCCTCGTGGCTGACCGGAGCGTGAATTGTGAAGTTGCATTTACACGGAGAACGGAACCCGGATTTACAACGGGAAATCGATGTGCGGGGGGAGGGTGTCCAGACAGCAAGTGTGAAAAATCGGGACAGGGTGTGGGGGGTATTAGGAGCCTAT
>NW_020664868.1:757531-818992 GCF_002925995.2 Terrapene triunguis | reverse complement strand
GGGGGGGGGGAAGGCCGTGGCTTCTGCTGGCGCTGGCAGAGCCCCAGGCCCACGTTCCCTGCTGCGCCCCCCCCCCAGGGGGTTCTGTCCCCGGCGATCCCAGCCTGTGCACCCAGCGCCTCCCTCCGCCAGCGCCCCAAGGAGCCGCCCCCAGCAGTGGGACAAGGACAGGGGCTGGCTAAGAGTGGGCAGCATTATATGCCCCCCCACCCATATAGTGAGGCCCCGGCAGTGCAGAGGAGTGGGGTTCAGGGGTGACCGAAGGGGGGGGCTGGTTTAGGTTTGGCTCTGACCTCCTGCAAGTTTTTGGGGGGCTAGATTTGGGGACCACTGCCCACTCGCAGGGTTTGGTTTTCTTTGCAGAATCTGCTGCAGCAGCTTCCCCACCTCCACCTAATGGCCACCCAGGGTATTGCAAGGGTGAGACCTGTCTCTAGCAGCTGGGAGTTGGTTAATTAAGCAGGTTCGCTAATTACCCCAGCGGGGTTGGTTATTGGACAGTGCTGGAGCTCCTGCAAACTGTCCCAGTTGGCACAGCACGGCCGTGGGCCTTGGCACGAATCTCCACCGTGCCAGACCGCCCCCCTCTGCGTGGTGTTCAGCATGTGGACACGGCTTCCCGCAGCCCCCCAGGTACGTGGGTGTGCACAGCCGCACACGCGGGCGAGTCTCGACCGCCCCTGCCTCGGAGGTCAGGGCTCCCGGGTTCCATGTCCACCTCTGCCATGCAACGCCGGGCAAGTTGCTTCCCTCTTCCGTGCCTCAGTTTCCCCTCCCACCCTTTGTCTGGTTAGCCTGGCAGCTCTTTGGGGCAGCACCCCGTCCAATGGGGCCCTGCGCCCGGTCCGACAGGGGCCCCGATCTCCGTTGGGCTCTGTGCAGCAGGGGAAGGCGGTAGGTGCTTTTGTTATACACCTGCTAACTGTTGAACAGAGCCAGGACGCGATGCATTCTCCCTCCCTGGGGAACTCTGGCCTCCGAGGGCTGCTTAGCTCAGCCTCAGGTGTCTGGGCTGGAAGCAGGGACCCGGGGGGAGGTTCTCTGGCCTGGCTTGTGCAGGGGGAATCAGGTGCCCCCGCATAGCGAGAGGCTCCCAGTGCCACGCTCGGCTCTTAAAAGACATGGCCCCGATCACCCTCCCTACCCCGTCAGCCGCAGGGAGTCATTGGCTGACGATGGTACAGGGCCTACGCGCCCGCTCCCTGCCGTCTGCCGGTCCTGTCCTCGTGCAAAGAGCTCAGCGCCCGGGGGATCGACGCCATGGGCCGGGCGCCCGTTCGCTAGCGGAATGGGGTTTGCCCAGCCGTAGCCTCGCTCCCGGCATCCCCGCAATTAACTAACCCCACTGCTGTTGTATTCATCAGCTCCCCACCAGCTCGGGGGCGGGCGGGGCTGGAGGAGGGGCTGGTGTCTGACTGGAGGCTCAAGACGCAACACGCGGCGCTGGGACCGGCAGTACTCTGTGTGTGTGTGTTGCATTGGGTGCGGCATGTGTGTGTAACGAGCATGTGTAATGAGCAGGTGCGAGGTGTGTAATGAGCATGCGGGGCGTGTAATGAGTGTGTGTGGCCATGCGGGGTGTGCAATGAGCGTGTGTTGCGTGTGGAATGAGCGTGTGGAATGAGCATGTGCAGGGCTTGTAATGAGCGCATGTGGGGCGTGTAATGAGTGTGTAGCCATGCGAGGCGTGTAACGAGCACGTGTAATGAGCATGTGCGGGGCGTGTAATGAGCGTGTGTGGGTGTGTAATGAGTGTGAGCAGGGTATGTGGGTCATGTAATGAGTGTGTGTGGCCATGCGGGGTGTGTTATGAGCCCATGCGGGGCGTGTAACACCCCCAGCCACCTGGCCCATGGCTGTGTCTAACCAGGGCCCTGCTCTGCCCTGGCCGGGCAGGTGAGGGGGGAGTGAAACAACGGCCAGCGAAGCGCCGTGTTGCCTGACCACGTCTCCTTGCCCCAGAGACAGCAACGGGCAGGGAAAGGAGTTGCGTCCTGGGGGGACGTTTGGGGCTGGATTGCTAAGGGGGCAGAGCCCCCCTCTCTGCCCCAATGCACCACACTGGAAATGTGTGTTTGTGTCCCACAGATAAGAGCCTACTACTGCTGCAAGCTGGCAGAGCTGGTCCCCCAGCAGAGCCCCACACTCTGGGGACAAAGGCAGCGGTGCCAGCAGAGGCGCAGGCAGGCAGCGACGGGGGTTCGGTTCCCGGCGCCGCTGCGGATTGTGTGTGCGACCTTGGGCCCAGTGTGGAAAAGGAGACAACGTCGCTGCTTGAACAAAGGAACGTGTGTAAATGCTCCGGGAGCGTCTGGGTGCCCAAAATGTGGCCGGCGCTCTGGGGGGGTGGCTGCCTGACTCTGAATGCAGCTCTCTGGGGATGGCCGGCACGGCAGCACGGTTTATTACAATGATCCGTTTCTCCTCCTCTAGGAGAGGAACATCCCTGTGTCCGGGGTCGATCTCCAGCGCCCCTCCTAGCACGAAAGCTGCAGCAGAGATCAGAGCTGTTTGCTTTGCTGTGATTACATGGACGCGCCAGCTGGCCTGATGGGCTGGAAATCCCACGCCCGCCCAAAGGTCACACTTGCAAGAGAGAGGCTCCTCTGCCCTTGGGTCCTCTCAGCCTCCATAAGTAAGTTGGTATCGAGCACAGCGGCCTCCAGAGAGCTATTTATGTTGCTGTAACATGTGACCGAGATATGGGCCACATTGTGCCTGGCGCTGCCCAGACCCCGACCGAGATCAGGGCCCTGTTGCACCGGGCGCTGCCCAGACCCCGACCGAGATCAGGGCCCCGTTGCGCCAGGTGCTGCACAGACCCCAACCAAGATCAGGGCCCCGTCGGGCCGGGCACTGCCCAGACCCCGACCGAGATCAGGGCCCCATTGGGCTAGGCGCTGCCCAGACCCCGACTGAGATCAGGGCCCCGTCGCGCCGGTTGCTGCACAGACCCCGACCGAGATCAGGGCCCCGTCGTGCCGGGCGCTGCCCAGACCCCGACCGAGATCAGGGCCCCGTCGGGCCGGGCGCTGCCCAGACCCCGACCGAGATCAGGGCCCCGTCGCGCCGGGCGCTGCCCAGACCCCGACCGAGATCAGGGCCCCGTCGTGCCGGGCGCTGCAAAGATACAGCTGGAGACAATTCAGCTGAGTGACCAGTGTGCTTAGCCCAGTGAGCTTACAATAACAAACCTGCTTGAGCAGTCCTAGTGCTCCCGAGAGACCCTACAATAACAACCGTGTGCATAGCTCCAGCACCCTAGAATAACAAACTTCGCTTTCCCTGCCACTTCTTGAATTCCCCACTCCCTGCTCGCTGGCTGGTTGGGGTGGGGGTGTTAAACCAGCAGAAATGGGTCGGGGGTCCCCCCCCCCGCCTCCATGCACGAGGCTGGCTAGGAGTGCGAGAAAGTCGTTGCCATGGTGATGCAAGGTGGCAGGCGGGTTGGCGCGCTCGGCTGTGACCTCGTTAAAGCTGCTCGGCGGGTGGGACTCACTCCGTCGTTAGGCAACTTAGGGCTCAGCGGGGGATTTGTGTCCCACCCCACCTGGTGTCCTGGTTATCCCAGGGCCCTGCCAGGCCGCTGGCAAGGGCTGCTGTCCACCCGCTGACCGGGGGCGCTGGGCGCCCATGTCATTGAGAGCTGTCCTTTTATCTTCGTTAATCAGAACACGGAGCGGCTTGAGGGCCGGCAGCATCGCTGGGGCAAAGGCCGCCCTGGGCGCGGGGCAGGGGGCACGTAGGCAGGGCCCGGGCAGCACAGGCTAGCAGTCCCGGACTCCTGGGTTCTATTTCCTGCTGGAGGAGGGAGCAGGGACGGGGCAGTGGGTGGGGACGGGATGAGGCGTCTATTCCCCGCTCTGCCGCGGGACTGCAGGCAGCTGCCTTCACTCTCCACACTGCAGTTTCCAGTCCTGTCTGCTTAGGCTGGGGGCTCTTTGGAGCAGGGATTGTACCTTGGGGTCTGGGTGGCGCCCGGCCTGATGGGGGCCCCAATCTGGGTCCTGAACAGAGACTCCCCGAGTCCCCAGTGCACAAACCCCCGGATTAATGGGAATTAGGAGCGTCTGTCTCTTAGGGGGGTGGGGCCCAACCCCGCCCCTTTCCTCCACATTTCACTCCTGGCTGATTACAGTGGAAAAGACCCCCACGGGTCTGTCCACACTGCGCACCAAGCCCCGGTTCTGACTCCAGTTTGAGCCCACAGGCTGTCCACACACAAATTCGTCTGACTGGGGGCAGCTCAGGACCCAGGTACAAGTAAGGCCCCACCCGTGGGGGTCTGAGCCCAAGTCCTGCTAAGACTCCGGTCCGAGCCCTGCTATCCTGCGGTGTGGACGCAGCTCCAGCCGCAGCCCCGAGGCAGAAGGTCTGTGTCATGCAATCTGGTTGGGAGACCTGGGGCCGGCAATTGCAAGCCCAATGCAGTGTGGACACTCAAGTGGGGACTTGACCACCCCGACTCCACCTGGGTCCCCCAGACCTGGTTTTACAAAGCAGTGTGGACATATTCTAACCGCGCCAATGCACTGTACAGGAGCCTGAGCGCCTGGTGCCAGGCTGAGGGGCTCTATTACTTGGCAGGGTGCCTAGGGGTTAGCCGTTGCAGGGCCTTACGTCCCTCTGTGGAGTTTAGCTCTGACGGGCTTTTGGAAACGTGACTCTCTGAGCCCTTTGGTCTGTGGATGAGGAAAACTCTGTGGCAGCTGCTTCTTCCCTCACAAAACAAGCTGGGTGCAAACAGAGCTTCCGCTACCAACCCACCAGCCTCCCCTCCTGGCCACGTTGCCCCAGAGATCTGAGCAGGAACCTGCTTTAGTTACTGGGCAGCTGACATCTGGGTTATCGGCAGACCCAGCCCTGCTCCAGAGGAGGGCAGACAGCTGTGTTGATGCTCTGGTTAACCAGAAACAGGTACTGGTGGGCGACGGGAGATCAGGTGTTGGAGTTAATGATGCATAAAGGAACTAGCAGTGTATGATATCTCCTCCCAGCATCCAGAGACCGGGGGGAACCCTGCGGGCCTGCTCTGTGCTAGCCCCCAGCCACCTGCATCACGAATCTGGGTGCGTCTTTTTTTAGATCATGTGAGAGCAGCATGATTTGATCTAAGGGACTGGGCATGAGGCTCTGTGCCCGGCCTCCTGGGTTCCCCACTTTGAGAGCTCTAATAGTGCGAAGGGACTGGGAGTCAGGACGCCTGGGTTCTGTTTCCCATTATGGGAGGGAGGGTCATCGAATGGTAAGAGGGGACCCAAAACCTGGAAAATCCCCCACAATGAGACTTTTGTTTGTTTTGTTTTGTTTTGTTTTGTTTTTGCTGGAAAAAAACCACAACCAACCAAACAAAAAAATAGTGTGTTTGGTGGGGAAAGGACTATTTTGGGTTGGAAACAAGCAATTCTGGATGAAAACTGGCAACTCACTGCAGCCAACAACCCCCCTAGGAAGGGTGTGGCCGGTGGGAGTGGTCTCTGTTCAGTGTTTTGGCAGCAGGTAGCTTACTAAACAGGCCGTGGCTTTTACCAGGGGGTCTGAAAAACCTTGACAAAGGAGCGCAGAGTCATTCTACCCCTTCCACAGATGGGGAAACTGAGGCAGGGGGTTTGATAAGGTCACCCACAAGGCCAATGCTCTCTTCACTAGGCCAAGCTGCCTTCCCTTTCAGGTCATATGTTATAACACCGAATGAGCTGATTCCTCACCTCCATGCTGGGGATGGCACATGGGCGAGGTGGGAAGGTTTCCCTGTTTCTGTCTGAGCCCTACCTGTCCTGTGGAAAGAAGACATTCGTCTCCAGAGCTGTCAGTCAGCAATAGATCCCACCCAACCACCCCAAAAATACAGGCCAGATCAAAGGGGCTTGAAGGGGGGATGCGATGCCTTTGAAAACTCCCTTGATTTTGCTCTCCAAGGGAAGCCTGTTGACTCTGAGCGACTGGAATGTTAGTCCTCAGGGCCCAGCTATTTATCTAGCGACTGAAGTGTGCAGGGGTTGGGGAGAAGGTGGGTTTTGCCAGCTGGCGTCCGTCTGAAATGTGCGCCCTGTCGCCCTCAAAAATCACCTGGGAGATGGGGGTTCAATTCCCAGCTCGGCCAAGACCTCCATGGGTGATCTTGGGTCTGCATCGCCCTGGGCCTCAGTTTCCCCAGCTGTAAAATGGGTTCCTTTGTCTGTTTGGATTTGTAAGATCTTTGGAGCAACGACTGGGTCGGGGTGGCACCCGGCCCAACGGGGGCCCTGATCTTGGTTGGGGTCTATGCAGCGCCCGGCCCAGTGGGGCTCTGATCCTGGCTGAGGTCTCTAGGTGCTACCATATTAAAGTAAGATGTTTTGCCAAATCAAAAGCCCAGATCCGAACACTTCTCCCTCGCACTTGGGAAAGGCTTGAAGCTGAATCTGAACTCCCAGGAGGTCTATTCCCTCCTCTGAAATGAACCACACTCTCAGGTGTCAACACCCTTGAAGTCTGGATCAAAATTTAGCTGCTGGCACAGTCCAAAAGGAAATCCCAGCTCCTGACAGCCACGAATTTTGAGCCCAACATTCCTCTCTCAAACTCACCCCTAAGTTAACTAGGGGCACAGCTGAGAATCCAGTGCAAAAAGCCCCCAGATAACTTAGGGCTACATTTGCGGGTGGGGATGCGACTGAGAAATCAGCCGGGAAACCTGTCCTCACTGAGCAGATTAAACCTTTTAATTACCTTGATCAATCTGCCGGGCCAAACTCAGGATCAAACAGCTGCTTCTGCTAATCTCAGAAGCAAAGTCAACAGGGCTTGTTTTCACTCCTGGCGCCACACAGGAGCCTGTCTCTGTCTCTCGAGGGGCTCCCAAGAAGCAAAGCAAACCACAGGCTGACTCACTGGGGGGGCGGACAAGGAAGCTGATAAATCAATATTGACCCAAAGCACTCTTGGCACACAATAGATCTGCAATAGATGAGGTCATTACCTCTCCCAGAGTGCTGAGATGGCTGGGGGTTTGACCCAGCCCCTGGAAGAGGGGGGAAGCGCCCCGGCCCTCTTGGGAGAGATGGAGGAGGAAAACAAATAATGATCTTTTTGGTCAGCTTCCGTGGTTAGGGGCAGCAGGGGCCGTGGGGGCTGGGATCCGCCTAGATGAAGAGCACTAGGAACTCCAGGGAGGAGGGCTTGGGGGAAAGGACCCTGGGCCTTTCTCTTCTAGAGGCTCCTGGCTCTGGTCTGGCCCCAGACTGGGGCATAGGCTGGCTCAGGGAATGGGGGGGGGGGGTCTCTCCCCTCTAGGGTAGCAGTTTCAGTCTGACCCCAGGTCAGGGAGGGAGCAATTGGCATTGATCCTGGGGGGGGGGTTCGCCTTCCTCTGCAACAGGTTAGTTGCAGGTTTAAACTAGTGTAACTGGAGTCACTTGAAGTCTTTAAATCCTGATTTGAGGGTTTCAGTAACTCAGCCAGAGGTTAGGGGTGGGTGTAGGGTGACCAGCAGGGCTGCCTGGGATGGGGGGGGAGGGCAAGTGGGGCAATTTGCCCTGGGCCCCAGGGCCCCCACGAGAATATAGTATTCTATAGTATTACAACTTTTTTTTATGGAAGGGGCCCCCCGATATTGCTTTACCCCAGGCCCCCTGAATCCTCTGGGCGGCCCTGGTGACCAGACAGCAAGTGTGAAAAATCGGGACGGGGGTGGGGGGTAATAGGAGCCTATATAAGAAAAAGACCCAAAAATCAGGACTGACCCTATAAAAGCGGGACATCTGGTCATCCTAGGTGGGTGAGGTTCTGTGGCCTACAGTGTGCAGGAGGGCAGGCTAGATCAGGGGATCTCAAACTGGGGGTCAGGACCCCTCAGGGGGTCACGAGGTTATTACCTGGGGGGTCGCGAGCTGTCAGCCTCTACCCTAAATCCCGCTTTGCCTCCAGCATTTCTAATGATGTTAAACATATAAACAAGTGTTTTGACTTGATAAGGGGGGTCGCACTCAGGGCCTCGCTGTGTGAAAGGGGTCACCAGTACAAAAGTCTGAGAACCACTGGGTTCAAAGGATCATGATGGTCCTTTCTGGCCTAGTTCACAGCGTCCAGGCCTAGTTCAGGATTGAGCGTGGGGGTCTAGTGGCCAGCACAGGGGACTGGCAGCCAGGATACCTGGGGTTCTCGATTCTGCGTGTGACCACAGGCAAGTCACGTCCTCTCCTGGCAGCCAGGATTCCTGGGGCTCTCAATTCTGAGTGTGATCACAGGCAAGTCACGTCCTCTCGCTGTGCCTGGCTCTCACCGTGTAAAACACTTACCTCAAGTGGCAGGACGATTTGAATTCATATTAGGAAAGTGCTTGGAACTTTGCGGACAATCAAAGCGCTCTTGAGGTGCCGCCGGATTCTGTGCGATGCCCTTTACCAGAAATTCAGCAAATCAGTAGCATCAGACCCCAAAACCCACGCTGGGGAGAAGAGATTGCTGACTGTTAAGTGCGTGATAATACGCAAACCCCAGCCTAGGTACATATTTGCCTGCGAGAACAGAATGGTGCAGGTACATAACCTGCGTTATATTTATTTTAAAGCCGTGAATAGTATTTACTCAACCCAGCAGCGTGGCTTCTCCAGCAGCCAGCAAATAACAGCCGGTCTTAACACAGAAACACACCAAAATATTTACCTGGCAGCAGAAATTGTTCTGATCTCTCAGCCAGGTAAGTTCCAAGGGCCTGGGCCCGAAGGGCAGCGCTGCCAGCTTTCGTGAGTCTCGCTGCATTTTGTTGTTTTCAGATCCCCAGCTCTTGGAGTCACGTGACTGCGTGAGAATCTCCGCTTTCTTTTTTGTTGTTGTTGTTAACCAAAGGTAATTGTCGAGCCCTCCGGGCTGCAGAGAAACGCTTGGAAACGTGGCCTGAGCACCCCGAAAGGAAGTGCAACAAATACAAAACCCAAAATTAATTAAAAAAAAAAAACTCTTGATTTTTTTGATTTTTTTTTATTTTTAAACCAGTCTCATAATCTTTGACCATTTGGAGTTGATCCTCTGGGGAAGCAAAGTGAGGGTGGAGTGTAAATTAGCAGGATTGCAAACGAACATCAGAATGGCCCGAGTGGGTCAGACCAGTGGTCCGTCTAGCCCAGTATCCTGTCTTCCGACAGTGGCCAGTGCCAGCTGCTTCAGAGGGAATGAACAGAACAGGGCAGTCACCGAGTGATCCTTTCCCTGTCGTCCAGTCCCAGCTCCTGGCAGTCAGAGGTGTAGGGACGCCTAGAGCATGGGGCTGTGTCACTGACCATCGTGGCTAATAGCCATTGATGGACCTGTCCTCCATGAATTTATCTAGTTCTTTCTTGAACCCAGTTATGCTTTTGGCCTTCACAACATCCTCTAGCAAGGAGTTCCACAGGTGACTGTGCATTGGGTGAAGGAGTTCTTTCTTATGTTTGCTTTAAACCGGCTGCTTATTCATTTCCTCAGGTGAAGGGGTAAATAGCACGTCCCTAGTCACTTTCTCCACACCAGCCATGATTTCATAGACCTCGATCATACCCCCCTGCCCCTTAGTCGTCTCTTTTCTAAGCACTGTTCAGCAGGGGTCAGAATTAGAGGGGTCAGGTTGGATTTACACTCCTATGGGTGAGGGGCCAGCACATTAGGTACCAGTTATTTCCCACGGGGACAGATTTTACCCTCAGGGCCCCTTGATTTGGACCAAAGGAAAATCAGACACCGAAAAATGAGCATAGGGTCACCAGACTGGTGCAAGATGGGAGACGTAGCCTGAGCAGGGAGCCTGGCCTGGGGGTGAATTAGAACTCTCATTGTGCATCCTGGTGACATTTCAGAAGTGAGAGAGTTTTAGTTTCAATTTGTTTTACTGAAAACGTGAACATTTCCCTGAAACATTTTGATGAAAACAAAACAATTTGTGTGTGTGTGTTTTGTCTCAATTTTCCATGGAAAAAAGAACATTTTCCAACTAGTTTTAATGGTACAGCCAGACAGGACCACTATGATCATTTGGTCTAGTCCAACCCCCTGTATAACACAGGTGTTGGTACTTATATGCCAGATCTTTGGTTTTGTTAATTCTACTAAACCCTTAGCTTCAATGAATCCTGTAGCAAGGAGTTTCAAAGGCTAATTATACCTGGTATGAAAAAGTATTTCCTATGGATGAATGGAGAAATACAACCAGAATAGCAGTTTTTTTTAAGCAAGGGAGCAATATTTTATTTAACTCTTTGCCTTTTACCTGTCTCTAAAGAAGTTATAAAATATAAACACAGGTGTGATTTTAAATATATATAATATAAGTATAACTGCAAGTGTGTAGACTGTCCCTGATTTTCAATGTTATTCTAAGAAATGAAATTATCAAGTTAAAAAATAACCAATAGATTTTTCCAATCTACATTTTTCTTTAAAGGCGAATAAATAAATGGATTTGGAAAGCATTATTAAGTACAATTAAAAGGATTATGTGATGAGTGTGATCATATTAGAATTGTAATATCTAGTTCTGATGCAGTGCATTCTATCTGTAGATCTCCAAGCTACAGCCTGTTAAAAAAACACAACAAAAAACTTTTATTTTCCCAATAAAAATGGCTTTTAGACCAGAATGAACATTTGAATGGAGAATTTTCATTTAGGCCAAAATTTTCTAGTGGTGTTTTTTTTTTTTTTTCCCCATAGATTCCGTGGCTAGCAGGGACCGTTGTGGTCATCTAGTCTGACCCTTAAAACACAGGCCCAAGAACTTCCTCAAGATAATTCCCAGAGCAGATCTTTTAGAAAAACATCCCAGCTTGATTTAAAAAGTGTCAAGTGATGGAGCATCCACCACGACCCTTGGGTAAATTGTTCCAATGATTAATTACTGTCGCTGTTAAAAATGTGCCTTATTTCCAGTCTGAATTTCTCTACTTCATCTTCCAGCCACTGGATCCCGTTATACCTCTCTCTGCTAGATTAAATATTTGTCCCTCATGTAGATACTTACAGACTGTAATCAAATCACCCCTTAACCTTCTCTTTAAATAATTGGTTGAGTTTGTTTTGTTTGTTTGTTTTTGTCAAAAAAAAACCAACCCAAATCCTGAACATCTTTTAGCAAATATTGTCAGTTTGGGGTTCAAATGTTTGGGTTTTTTTTTTTATTTTTTTGAAACCCAAATATTTTTATCTAAAACATTTTTCAAATTAGCTTGTTTCAGGATGAAAAAAAATCCAGAAAAATTTGGCAGAGATTACAAAAGAAAAAACATACCCAGCATTTTACAAAGGTGGTAAGGTGTCACTAGCCCCAGCTGTCCCCCGCTAATGCTGCCACGCAGTCACCAAACCAAAGTGTCTGTGGTAAAAAGAAATGCCTCGTGTTTGTGTTCTTTGTACCCTGGGGAGAGCAGAGTGGAGTAAATGGGATGTGTGTTGTGAGCCGCTCCGTTGGGGTCTCTATTGTCAACCTTTGCAATCAGGCACCATTAGCTACGTATCCCATGCCAGTTCTGAAGGCTCCCTCAGAGGCGGATGCAGCTCTGGCCTAGCCCACTCCAAAGTCCCACCCACACCTGCAAGCAGGTAAGTTTGGGGAATTAATGGTGAAGGCTAGAGACTTGGGTTCAGTTCCTGCCTCTGCTGCTCCGCGTGTGACCTTGAACAAGTATTTCTGCCCTCAGATCCCTAGCTGTGAAATGGGACACATCAGGCCGCCTTAGAACTGGGAAAAGCTGGTTTTGACTCAAACTTTTTTCGGTGGAAAAATGGAATTTGGATTGTGCAAAATTTTCTGTGAACTCGTGTTGAATTTGTGGAATGATCTCAGTTCGGGAAAATAACCCCCGCCCCCCCCAAATGAAGCTACCACGACTTGCTAAACATGAGGCTTCTGTTGTTGGCCTTGGGCTGACAGTGTGCAGTAGTGTTGGGGCTCACGGCCAGGCCTTGGCCTCTGAGACCACCTTGCCCAAGTCCGGGGAGGTTATAATGGGCCTCTGGAGCGGATTTATTCTCTAGCTCGGGATCTGCAAAGCCATAGTCAGCGTGGGAGGTGACGGGGCTGCTGGCGCAGGTCTTGTGGAGCGCTGAGATTGGGCTATGTGGCTGCTCCAGGTCCCGCTGCTTGGCTTGCCGCTTCATCTTGTAGCGGTGGTTCTGGAACCAGATCTTCACCTGGTTGGGGGTCAGGTGGGTGACCTTGGCCAGATGCTCCCGCTCAGGAGCAGTCAGGTATTTTTGGAGCTCAAACCTCTTCTCCAGCTCGTAAACCTGAGCCTGAGAGAACAGTACCCTCCTCTTCCGCCTGGACGTGTTCTGGAGAAAGAGGGTAGATTTGGCCACCTCCCCGATATATCCCAGGCAACTAGTGCTGAGCATGTTAAATCCAGACGGTCCCATGTACCTAGAGACTGGGAAAGGAACAAGAAAGTTGGGGTCACTTTGGCGCCGAGCCTGTCAATGGGCCCCTGCTCCCAGGCAGATCACCAGTGAAATCGACGTCCTCCCTATAGAATTAGGTTGGACTGGATCGGGCAATGTGTGTCATCAAGTCTGCTCTCCTGGGTTCCATCCGTGCGGATCCGGAGCTAGGATTGGGCCCTTGGGTTTAAATGTTCATGTAAAAACAGCTGGTGGCAACATCACTTTCAAATATTAATCAGAATTATTTAGCATAATAATTAACTGCTCCCAGTAGCTACGGAGCAAGGACAATGAGAAACATCCCGCCATTGGTTTCAATCAGGGCTTAATTTGTGCCGAGCCCCAGCACCTCTAAGCTCGGCAGTTCATCGCGCCGGCACCTCTGGGCTTGGTGCGTCAATTACAAAAGTAAAAAAATTGCTTGAGCCCCGGCACCTCTTTCATTAGAAATTAAGCACTGATTTCAATGGCGGTTTCTACTTAAAAATCCACCGCCCAAGCAGTACTTGGCAATTGCGTAGGGTAACGCTTTTTATCCCAAGATCTCAGAGCACTTTACAAAGGTGCCTCGGTGCCATTAGCCCCATTTTACAGAGCGGGAAACCGAGGCAAGGAGCGGCAAGTAGGGGATAAGTAGCATTAACTCATTAAATGAAACTAGCTGACATGGTTACTTTCAATCTTGGGATTTTTAAAGTCGAAAAGAACTGCTGGTATCACTAGTAAAAACAGTCTGAATTTAAAAAAAAAAAGCTTTGATGGTAACATTTAAAATATTAGAGTTTTAAGTTTTTGTTTTTTAATAATTATTTTAAATCTGTGGAGTAGAAAGGATTTTAGAGCACTCAAAAAAACCGGCTGTTGAACAGCAAAGCTAGTTTAAACTTTAAACTATAGAAGGGTCACTGCAACAACTTTGGTATCATTAGGGTTTTATTTTAAAGCAAAACATGTGCCCGCCATGCAAATAGATTCATTGTTACGCTGGCATATGTAACTGTGAGAGAGGTGACTAGAAACGTAATTATAGGGTTGCATTTGGGGGAAGTAAGGAAATACACAAGCAAACGTGCTGAGTTATTATTTGACACAGTTTGTTCTCTTGGAGATTACAATGGATTCATGATAGAGTCCCAGGTCAGAAGAGGCTACTGCAATCATCCAGTCTGACTTCCTGTTTTACACGGGCCAGAGATAAATAATAAATAATTCCCCCAAATAATTCCTGTTTGAACGGAGCGTATCTTAGAGAGAAACAGGCTTTGATGCTCTCCATCCAGTTTCCTCGGCCCACCACCAGAAGGAATGCTCTGAACTGCCTGGCAATTATTTCCAGGTAGCCAATTCGATTCCCTTTTTGAATGTTCCAGATCTGACAAGGAGATCTTAAGTATCGGTTTTAAATATAGAGCCATGATGGGTTTCTATTAGGAGGGGGGGAATGAGTAACTGATTGTTCTTAGGTAAACAGCAATAGGTATTAGCTATTAGGTAAACTCTGAGTTGCTTAGCCAGTGTCAAGGAGATTGGGGGCAGATTCCCAGCCCCATTGCACCATTGACTGTGATTTACACCAGTTGAGGATCTGACAGTCAGCCTTGTTGGTTTCATGGATGTAAAATAGGACTTTGTTCTGTTGATCTCTTTGAAGTTTGCTCCAGAGTCACACGGCTATGAAGGAGATCGGAATCTGACCCAAATATTAATTTCTGAGCCTGAATCAGCAAGAGACAGAGGCAAACACATACACCAAAATATCTCACCAGTGCCCTAGGAAATCTGCACCACTCCGCTAGGGAATAACTTGGTCACTTTCCTGTTTAGAACAGCAGCTAGATTATAAACCACAGGGGATAAATTAACCTTGATACGTGCCTTTTAAGCAACAGGATTTTAAAAGCATGAGAATCCAAACTGTGCATCAGCTGATCTTAAATTGTGGCTTCTTTTTCGAAGGGAACACATAATTCTATGGCATGTGTTATACAGGTCAGACTACATGATCACAAAGGTCCCTTCTGGCCTTGGAATCTATGAATTATATAAATCCTAGTGATATACTTAGCAGAGCAGCATGTGATCAGAATCAGTTTCCTGGGGATCAGATAAATGGGGAAACATTTGGACAAGAAAAATTCAAAATATTCTAGCTGGGTGGAGTACAATCTCTTAGCTGATGCTGCTTTCTTTATTTCTCAACATCAGTTTCCCTTAGAATATCAATTTAATAATAATTTACAGGTTGTATTAATTGTGTTTTTATATTTGATTGCTACATATTCCTGGGGGTTTGCTTTATATGTATATGTTAACATGCCACTTTAATAATAATAATAATTAATAATAAAACCTAGCTCTTGTATAGATTCATAGATTCCAAGGCCAGAATGAACCACTGTGATCTAGTCTGATCTCAGGCCAGAGAACTTCCCCAAAATGATTCCCAGAGCGGATCTTTTAGACAAACATCCCATCTTGATTTTAAAATTGTCAGTGACGGAGAATCTGCCACGACCCTTGGTCAGTTGTTCCAATGGTTAATTACTCTCCTCGTTAAAATTAATATAGCGCTTTTCATCAGTAGATTTCTGCTAATTAAAATGCTAATGTTTGAGCTAGTTTTCCTCTTGAAAGAGGACTTGTTAAAATCTCTTGTCTTCAAATAACCAAGTGAGATCTTCAGTTTTATAATGTAATGTTAATGTGCATATATTAATTTCCATTACGATTTTGCAGAAACTCGGTAACATAATTAAACGTTCCTATAAATTATACACAAATCAGCGATCAAAGTGGATTGAATTGGAGAAATCTCACTTAGCTGATTGTTTGGAGTTTTCTTTTTAAAAAACTACTGGGATGAAGTCATTTGCAGTCTAACCATTAGAGAAGGGTCTTTGGAATTTTAGATACAATCCTGCAAACTATCCAGTACCCAACATAACACTTACTGCTCAGTAAATCTATTAACGCCAATGTCCAGTCCTCCAACTGCTGTAAATCAAAGTCAAGGCAGCTGTGTTGATTTACGCTCGCGGAGGAGCTTCGCCAAGAAGCTTGATTCTCTGCTCATACTGGTGTAGATCATGAGGAACTCCATTTAAACCTTTGGTGTAAATGAGCGTCTTATTGGCTTCAGTGGGGCAACTCCTGTTAGTAGCTAGCCTGACCGTATAGGGCTGAAGTTTGTTTGTTTATTGGGGTAGCGGCACAACTGGGGTGTTCTTAAAAATTGGAGGGCCAAATCCTGACACCCCTACTCAGGGCAAAACTCCCATTGACCTGAAGGGGCATTTAGCTAAATTTAGTCAATCCGGGGTCTTGTCTTTTCTTCATTCGTATTTTTCACATGCCGCTTGAGGATTTACAATTAGGTGTATTTAAGATATCGCTATCTCTTTAGCTATCTCTCTATCCATCCCCATACACTCCATCTGTCCTAACGCGCACACACTATCCAATCTACCTATTCCCATATTATCTATCTATCTAATCTGAATTATAAAATCAATGTGTGTTTTTCAGAGGCAGGTGAATCAAAAGTCCTATTTTTTTTTTTTAAACCAGAGGCATTTACCTTGCCTTCTAGATCAAGCAAAATCAGTGCTACAATGGGGCGATTGATCTAAATTGCATGATGTGGCCCCATAACAAGGGTTCAATGCGGATTAAGGCTAACAAATAAGACAGTTCTGCGCTCCAGAACCAAATTGTGTTCACCTCAACTCCGATGAGTGGCTCCATTGAAGCCAACTCTCTGGGGAAGGTGAGCTGATATTGATCTGGTATTTCTAATGGGCCACAGGCTGTAGCATCTATAATCTGTGTTTCTTTCACTTACTTGGTGGGTACGGTCCGTCCTGCGTCTGCCCGTACCAATCTCCATTGGTGACCCCATTGCGGTAATTGTCCTGGTGGTAGGCTGGTAGGTCAGCAGGGCCTGGGAACGTCCCAGCGCAGTAACCTCGCATGGAGCTTTGAGAAACGCAGTGAGTGACGGAGAAACCAGAAGAACCCAGCGCAGGCTGAAGACAAGGCTGGTGAGTGACCTGCATGAACTGCCCGAACCCTTCCATGCATGAGGTTTCCATGGCTAAAAAAACCTCTTCGGCTCCTCTGTGGAACTTGGCTTGGTAACTGAGTTAAACTGGCTGGTCCCCAGAGCTCATGTGAAACCTGCCGGTCCTGAGACCTCAGAGGTGACTTTTTCTTTTTTTTTTTTTTTTTTTTTTTTTTTTTGTTGCTTTGGTGACTGTCATAAACCCCAGACTTTTGCTGGAGGTTTCAGGGTAAACCCAGCTTCTCAGCTTTCATCTTATGCACACACCTTATCAGGGCTTATGAGCAGCAGACGCCACAAGGAGAGGAGGGAAAGGGAGGAGGAGCCTTCCTCTTCAGAGCCTCAAACAATAGGGGTGAATATGCCACAAGCCTAAGTTAATTGCAACTCTGATCCGTTTAAAACTATGTGCAAGGCAGTGGGTGGGGGAGTGCTGAAAAGCAAGGCTCAAGGCAAGAGGAATCAGAGAAATCCTCATTTAGGATCCTGGCGCCAGATCCTCAGCCAGTATAAATTGTCGTAACTCCATGGAAGTGAAGTGAGTGGTGCTGGGGATCCGGCTCATTGATTGCAATAGAGGGACCCCAGTTTGCACCAGCTGGGGATCTGGTCCCATTAGGGTGACTAGATGTCCTAATTTTTATAGGGACAGTCCCGATATTCGAGGCTTTTTCTTTTACAGGCGCCTCTCAACCCCCACTCCCTGTCCTGATTTCTTCACACTTGCTATCTGGTCACGCTAAGCCCCATTGATTTAGGCCTGCTGGGGATCTGGCCCCATTGACAGAAAACGTGAGAAGGGAAAGATCATGTAATCAATGCACTCCCTCTTTGATGAGAAGTGGGAGCATGGAGATCACTTGTTCAGCGCAGAGGCATTTGTCATTGCATTTGTCTCCTTGAAAATGCTGCTCCTTTGGGCTGGTCTATGCTGAAAACTTGCGTCAGCCTAGCTATGTTGCTCAGGGGTGTGGAAAACCCAGGAGAGCCGGAGCTATGCCAGCCCAACTCCTGGGAGCCAGCGCAGTTCTTCTGTCGACCTAGCTACTGCCTCTCTGGGAGGTGGATTAACGCCCATCACTGTAGCGAGGGTCTACACTGAAGTGCTACAGCAGCGCAGCTGTAGTGGTTTAATTGTAGACAAGGCCTTAGATGGGTTTTGTGATTTTTTTTTTTTTCGGTATAAGGTAAAAATAATAAAAAAAAGGGATTAAAGGTTGGCTAAGTTGCCACAGAAAGGGAAGATTTTAATTTTCCACAACTCAGGACTGAATCGGTCGTGTACACTCTGTGCATAAGAGAGCTTGTGGGTGTGAATCTGTTTTGTGATGTGTGTGCGTGAGACAGACCGTGTGTGAATCTGTTTTGTAGTGCATGCAATGGTAAAGTGTGAGTCTGTGTGTGTCTAAGTCTATTTTGTAGGGTATACGTACCTATGGAGTGTGTGTGCGTTTGTGTGTGAATTGTACCAGAAGCCTCATGCAAAATGTGGGTCAATTAATAACATGTGAAAATAAACACTCTTTGGAGAGTCACGGAGTAAATGATTGAAGAGAGAACACTTTTTCCCTGGATGTGGATGAAACACCCCGTGATCGTCCTTTGACATACACCATAAAAAGTAGCTGTGAACGATAACAAAAGATTGACCAGGTGACTTGTTTGGTAACATCATCCCTTGGGTTGCACCCCGCTCTGGGATGATGTCATTGCATGGGAAGACAATCCTAAATTCTTGTTTGATCTCATCAGAGTGGTCTTAGGGGGCGGTTCCCCTCCCCGACAGGGTTTGTATTTTTAACAATATGCAAATGGCAGTATTAATTATAGACCTTTCATTTGCTAAAGAAGCCTGTGTTGGATGGGTGTTCAGGTTATCAGGGCTCAGATGATGCAACTGATCACAACTGTTTGTGCACTGTTGTTGTTTGTTGCAATCTTGCTAGGACAAAAACTCTGCTTGTGTATTTAGGCCCTGGCTCAGGACAGCACTTTAGCACTTGCTTAAAGTCAAGCTTTTGCTTAACGGGGATGCTAATCGGATTCACACACTACTTTGTCACTAGATTTAGCAACTTTTTGGTTTGCCTAGCGAGAAAATAAGTGTCAAACAAAGTGACCAGTGACCAATCTAGCGACTTTCACTGCCAATCAGAGTGACATTCAGAGAAAAGTCACCAATATGTATCGTCACAAAATCATTCACAAGCAGCTCAATAGTGTTAATAAAATCCATTCCATGCTCTTCTTACTACTTTCTTTTGCACACCAAGTCCATGTCATTACGTCTCAATTGAGCATGTCCTCGGAAGGAATCGCATTCCAGGGCTTCTCAGTCTGAGATCACTATAATCTGCTGGCGAGGAAAAGAAGTTTGTGGAGACTAATTAAATACTTTGCTAAAATGTGCTTTGGAGAGAGCAGCACATGAGCCACCTTGTTTTTAGCCAAATGTTCTTTCTCGCCCCTCCATAGTAGGTAGCGCAGCCTGTGATGCAGGGAAAGCTGGCTAATGAAGTGGGCAGGGTGGGGGAGGCAGGTTAGCCAGCGAGGAGAGCTGCTCAGATGGAAGGTGGGGTGGGATGAGACAGGGCCATGTACCCCAGTGGGGCAGGGGGCACCATGCCTCCAGGGGAGGAAGCCCTTACTACAGGATCAAAGGTGGAGCTAGCTTGATCTTCGGCACCCCTTTACTCCTTCCCCTGGCTTGGCCTGGGGTTAGCTGCCCAGCTGCTTTCAGAAATCAAACCCTGGAAGCGGGGGGAAAGGGGTCCGGCTAGCAGATTTTTGTTTTTAAATCTACTTTCTTGGCTCCTTGCAGTGCCAAGCTCAGGTCAGCGACTGTCCTCTTCCCCAGGCTCTGGGCCCTCCCTTTCACTAACCTGGTGGCTCAAATCCAGGCCGGCAATCTTGCTCATTGTAAGTATTTGTATGAGCTTTTGAGTTACCAGATATCTAGAGAGGTGGCGAATTGGATACGGGAATTGTTCTTTGCTTTCTGAGATTTCATGAGATTGGCTTAAAATCATGAGATTATTTTAAAAATAGTAATAAATATTGGGCTCTACTTCATCTTCTGCTTTCTCCCCTTTTTGCTCACAGGGTGGTCATGTTTCCAAGCTTTTTTCTGCTACATTGAGAGCTAGAAACTTTTATTATTATTATTAGTCACGATCGCAGATTCTCCTGACTCCAGAAGGTGGGGCTTTCCACAGAACACCAGCTATCCCGAGCCTCATGACCAAAGCGTAAGAGCTGGCAATGCTGATGTAGGATGGTGTAATTTACACCTCCCTACAACGGCAACTGCAAAATAAAAAGGGGACTGGACTGTTTCTTCTGGTTAATATTTGCCCAGTGCTTTGAGGATTCAGAAGGGGCCACGTGGCCATGGAGTGTTATATCAGGTTGAGTTTAAAAGGGGACGAAATGAATTATTCTCCACAGTTCCACTAGGAGGGGGTAGAATCTCCGGGTTGTTTTATGGTCACTGTTCCAGGTCATTGCAGAAGATGAGGCTATTCCGTTCTGGGGCTTGCCATCCTCCTAATCGATTCAGCAACCCAGGGCATCCATAGTTCAAACAGGGCCGTGTGAAAATTCCCACCGGAGCCGTACATTCAAAGCTGTTCCGCAGCCAGCGGGCGGTTTGATCTCATGAGGCCGTGCATAAAGGCTGCTCTGATTTAGCATAGGACATGGCTGAGTCAGATTCCCCCAAGCCCCCTCTCCGCCTGGAGTTGGAAGCTAATCTTGTGACCCCAGGGGCTCAGACGCCACCCGTCTCCTGTTCTGTGTCTGCGTGGTGGGTGATATTTGCGTGGCCTGCTCAAAGACTAATGAGGTGGCGTCCGTGGGCTTTGGGAATGTGAAACCCATCACCCTCCCCACCGACCCTGGTGCCGGGACTGCAATGTCCCTCTCCAGGAGGAACCTTGCTCCGGATGTAGGACTGTAGCCCCAGCTTCTCTGCAGCACTGGGGCCATGGGGTTCCCTGTCCTCCATGCTAAAGTCTTCCATAGGGTGTGGGCTTGCTTGACTGGCTCCACCAGCCTTGTCCCTAAATCTTGCTTCGTGTTACTGCCCACCAGATTGCAGGCCCTGGCAATGGGGAGTTCTCTGCAGCAGAGAGGAAGGGTGGCTTAATGGTTTGGGTGATCACCTGGGACTAGGGGTGAATCCCCTGCTCTGCCACAGCCTCCCTGTGTGACTGTGGGTAAGTTTCTTAGCCCAGATCCTCAAAAGTACTTAAGTGCCTGACTCCCATGGGCTATATTAGTACCCTCTGACAGGAATGGCATCGGCGCTAGTGTCTGTTGAGCTGCATCTGCCCATGGAGCGTTTGTATAGCACACAAAAGCATGCTGGGAACTCAAATTTGGTCCCTACCCCAGACAACCTACAATCAACTTGAAGATGCGACGCAGAGAGAAGGCTTGTCTTGTGGTTAAGGCACTGGGCTGGGACTCTGGTGATTGAGGTTCAATCAGAGGCTCTGCCATGAACTCGGCATGCCTGAGTGGGGACTAATCTCAGTTGTTGGGTTTAGCAGGCAGGTGGTGTTGGGGGCCTGATACGCAGGAGGTCAGACCAGCTGATCTGGCGGTTCCTTCCGGCCTTGTGACAAAGGTGGCTTTATGCTACATTTCCATCTGCCTTGATCCTGCGGCCAATAACGTGGAGCAGCCCAAGGGCTGTTCTCAAGTCCACTGGCTTGTAATGGCCAGCTAGGGCTCATCCTAGTCCCCTTGATACGCCTTCTCCCCCCGAACGAAGGTAGAAGGAGGGGGTGGGAGAGAGAGTTGTGCATTCTCTAGCCAGCTGAGGATTCCTTGGCCCTCAGTGGACAGGGGGGTTTGTGGGGTCAAGGCAGGACAGTCCAGCCAAAGGCAGGACTGGGTGGAGGTGTGTGTGTGCCCAGCTGTACCCAGGCCCTGGCCCGAGACTTCTGCTTTTGCACAAGTCTGACTTTGATAGCCGTGTGGGGAAAGAGCAGGTGGGGTGGGTAATTCATTTACGAAACCTTGAGTTTAAGGATCTGTAAGTTCTGGAAAGCTTTTTCTCCCTTTCAAAGACATGCCCTAGCCTCTGGATTGTATCGGCTCCTCTCTACAACGCTTTCGTTAGGGGATTGGCCCTCTATCCATACGTTCAGGGCAGAGTCCCAGCTCTGGGGAGGGGAGAGGAGAAACTTCTTTCCTAAACTAATTGCGCGTGATTAAAATGATTCTTCTGGAAACACCAACGAATCTCCCCGCCGCCCCTTTGTTGATTACACCTGTCAGCATCAAGTGACAAGGAGAGCCTGGGGCGAGACCACGGCCGCGAAGGAGAAAGGGGGAGCCTTATGTGTCATTGCCAGACCGCTGCAATCAATCTATACCCGTTCCCCACGAACCACAACCCTAGTGGTATCGAACCCAGTTTTGGGGGGGGAGGCGGGAACAGCTAAGGGGGCTAGATTTACTGAGAGGGAGGAACAAAGGGGCTGTAAACAGTCTCCTCCCCTCCTTTGCTTCCTGCCAATGGACTCGTCGGAACGTTGGTGTTAAAACCGGCGGCGTCGCAGCGTTCCAAATTAGAACGCCCGAGGTTTCAGCGTTCCAGGCTAGCCCCTCCCTGCGCAAACGCTGCTGTCATGGCTGTCCAAGTCCAGGTGGTTTATTGGTAAGCTGGGGTGGGGAGTAGCTGGCGGTGTTGTTGCATGCGTGGGAGCGGGCCAGTCCGGGCCCATCAGCCCCTTGGGAGAGCAAGGAAACCTGCTTGTGTTGCTGTTCGTTGCCAGGGGCCGCTTACCAGGCCAGGGGAAAAGAGTGACACCCCCCCCCCTTTTCTTCTCTTGCTGTCCTCAACTAAAGGATGGGCCTCTCTGGCAGAGCAGCGTGGAATCCACTCTCTTGCTGGTGCAAGATGCCTTAAAGTGGGGGCGGCGGGGAGGCAAGGCTCAAATGATAAGAGTGGCCTCGCCCGGACAACCATCGAGGCAGGACAAATGATGCGGCCCTGGGGGATGTGTGGACGGTAATTGCGTAAAATGTTCGGCCGCTGTAGGGTGACCTGATGTCCCGATGTTGGGGTCTCTTTCTTATATAGGCTCCTATTACTCCCCCACCCCCTGTCCTGATTTTTCACACGTGCTGTCTGGTCACCCTAGGCCGCTGTCAGTTTTGTTGGCTGGTTGCCTTCTCTAAAGGCTCGTCTCTCTTGCCAACAGAAGTTGGTCCCATAAAATGTATTACCTGCCCCACCTTGACTTTCTGACAGAGCAGAGAGCGGTGTTGTTTTTTGCCTGCAGTGACACAGATGCCCACAATCCGCCAGCCCTGCGTTGACCTGGGGTGGGGTATTTTAGAGGCTGCTCCACAGGCTGGGGCGGGGAACATGCTGCTCTAGCAAAGTATCGGTTAAAAGCAGCGAGACCGGATAACTCTTATTTCTCTTGCCCCAGTTGCTTCGTGGTCCTGACCCAAAGCCCAGTGAAGTCAGTGGGAGGTTCTCCGTTGATTTCAGGGCCTTTGGGTAAATCCTGGTAGGTTACTGGCCAAAAGGCCACAGGACAAACTGTGGGGAATGACCCTGTGTTGCCCTCTCAGGAATGGTCTGGCTGGATGCCGGTTTCACGCCCCCTTGAGAACAGTTGACTGGGTTGGAGGGTATCTGGGCTGATACCTTGGCTGTTTGGGGCTTAAATTGAGAGCTCTTTAAGAAACCTGCACGGGTGTTGTAGGGGATTAAGCTCCTTCTATCCCACAGGGTGAATGAAGCTGCTTACAGCCTAGCACGCGCTGGCTGAATGGTAGGTGGACTAATGCCACCTCTGTGCAGTCAGGTGAGTCCTTGTTTATATTTGGCACTTCTGCCGCAAAGCGGCAGCTAACCTCTACCCACGTTCAGTCAGCCAGAGCTTGACCTGGGTATTGCCACCCCGGAATAGACCGGCATTTCTCTTGCCTAGTGCAAGACACCTTAATCCTGACCTGCTGCAGCCTTTGCTAAGCCAATCCTCGGCCAGGGTGCCTCTGTGCTGATCAGCAGCCCCTCCTTCTGCTAGAGTAACCATGGCCTCCCCTATACACAACTCTCATGTCCATCAAGCATGACCCACAGCCCTCCCTGTGCCTATAGGTCCGGCCTCCCCAGGCACGGCTCCCCAACACCTCCTTCTACTCTGACCTGAACTGCCTCGCTTTTTGATCCATAGACTTAAACGTTCTAACTCTCCTCTTGCTGCTTCACCTGTCTTCCAGAACAAGCGTAGTCGTGGTAGCTCTGTATCTTCTGGTTATCTCGGTGTAACGAAATCTCCAGAGCGATACTAAGTCTTGTGTGCTGTGGGAGTGGAGGAGTTATTCCATGTCCATGGGGCAGCAGTGAGAAGTGCTGAAGCTGGGGTGGAGCTTAGGGGGGGAAAAAGGAGGTGGGAATCCCACCTCCTTGCCAATAAAATGGTTTTTATTTATACTGCACAGTTAGTTGCTGTGACTCTAGGGTTTAGCCAACTCTGTAACGGTATTACAGAACAGCATTCAGCGTCTTCTAAGAGGTTTCTGTTCCTGGCAAAAAGCACCCTCCTCCTCTGCATTCCCATGCCTACTAGAATGACTTCTGGAAGCGCTCTCCTCTGCTGCCTGTGCATCTAAAATAGACACAGGAAGAGTTGGTATGACTTCTCTCTTTCTCAGCAGCCAGTTGCTCTCTTGCATCTCTGATAGAGGGTGGTTAGGGGGCCAGTTTGTCCCAGCACCAGCAGGTGTGAGTGCAAAGTTCATATGCGCCCTATTCCAAATAATAGCCGTTAGCGTGGGCGGATAAAGTCAGCGGTTGACTGTTTCTTGACACGATCTAAATGCAATGAAAGTAACCACATGGCAAGAAGGCTCAACTTCAGTCTTAAGTTTCTAATGAAAACTAGCAACAATCAGCATCTTTAGTGGGGTTTTACCCTTCCAGTGATTTGTAACTTTATCGTTTCTGTGGACCAACATCAATACTCAAAACCCAGCGAGATGCCCTTAAAAAGGGGGTCATGTTGCTATCTTGTGTCTTGTCCCACAGAGAAGACAACGGGCTACTACTTCTGGAGGCAGCATGGCCTTGTGGAAGAGCACTGGACGGGGTTTCGGGATTCCCAGCTCTGTCACGAACTTGCTTGGGTGACCTTGGACAAGTTCCTTTCCCTTCCGTAAAATGGAGCTACATGCTGCTCCTTTGCAAGGCACTTTGAGATTGGCTGATGGAAAGCACTATAGAAGAGCTAGGTGGTGATGGTATTTTGCAGCCTAGTGTAGTTCCCCTTTGTCTCAAATAGCAGGAGACCAGGTGGGATTTTCAAGGAAGCTCAGCTCCTGTTTGAATTTCAGCCTTTGTCCCTTCTCTGGTTAAAGTCTAGATGCTGAAATAACTCTTCTTTGTCTCCCTACAGCGGGGCCTGAGGCTACCGTCCCAAGGTAAGCGACCAGATTCCTCAGTTCAGTTCCAGTTATAACTCTGGCGGTGGTGGGTGAACTGGACTGATGTGCTCTAGGACCGCATTCCTGTTCCCAGCACTTGGTCCAAGTCACCGGCCACTTGCAAAGAGGAAGTTCTCCTCCAGAGAAAGTTGGGCTGTAGCACATCATTGGATCTGTTCCTGGAGCATCCCCAACCCTTTTGCCCCAGCCTGACCCAGCGAGCTTTTCCTCCCCCTTCGGTCCCCAGTTGGCTGCCTGGGCTGTCTGAACCTGTGCATGAGGAGGTATAAATGGAGTTGCACTGGTTAGAAAACTGGTGCGAAGGGAAGCAGGCAGTTGGACTAGAAAGGGCTCCTGTACCCACAGCAGGCCATGTGGCCTGGCGGGTGGGGCTTGGTTCGCTAGCTGGCATTGTTGCCAGCTGTTTTTAGGTGTGTGAAGTAACAGCGGAGCCAAGATTCAGCAGGGGCGAGTCCTGACGAAGACCTATCAGGCATTAACTCCAGGTTCTGCCTTTCCTCTCTCTCCTTTCTAGTATCAACAGCTCAAGAAGGAACTTGAAAAACAGTTCCCGGGCAAGCTGGAGATCGTGAGTATCCTGGGATTGTCCAGTCTGTCCAGAGCACTTCGCTTCTGTGTCTGTCTGACTCCCAGTCAGTGACTATGCACCACCAAGGACTAGCCATGTCCTTTCAAGCTCTGGTTCTGTACTCTCAAAACTCCTGTTGCCTTCAGTGGGAATCTGCGATGCAGGACGCTCTAAATAAGTCCCTCCTCATCTGGTGGGACCTGACTGAGAACTGTCAGACTAAAAGCATGTCACGTCCAGCATAAATCTGGAGCATAGTTGTCAGATCCATGGTTCGTCTAGTCTAGTCTCTTGTCTCTGAAAGTGGCCAGTGCCACGTGCTTCAGGGGAAGCTGTTAAACCTCTCAGATGGGCAAACGGGCACAGACATAACCATGGGGAAAGCTTTGACCTGATCCTGGGCTGCTGCTGGTTGGCTTACAAAGTATGCCCCGTGTGGTAGAGGTAAGGGAAGCCTTGATCAAGGAATCATGGAGAGTGGCGTTAAGGTGGAAGGAGGACAGTCCTTGCAGTTCTGCAGGACTGAAGCTGTTTGGACAATCTAGTATCATGTCCTGGTTTCCTTGTGCTCCTCAATCTAGATGTACTCTTATTCTAGATCATAAGCAGTTTGGGATAGGGATTCTTTGATATGTTTGTACAGCACCTGGCACAATGGGATCCTGGCTTCTAGAATACAAATTAACTTAATAGATTCCAAGGCCAGAGAAGGGCCCATTCAGATAATCTAGTCTGACCTCCTGTATGACCCCAGGCCAGAGAATCCCACCCTATCATTTCTGCATCAAGTTCATAACATCTGTTTGCAGATGTATTCTCTCTGGTGAGAACTGTAGGGAGCACTCCTGTTGGTCTAACTAGGAACTAACATGAAGGGGAGAGCTTGCTGCTTAAAATAACCCAGACCCCCTTGGGGCTCGTCATTCTCAAGGTGACTGACTCCTCTTCTCTGCTTAGAGTGGCGAAGGGACACCTCAGGTCACAGGATGGTTTGAAGTGACAGTCGCAGGCAAACTGGTGCATTCAAAAATGGTGAGTGGTCTCTTCCTCCCCCCTCATCTAGTTCCTAACAGAACTGCTCAGCTGATTGTCACCAAGGCGAGTGATATACATGAGACAGGAAGACTCCATAGAGATGTGTTGTGAGCACAAGGCTGGGAGCCTTGTCTGGGCTCTGACATCTGTAGTCAGAGTCCAGTATCGAAGCTGGAGCAGTGGTCCTGTCTACAGCTGTACCAGCCTGTACAATGATCCCCTTAGAATCTGCATGCTGAACGGGGATCAGTTTGGTGCGGCCTTCTAAGGAGCAGTCACTGTGAGTCAGTAGGTTGGTACTCTTCCTTCGGTGCTGCTGGAAATGAGACCTAAAACACACATCAGCCACTGACTCCTACTAGCCCACTCACTGGGCATGCAAGTGTTAACCCGCTGCCCTGTTCATGTTGCAATACAAGTAACTTATCTTGACTCCCTAAACTTCCTCTGCAGTTGCAGTAGGATATAGGCTGTGGGGTTTTTTTGTTTTTGTTTGTTTGTTCTCTCTTCTTCCCTGCCCTTCCCCCCACAGCTGCCATTTTCCACCTCAAAGATAGCTGCATTTCAGTGATGGATGAAACCTGCATCCTTTATCTCCAGGATGGCAAACTGAAATGGCTTATTAGCAGCCACTGCTGCCGGCCTTCACAGGAGGGAAAATACAGCTCCTTAGAAAACGTCTTTGATGCTAAAATAGCTGTTGGCTCTTGCAGCTGCTGGTGCTGCAGGTCCTGGGGGGTGGGGAGATTAGAGCTGTCAGTCCTACATTAAAAGTACTTCCACTGTCAAGTGTCTCTTTGAGGTGGCAGAACTGTTGAGCTCTGTGTCCTCAAGGACACTTCAGGAGCCTGCTGAACTTTGATTGTCCTGTATGTGGCACCTTCTAGAAGGGGTCGTGTTTGCCCATATTTTTTGGTGGGGGAAGGGGCTGTAAGTTTCACCCACTCCTTTTTTTAAGCTAATATTTTGTCTGAGATCTTGGTGAGCCAGGAAGGTCCAGGAGCAGAAACAAGCTTTCTATGCTCGCTGCTGTAGCCAAGGAGTAGCCGTGAGGTTTTTCCAAGGCCGCTTTTCAAACACTGCATTGTCCCTCCGGTCCTGGCGCTGATGTCTGTCACAGCTTCTTGGCAGTGATATGAGTGCCGAGTAGAAGGTGTCTTGCTGAGGAATGCTCTTAAATAGGAGTGGAACTCTCTGGGGGCATAACTCTGGACACCTCCATGGCTGTGTCACCCTGGAGAATTAAAAAAGCCTTAAAACATAACGGCCAGACTGGGTCAGACCAAAGGTCCATCTAGCCCAGTATCCTGTCTTCCGACAGTGGCCAATGCCAGGTGCCCCAGAGGGAATGAACAGAACAGGGAATCACCAAGTGATCCATCCCGTCACCCATTCCCAGCTTCTGGCAAACAGCCTTCTCATGCTCTGACTTCTTTGAGCCTTATGGGGCATGCTGGGGGGGGGGGGTTCAGCTGCCCCCTTGCTAACTGGCTGCTCTCTGGCAGAACGGGGATGGATTTGTGGATAATGGCATCAAGCTTTCCAAGATTGTGGCAGCCATTAAAGAGGCGTTGGCTTTGGGATAGGAACAGCAGAATGCATCGGTGCCTCCGTACATAGCACAGGTAAGGTGGTGGGTCTGGCTATCCCAGTAGTGCTGTCTCAGCCCTTCCTCCTTGGATAAACGGAGCCTTGCTGCATGTGGCTTTCTAGAAGGAGACCTTTAACCAAGGTCCTATCCCCCTCTGCACGGGTATTATAAATATGATGGGGCACCCAAAAGAGCAAGGACTTGCCATGTTACGGTTGGTCAGAACTTCACCTTCTCCCCCCCCCTAACTGCAGTATGCTGAGTGCTGGAGCAGCTGTTGCGCTTCACCCCAGAGGTGGCTACATTCCAGCCTATATACATAGATGAGGAAACACTTGGGAAGGCTCTGTTAAAATGCTGTAATGCTGCAAATCCTAAAGCTCCCAGCCACTCTGGTTATGCTGGCTACCACCAGCAGGGCAGAGCATTCATGGGAGGCAAAAAGAATCAGACTCCTCCTGGAATTAACTTGGCAAAAGGGGTCAGAAAATGAGCGTGGTTCTGGTGGGCTGAGGTGCTGTGAATTCAAACTCACCTGCTTGGTAAATCATGCATGCAACCTTCGGAACCAAGGCTAGAATCCTGGTCTGTTGGATCCCAAAATGCACCCCCACCCACCCCCCGCACTTGTGCTTGAGGACTGATCCTTAATTAGTTCTAGGAAGTCTCTTGTCCTCTGTGTGGGCCGTTGGGTTTGTCTAGAGTGCTTTTATTTAAACACTAGAAGGCACCGTTACACTCACGCTGTAACGGGTTAAGAGCAGTAGCTGCTGCTTCAGGTACATCAGACTGGAAAGGCCCTTTCTGAGCCTTCACTCCAGTGCTGTCACAGACGGCTCCAGCATAGAATTCTGTATGTAAATTTATCAGTCTCCATCTTCAAACTAGCTCGCGCTCACTGCTCAGTTTCGGAGGCTGTTCCAGACCCTCGCTCCTCTGACGGTTAGGAACCTTCTCATTTCCAGCCTAAATGTATTCACGATCAATTTGTAGCTGTTTGTTCTTGTGCCAATAATGTCCTTGAGCTTCAATAGCTCTTCTGGTGTTTTTGCTCTCTCTAAATAGGTCAGGATGTGGTGGGGAATCAGATTTTTCCCCTCTCAGCCTTCACTTGGCTAGGCTAAACAAGCCAAGTTCTTTCCATCTCCTCTCCTAGGATGGGCTCTCCAGCCTCCTGATCATCCTAGTAGCCCTTCTTTGCACCTAGTCCAGTTTTATTTTTAAATTTCTAGTTCGTTGACGATATACATTCCTTCTCTTCCTCTAGCTTGATGAGCATTTGCTTGGTTCAACTCGGCCGAGCGCTTGATGACGGGAGTTGCCGAAATGTCCCCTGACGCGTGGCCGTTCCCAGAAGTTTTTGCGCAGGATGCCGGTTTGAACAAAGGCAGATGAGGATCCAGCTGTGTGCTTTGGCATGCTTTATATTTGTACGCAATGCCTGTCTAGAGTTGAAACGGCCCCTCTAATGTGCCATTAAGGTGCCTCTAACTTTGAGTAATTCTTGAGTGAGTTTCACTGTTCAACCTTACAGAGAAATCTAGTGCTGATATCCCAACAACAAGCTCTTCATCTGAGGTTGCTGGAATGAAGGCTGTCAAGTAAGGGAGGGTCGCCATCTGGGAATCCCATCAGTGTGGGAAGAAGAATTAGCAGCTCATTGTCGGGTATGGGGGGAACTGGGCGGGAAATGAGATAAAATGTTTTAACAAATGACTCAATAGTCTGTTTTAATTTGAACTCAGGATTTTTATAAACTCCCAACATTTTCTTAAACTGGTGTCGAAACAGTTTCCCCCTCTTCTGCAGAACCTTGATGCAGTCCTGACAAATCGCATTGAGATGTCCCAGCTAGGCAGTGGAGTTTGCTCACAAAACATAACCTCTGAATCTGGGTATTTCTGAATCGTGATAATGCACTTCCTCCTTCTAGAATCACCTAGTGTTACAAAACTGTCTTTCTGGGTTTTTGTTGTTGTTGTATGATTAACTTTTGTTGCACTTCAGAAAGGTGTCTGTCAAATAAAATAATGAAAGTCATAAACTGGTTGTGTAGTGGCTTCTTTCTAGTGCTTGCTAACTGACCAAACACACAGCAAAAGCAGACTCTCCGTTCCCTTGCAATATGGGGTATAATTCTTCTATACCAGTACTCCGAAACAAGTGGCGAGTGGTCTAATGCTTCATTGCAGCGTGAATATCATGAAAGCAGCATTGCAGGTCCTATATCCAAACCTATCAAGCTCCTTCCATCTACACACTCCACTCCAGCAAGCCTGATGCAGCCTTTCATCTTTCCAGACTTCTTTGCAACCTCAGTAGTGGGGCTCATATTGAGATGTCCCAGCTAGGCAGTGGATACTTCTAAAGCAGGCGGGACCTTGCTTTTTGTGACATCAAAATTCTCCTCCTGCCACATCTCCAGGGTCTTGTTACAATGGCTTTAAGCCACAGTCCTCCAAACCTTGAAACAAAGGAAAACTGGTGGCATTTGCAGGCCAATTCTGTATTTACTCTTTCACCCCTCTCTGCTTCAGGCTATGGTAGCATAGGGTGCTGCAAGTTAAGATTGTGGAGCAGGGCAGAGCTGGGATCGAGAGTGGGAGGTGTACTAGCAGAGATGGTTGTAAATGGGGACTGGAGTACATGAGCTGTGTGCACATCTGCCAATATGTTCTTAGTCTCCTTTTCATGAATGCTAAAATAAACCTCCATTTAAAAGAAAAATTAATCAGCTTGGCCCAAGTTACCCCTGTAATTTGTACCTATTATGAAACAACTCTTGTAAGTAACCAGTAAAGGAGTAAATCCTCTGTCTGGTGAGACCAGGCCAGTAAGAGAGGTCTCTGGTGCATAGGGTGAGACTTATTTAAAGTCATGGCAATGGAAGGTCAGAGCAACTTGATGCCCTCTCCTTACCTCTCCAAACGCTGCTTTTTGTAATAATTTTACCCTTTAATCCAACAAGCCTGTTTTTGTTCTTCCACAATTGACCTGATTTAATATGGAGCCTAGGAACCCATGACCATCTCTGTAGTGCTTAGGGATTAGCTCAGAGCCCCCAGATTTCCAGTAGAGTGGAGCTAGTTGTAAATGATTTCTCTCACATCACCAATGTCTCCAATATGAAAATAGTTTAAGATAATGCACCTTGGGGGTGGTCTTAATTCAGATCTATTGTCAATCAGAACTCTCCTTTTTAAAAAGAGGTCTTAAAAGGAAAAACGGTGGTCTTGTGGTTCAGGCCTAAAACAGGTTCTAGTCCCACTTATGCCAGACTTGTATTGTGACATCACCTCTCTCTCCCATTCCTCATCTGTAATATCTACCTTGCCAGGAGCAGCTGAGGTCAAATTTCAGTAGGGTTTGTAGTTTTCCAAGAGTTGGGGGGGGGGGGGGGGGGGGGGGGGGATATAAAGGAAAAAAAAATTTTTTTTTTAAAAATTGATTAAACTACATTTAGTACTTTGTCTAAATATACATTTTAGTACTTTTTTTTTTTTTAAGCAACTCTGGTGAGGGTGAAGAGATACAACTGTGCCCTCTGGTGCCCACAATGATAAATGCAAGTAGTATAAATTAGCAATTTCCTGGTGGTGGTTTTCTGAATATCCTTGCAGGACAAATCTAGGAATTCATGGTTTATTTCTATTGGGGTAGTGCCCTGGGGAGCCCAGGCAGCATCATTTGCCCAACTGTGCTGGGCTCCTGTAGAAACACTCAGGGAGAGATGGACCCTGCATTTAGGACTCCTATATCTTTGAAGAATGAGGCATCAGAGTGAGTTTTGAGTTGTCTAGTAACAGTGGGCCTTAGTCCAGTATGAGCAGAACTGGATCACGCAGCCGCTCCCCTCCATCCTCTGCTGTAATTGAGTTTGTACGGGTGACCCCTTAGAAATTATTACAAGAAGGCTGCACGTTTTGTTGTTAATGTAGGCTGAGCTTTGTGGGTTATCCAAGTGCAAATGGAGGCCCAGCTGGATGGGCTGCCCAAGAACAGGGCCCCGTTACGTTGAGCATTTCACATTCACACAGTAGGAGATATTCGTACCCCAAAGAGCTTACTTATGTTTCACACCATCTACAGTTGAACATCTTTTGAAAGTGATCCATTGTTCTTCATAACCACTGAGGGTAGGACAAGAAGTAATTGGCTTAATTTGTAGCAAGGGAGAGTCACATTGGATACTAGGGCAAACTTTCTAATGCTAAGCATAGTTAGGCACCGGAGCAGGTGACCCAGGGAGGTTGTGGAGTCACCATCACTGGAGGGTTTTTAAGAATAGGTTGGACAAATCCCTGTCAGGGATGTTCTAGGTATAATTCAATCTACTTTGCAGGTGGGTGGGCTAGATATGACCTCTTAAGGTTCTTTACAACCCTACATTCCTCTGATCATGCTTCCAAGGCCCCCATCTTGCAAATGCTTCACTAAAGCAACTAGTAGTTGAAGTTGAGAGGACTGCTCATGGCAGCAAAGTTAAACATGGCTGCAGGATTGGGCCTTAAGACTGAAGATTTCCCCATGACCCAAAGTAAATTCTTGTGTGTCCTACAAACTGCCCCTGTGGGTGTCAAAGTTTACGGACCTTCAGTTATGCAGTATTTTTTGGATAGTTAACTTATTGCTTAAGAATGGTACCAGCTTGACAGCCTTGCAGCCTAAAGCGCTGTGTTTATCCCCAGAACCAGTACTGCCCGGGCAGTGGCAGGGTGAACAACCTCACCACAGCCCTGGAGGGACAAGTACTAAGGGTTAGAGGAGAAGTCAGTCTTCACAGCCCATTCTCCCTTTACCCCTTGTTACTGAGCCTCAGTGAGGGGACGGTCACAATGCGGACACTTCTCCAGCTAGCAGTCGGTGAAACCATCAACTCTTTTTCCCCATAGGCCACTGGAAAAGACCTCAGTCCATTTCTAAAGGCTGTAATGATTTCCCTACCCGGCCAAATTTCCCCAGTCTTTAACCATGCCATCACGTGTTGGCATATTCTTTGAGGTGGATCACGTGTCAATAGTATTTTCTGCTCAAAGAGAGAGAGCCGAGCGTATGGGAAAAGTGAAGTACTATCCAAAAACATGTCCAAGGGTACCATATACAGGAGGCCTCTTACCTGAGATAATAGGGTGGCAGTGACTAGTTAATTATCCTCTCTAAAGCACCTAGCTGTCTAGGTACTCATATAATGTGATTTTGGCATCAGCACCAGTTGATGTGATAGGGAAGGCTGGCATAACGTTGGCAGTGGCTGATGTAAAATTTGCACCAGCCCTGCTTGACGTGACTGGTGATAGGCCAGTGACGTTACATGGGTGTCAACCCCACTGGTCATGGCTCGTGCAGGGGGTAGATGTGACTTGTTTTATAGTGACATTTGTGGCTAGTTGGCATCGGGGAGGTTCATATGGCTAGTGCAAAGGGCTTGATATAATTTGTGCACTGGAAGGCGTTGCCAAAGCTTCTGCAAGGGCCTTGACATGTTATATATTAGAAAGGTTGGTGTGAATATGCAGGGGGAGGGGTTAGCATGTTACATGTAGGGAAGGTTGGCATGACACACGTGGGGGAGGCACTTGGTGTGACATGTGCCAGGGGTTTCGCATGTTACATGTAGGCAAGGTTGGCAAGATGCATGCTGGGGGGCGCTTGGCGTGACTTGTAACTGAGGTTTACAGTGTTACATGTAGGCGAGGTTGGCATGATGCGTTCCAGGGCTTTGGCGTGTTACACGTAGGCATGGTTTGGTGACGCACGTGGGGGGGGGCACTTGGCGTGACTTTGTGCCAGAGATTTTACGTTACACATAGGCAAGATTGGCACGACCCATGCCAAGGGTTTAGCCGGACTCGAGGGAGGTCTTAACGTAACTCATGCAAGGGGCATAAAATGCAGTAGGGTCTGTGGTTAAAGGAAGGCTCCCCATTGCCAGCCCTGTGACTGGGGGGAGGCAGGAGCAGCCTGGGTGGCGCTCACAAGATGGCGCCCACACAGCCAGGTTCACCTCAGCTGACCTCCCCTCCCCTCCCCTCTGCCCCATTGCATGATGGTTAAATAGCCCAGCCGGGGAACCCGCCATTTTCTGCTGGGGCTGGCGGGAAAGGCGGGAAGGGAGCGAGAGCAGCGCGAGCGCCGGCCGGGACTCCCAACGGCTCCAACGGTCGCTGCAGTGAGGGGCGCGAGCCACACACACAGGTAACAAGGAGGCGCGAGACACCCCCGTACCCGGGCTTCCCCCTCCCCCCTTGTTCGAAAAAAAAGGGGGGGGTGAGTAGAAACCGAGATCGTCTGAGGAGCCCCTTCCACCAAGTAAGTCCCGCCTTCCGTCTGTATCCTGCAGCTCATTGGTCGGGCGATGCGAGAGCACGGTGGCCGCGCTGATTGGCTGGAAGCCCCTGAGGCAGCCCCGAGGTCGATTGGTCATGAGCCGCGTCAATCACCGAGGAGGCTTCGCGGCTCTACCCCCCTCTTGTCAGGTTACATACCGGTTGGCTGGCGACGCTGGCCAATCGGGAGAAAGCCTCGGTTAGCCTGGGGAAGGTCACCTGACTTTAGTTAGCCAATCAAACCCAGACTTGGCGCAAAGGCTTCTGGAAGATGTAGTCTTTCTTTAAAAAAAACCACTTTATGTGGATAAAGGGGGCAAACTGGGGCGGGGACTGGGAGCTAGGACTCCTGGGTTCTCTTTAAAGCAGACTCTGGTGGCTCTACAGGGGCTGCCGTATTGGCCATGGAGGTGGGACGCCATGGTGCAATTTGGTGTAGGGTTCCTATTGCCCTTGGCTCCATCGCCATGGCACCTGGTTGCCGCCATGGCAGTGGCTTCGGCCTGGTGCCCATCGTGATGGCGCTGGTGTGGAACTGGCACCTCGGCGGGGTCTCACGTGGCACCGAGCCGGCTCTGAGGCCAGATCTCTCCTTTGCAGGGATATTGCTCGTTTCGGTCCCAGAGCAGCCTCCGCTCCATGAACGGCTGATGGCCCCTTGCTTTTTGTAACCTTTCCCCCCCACTGCATGTTCGCTCCCAGCCAGGATGACCCTCCACACTCTCCTCCCCACAACGATCCCTTTTCCAGACTCTCACTCAGGCCATTCCCAGCTGGCTCCCTCTGCTGCGTTCACTTCCCCAGCCCTACATGTCTCCCTGCCCTGTTTCTGAGCGATCGGGGCAGCAGGTTCCTTCCTCCCCGCAACTGGTGCCACTGATCGGCGGAGAACCTCGGGGGAAATCGGTGACTTTTTCTTACTGTTGGGAACTGTCACCTGTGGGTCTGTGCAAAAACTGGCAACTGCAGAGGGAGGAGAGGAAAAGAACCCAGGAATCCTGACCGTAAATCCCTCCCTCCTCAATCCACTAGACCCTAGTCCTTTGCCAGACCTGGGACTAGAGCCCAGAAGGAGTCCTGGCTCTCAGACCCACTTCCTAATGTAATCACTGGATCCTGCTGCCTTCCCACTCTGGGAATAGAACCCAGGAGTCCTGGCTCCTAGTTCTAACCACTAGACCCCCTCCTCCTCCAGAGCTGGGAAAACAACACTTCTCCTCCTCTTCCATGCTGGGCAAATCAGGTTACTGACTGAAATGATCATTTTATATTACAGCAGAAACAAAACACAGGTTCATCTGTGACACTCTAGTTATAAACGAAGTAATTCGGAGTGAGCAGCTGTGGAATTAACAAAAGCTTTTCAGGGATTTTCTGGTACTATTTCTCCCCCCCCAATATAGTGCCGGAAATGTTCCTAAACATTTATATGGCGACCTCTAGGGTTACCATAGCATCTGAACATCTCAGTCATCAATATATTCCTCCTCCCAACACCCTGGGAAGACAGAACCATGTGACTAGCTCCATTTTACCAGTAGGGAACCATATTGCCTTAGTGACTTGTAGGTCACACAGGGAGTGATGGGACGCGACCCCAGGTCAAGCTGTTCTTGAAAAGGTTAAACTGATTTCTTCCCCTTCCCCTCTTTTTTTTTTCCAGCAGATTTCTTCCGCACTAAAGACCATCCAGAATGGCCCGTACCAAGCAGACCGCTCGTAAATCCACTGGTGGGAAAGCCCCCCGGAAGCAACTGGCCACCAAAGCAGCCAGGAAAAGTGCGCCCTCCACTGGGGGAGTGAAGAAACCTCATCGTTACAGGTACTTGGAGTCACGCATTCTCTTCTGGTGTGCGTGGGAGACATAAAGGGGAGTTTTGCAATCGTAAGAAAAAAATAACATGATATATATCATAGCCTTAATTTTTATGTACTATGTCTGAGGGAGCATGGGCTAGTAGTTAGGGATTCAGACTCCTGAGTTGGAGTTCTTTTTGCCAGTTATGCCACTGACCTGCTGATGTGACCTTGGGGAAGTCACTTCCCTTCTCTGTGCCTCAGTTTCCCCTCATCCTTTGCCAGGCTCATCTGCTTAGCATGTAAGCTCTTCAGAGCAGGGATAGTCTCTCCCGATGGGTACATATGGGGCTGAGCCCAAAGAGGCCTCGACTGAGATCAGGGTTACGAGTGGCTACTGTAATTAAAAATAATAAATAATGATTTGTAGTGAATAGTTTTATAAAATATTATCCTTTCGGCTGGCTTATTAAAACAGAAGGGACAAACACATGCATACAAAGGCACTTGTAGCCAGCTCAGCAACACATGTTTGATAGGGCACCTGCACAAAGGTTGAGATTTCATCCTTGTTCCAGTCCTTGTTTGGAAGGAGCTGCTAAAGTTCTTAAAAAGCCACTTAAAAGAAAAAAAGCTTAGACGTACCCGCGGTCTAATATTAGGGGCTGTCAACGTTGTTGATCCCCTTTAAATACTGCGTTTTGTTTTTTAACAGGAAAGTTGGTGAAATTAACAGCAGTGCAATAGGCCAGCTTAACAACCATGGAGTCCTCTTTGTCCCCAGAGACTGTGGCAGGGCAGGCTTCTTCTATGGGGGTGTGTGTGTGTACGTGTACACAAAACCCCTCCTGGATACACCTGAGACGCTTACAGAGGAGAAGGGAGTTCTGTCTGCAGTCCTTGGCACTCTGATGTCTGAGCGTGGTTGGGAGCATGGGGGTTAAATTCTGAGCCCTTGTCTTTGAAATCTCTTCCAGGCCTGGCACTGTGGCCCTTCGAGAGATCCGGCGGTACCAGAAATCCACTGAGCTGCTGATTCGCAAACTCCCGTTCCAGCGTCTGGTCCGTGAAATCGCTCAGGACTTCAAGACGGATCTGCGGTTCCAGAGTGCTGCCATCGGAGCCCTGCAGGTAGGCGACTTTGTCTCTCTTCCCTGCTGGGCAGATAGAATGAAACCTATCTAACTTGCCCCCAGATAGTTGGGAAGTACCTTTCAAAGAGTGAGCCCGACCTGCTTTGCACTCATCAAATCGGTAGAAACTAAAGATCGAGGCATGGGCTCATCTCGAGAGTGACCTGCAGAACATACCTCTGCTGCTCAGAGCCTCTGGCTTCAGAATGTAGAATCTAAATGCCCCGTTGATGTCCATAGATTACTGCTTTCGCCCCGAGAGGCGACTGCATCCCAGTGATGTGTGTGTACAGGCAGAGGGAAGACACTGACATCAGTGGCTGCTGCAGTGCTCAGCTTCTCTGTCAATAAGTGCTCCCTAAAGTGCTTAGAGTTCCATGGGGACAAAACATGCTTATCATGACTGTGCTCTTAATCCACTCACTCGTGGCAGGAGAAAGCATCCACGTCTCAAAGCCGCTGGCGTGGGGGTGTTGAGCATGTAGCGTTAGAAAGAGCTGCCACGTTTGAGACTGTGCGGCTCGCTAGTGTAAATGGGTGGGGTGCGGATTTGGGGGCTCTGAATTGGTTTCCTCACCTGCCAAGTGGGGTTCAACTGACACTTGGGAAGCCCTTGAGGCACACGCAGCTGGGTAGGTGCTAAGCATGTAGGGCCAGTTTTTCAAGAGCACTCAGCCCCCCCTTAGACATCAGAATAAACGGCCAAATAAACAGCACAGAGCAGTAGGAAAAATCTGGCCCTCGGTACAATGGGAGCATTTTGATGCCTCCTAAAGAGACTGTTGCGAAACAAATGGAGCTGTTACTTCTGTTGTGGTTTTTCCTTGGTAGGAAGCCAGTGAGGCTTATCTCGTGGGTCTCTTTGAAGACACCAACTTGTGTGCAATCCACGCCAAAAGAGTCACCATCATGCCAAAAGACATCCAGCTGGCACGTCGTATCCGCGGCGAGCGGGCTTAACTCGTTGGCGGCTGATATCCGCTCACACAGTGTATTAGAGTAGACTCTAGGTTTGTTTTTTTTTCCTACTCCTGTTTGTAGTGGCTAGGACACGGGGAGATGTTATAAACCTATCTTAGTAAGATGTAAGCGATCAAGAGAGTTGAATCCGTTTGTTCATAATGTACAAGCAAAAAAAAAAAATTTAGAAATTTACAAGACTTGGATTTTTTTGTTTTGTTTTTGTAAACTTTTTTTTCAGAATTGCAAAAAAAATATATAAAACAAGGGGGAAACATTTTTGAAATATCTGGTTTTATACACAAAACTTAAGTAGATTTAGGCATAACATAAGGAGCTTTTGGTCTTCAGTTTGTAAAAATATATCTGCAAAAGATCACGCTACGCTATATTTTTCATTATTTGATTTCTTTTTTTCCTTTGTATTTAGAATGGGCATGATATTTAAACTTGTTTTCTTATTTCCATCTGTCTCGTGAAATGTGACTTGGACCTTTGTAACTTTCAGGTTTCTTCACCCTGTGGTGGGAACAAAAAAAAAAAGAAATAAATGTTGAACAATAACCTTTTTGCTTCCTTAATCTTGTATTTGCTGTCGCACTAGGATAGATGTGTATGTCATGCTCTTCAGTAAATCAAAGCAACTTGCCTTGTGCTGACGTGATAGCCAAAGTTCCGTAGATCCTTTAAGGATCTCCAAGCCCTTCTGGGAGCATTATTTAAGCCTTTCAAACCCCTGTGGGGAAAGGAGTGTTAGATCCATTTTGACAATGCGGGAAACCGAAACTTAAAACTGTTGTAAGTGACTGGCCCAAAATCACAGCAAGGCCAGTGGCAGAACCAAAAATAAAACCCAGGAGTCTGGAATCCCAGGTCCCTGCTCCAGCTAAGAGACCGCATATCCAGTTGATGTGACACTATATCCTGCAATTTGGCTTCAGGATACAGAGGAAAGAACCCCCACCCACCCTCCCTTTTCCTGTTGTAGTGTTTACTTCATGCAGTGGGCTACAGAAGGCGGGGACCCAGGACTCCTGCATTCTTGGGCTGACTTGTCATGACCTTTGGCACAGCGAAGCTATCTGTGTATCTCCTCACTGGTCACTCTGAGAGTTGCATATTTGTGCCGCTTAGCTACTATTTCTGAAATGCTTTGGGCTCCTCAGTTTGAAGGGTGCTATCTAACCGGTAATTGAACTCTGATAGATAAGCCCTCATTTTAACAGCCCTTTGAGAAGATGGTGATTTAGAATTGCAGTGTACGTTTAAACACCTCTACTATTTCAGCGGTCATGTTCCATGCAGGCCTGGCTGTCTTTTGCTCTGGGGTCGGCTAGGGGGGTGGATTATCTATGCTGATAGGAGACCCCTCCTGTCAGCATAGGTAGTGTCTACACTGAAGTGCTACAGCTGTTCTGCTGTTGCATTTCAAGTCCTGACAAGCTCTTAATTTCACTGCCTGCTATTCCTGCCCTGGAGAACTCTGATGGCACGCAACAGGGCCCTACTTAAACTCACCGAGTCAAATTCTGCTCTCCGTTGTACATGACAGTGACTTCAGTGGAGTTACTGCCGTTCGACATTGGTATAGCCAAGATCAGAATCGGGGCCACTGCATGTTTCCAGCTCATCTCTGCTGGTGAAGGGTCTGGAATTTCCCATCTGTCCTTTCTTGAAATGCCCTCAGCCACCCAACTGGATATTTTGTACTTGTCTTCCAAGAGGATTTGTTCTGATTGGAGCAGTGTCTCTCTTTGCCTTTAACACATACTGCCCTTTAGAAAAGAGCAGCGTGTCTCTTGCGATAAGCACGGAGGGAAAGGCTTTTTGTGGGTTGGGTTGATGGGTGGTTTTTTGGCACTGACCTACTTTTTGCGTAGGCGTTCTGTCCTCTGTAGGATTCGCTTTGGAGTCTTAGCATCTGACTCCATAAGGCACCATTAAAAAAGCACTTTACTCCCACACACAGTTTTGGATTGCTGCTACCATTCAGTGCCCACTTGCTTAACGTCTCGGAAAACTCAACCGCAAAATTACCGTGGTGGGTGGGTCTGTATCTGAAAGCATCATAAGCTGAATAGAAAACCTATCCAGGGTAAAACACTGTGCCAGTAAAAAGTTGGAACATCCATAGCTTTATTTATCTATTTCAAGCATCTCTTCTCTTACAAATGCTAATGAGTTTACGCCTGGCAGTGTGCCTGGGCGGTAGATCTGTATTACAGTCCCTGTTTTTAAAGAGGGGTACAGAGAGATGAGCGTGAGTGGCAGAGCGAGAGAGAGAACCCAGGAGTCCAGACCTGCTGTCCACTGCCTGGAAGTGACAAGCCAAGCGCAATCCAGGCCTGGATTCTGTTCCTTGGCAAAGTAGATGTAAAATGCTCGCATTCTGCTGTAAGTGCTTTTCATTCACTTTGCAGTAGGGTAAATAACTGCAAGGTAGCATCCATTCAGGCCCAAGATTTCTGCTGCAGGCTCTGACCTGTGTCTTGTACATTTCCTGCCTCACTGCTCCCACTTGCTCCCTTTCAGCTGGGGCATGGAGGACCTTGGTACATCTGTTCTGTCAAATCACCACGGTGCAGGTGCTAAGGGGACTGAGCGCAGATTACCCCGCAGCACTGACTTGATTGCACTTGACAAGTTTGCATTAAATTTAGAGACTGTGTGGCAGAGCGAAAGCCCTGTTTTAGCCACCTTAAGTGGGATTACAGTGGTGGTGTGTCAGGACTGCTTTATTTTCTCTGGGGTAGCAGAGGCAGATGGGCCTTTGAGGACATGCAGTCCCCTCTGCTTAAAAAGGACAAGTGTGTGGAGTTTGCTGGTGGTGGTTTGTTCTTTTTTGTTGTTTGCAAAGCTTTTAATATCTCTGTATCTTACAGGGAGGCAATGCGGGCTAGTGGTTAGAGCAGGGGAGGCCCGGGACTCAGGATGCTAGCGGTTCTATTACCTGCTCTGTGGATATTGACTACTGATTAGAGCAGGAGATGGGGAGGCAGGACTCCTGGGTCCCGGTCCCTGCTCTGGGAGGGGCATGGGGGGTACAGGTTAAGCAGGGAACCACAGAGTGGGTTTTCTGCTTTCTAGTCCTGAGCTGGCCCCTGACTCATTCTGCGTCCTTCAGCAATTTGCATCCCCTCCCTAGGGCCCTTTGTAAGAGGAGGATAAAAGTGCCTACCCTCCAGAGGAGGTTGGCCCGGCTTTGTTGTTCGAGCACTTTGCGAGCCCGGGTGACAATGCTACTCAACAGCCAGGTATTTATTATTAATAAACAGCCTTGTCAAAAGGAAGTGCACAGCACCGTTAGGAAGTCAGCACTTATCTCTCTGCATCCCAACGGACCAGCTAACCAGTTCCTTTCCACTCTGCCTTAGGAGCTGTGTTGAGCGGGAGGCCCCCAACAAAGAACATGCTGTTTATGGGGAGCCGGCGCCAGGGGGTGGGTCAGGACTCTGAGAGCAGAACACAAAAGCTGATGAACCTACAACCCCTCCTCCAAAAGCCTAGGCCTGGATCTAAAGGAAATTCCCATTCGCAGTTAGCCATATAGCACCCACAGCTGGGAAGTTCTGATTCTAGCCATCAGATGGCAGTAGTACACACACACCCCAGCAGGGGGCAGTGAATGTCGGGTGATATTTCCCTTCTAAAATACCCAGGCACGTTCAAGCCCCTGGGTCTGCTTACTGTGAGCTGCTAAAACACTTGGCAGGATATTTGACTTGTCCCACTGATTAGCTTTGTATAATCAGTATCATTCTTCCCAGCCCAGTGAAGACCTAGGGCTTTGTGTGTGCAGTGAGCTGCCTTGTCAAATTCAGCCAGGCCACTGAGCAGAGTAATGTGTTAAGGCCCAAACAACCCTCCTGGATAAATATTGTTAAAGGAACTAATTATATCCTCCCCTTAAAAGGGGGGAATGTGGAGCACCAGCCCCCCATTCCAAACATCTCCCCCTGTTGTATGGGATGGGAGAGCACCGGCTGGTCTGATGTGCTTAGGGCAGACGGGGTGAGTTAAGGAGGCAGCTAGAGGCCAGTCTAGGCCGACAGCAGACTCTTGGGAGCTACCGGGAGAACAGAGCAGGAGACTGGGAACTGAGGGACTCAAGTTCTAATCCTGAGCCCTGCCCCTGGCCTGCTGGAGCAACCCTGGGATTAGAATTCCAGTCTGAATTGGTTTAGCTTCAGTTTCCAGCCACTGGATTTTGCTAGACCTTTGTCTGCTAGATTGCAGACCCTCTGGTATCAAAATGTTGTTCCCTCTTTAGGTACTTATACCCTGGGATCAAGTTACCCCTTCACCTTCTCTTTGATAAGTTAGACTCCAGGAGCTCAACCTGTTTATCACTATAAGGCCTGCGTTCCACTCCTTTAACGGCGCTTGTGGCTCTTCTCTGGACCCTCCAATTTATCAACCTCTTTCTTGAATTGTGCGCACCAGAATTGGACACAGGATTCCCGCAGCGGTCACACCAGGGCCAAATAGGTAAATTAACCTCTCTGCTCCTATTCGAGATTCCCTTGTTCTGTGAGGGGATCCCAACCCTTACCATGCTGCTACATGCAATGGGGGAGGGATCCCTGTATGCAGGTCATGGCCTGGAAAAAGTTGAGAGGCACCGATTCAGATTGCAAGCTCTTTGGGGGCAGGGACTGTCTCTCACTCTGTCTATGCCACACCTGGAGCAATGGGGCCTTGATCTGATGTTTTTAGGTGCTACCATAATTCAGATGCTATTAATTTCTGCATAAGAATTGCAAATTTATGGACATCGCTTGTGTCCGTTGGGAACGGATTTGGGGTTTTTCCCCCCACCCGAAGGAGTTTCAGATTCAGAAATGTAAAGAACAAATCGTGTGTGTTTGCACCAAGAGAGGATTGTTTCCAAGAAGGAGATTTAAAAACACACTTGGTTCTGGAGACCCTTGGTAGAAATTTCACGGCTGGCAAATGAAACCAGTGTCTTGAATCTCTGGATTGTAATCTGACAGGCATAATTTCTAGTCCCCTTGTAAAGAGGCTTAGTGACCATAGGAGGGCAGTGGTGTGTTAGCTAAGAAGTGTATCCTTGATCCTCCACTCTAAACCGAGCTGTTCACTATCAACTATTTGCTGTCGGAACCAGGTTTAAATATCTCTGGGGGGAAAGGAACTTTGGAAGATCTAACGTCCCTGGGTTGGAAATTCTTCAAGCGACCAGCCCTAAAGTGGATCCTTTGCCTTCCCTTTCCAGGTGGTGTCTTAAGAATTAACAGGATCTTTGGACTGAATGACTGTAATGGGAGCTGCTCTGTGTCCTGTTCTATCCAAATGTCGTTTTAAAATAGAAGGCAGAAGTTGCTCAACACCAGTCTGTAGGAGGAAGGGTGATCTAGTGGTTAGAGCCGGGCCTGGGGAAGCCAGCCTCTATTCCTAGCTCTGGGGGGGAGTGGGGTCTAGTGGCTAGTAAGAGAGAGGGCTCCTGGACTCCTGATTCTGGGGAAGGAGTGTAATCTAGTGGTTAGAGCAGCACTATTCCTGGCTCCCCGTGTGACCTTCATCTCTGTGGGCCTCGGTTCTGCTGTCTGTAAAATGGAGATAAAGAATCTATTTTTTTTTTTTTCTCAGTCCTGGCTCTTTTGCCTGTGAGCTCTTCAGGTCAGGGCCTGCCTCTCGCTGTGTGTCGGCACAGCGCCCGTCATGACAGGGCCCCACTCTTGGTTGGAGCTGCTAGGTGCTGCCATAACACAGATGAGAAACACACTAGATATTTGCAGCAAACTACACTGGTGGCTGAAAGTTTGATGCGGGCAGGCCTCATGTGGGTATAGGAGGCTAACAGGCTGGGAAACATTGGCCTATCCAAGGAGGACGTGGCTTTCTCCCCAGGGACTTTTCACCTTTAATTTGGCTGCGATTTGTTTGTGTTCCTTCTCCCCCTCCCCTCCCGCACTCCGCAAATGATTCCCAAGTGGCTGGAGATGCGCTGCACCATTTGAGGTTAGGAAGTCAGTCTTTTAATTAGGGCCGCTCTGCCATGTGGCCACTGCTCAGGTCTGGCCTTTGACCCCAGGGCAGGATTTGAATTAACGTCTTAAAGGTTTGGAAATAGCTGCGCGTGGCGCGGCTTCCCACTGGGCTTGAAAAAGCACTTCTTGATTTCTTCCGCCCCTCTCCCCATCCTCGTCCTCTCTCTGCCAAATAGGACAGATCCAGGCTGTAAATATGCCTGGAAGAAGATGCTACTGACTGTGCAAAAAGAACTAATTTGCTTCTCTTGCTTGGCTTTAAATTCAGCCTGTGCTAGGTGAACACAGAGTCCCCGTGTGGCTACATACAGAGGACGTGCGGCTCCTAAAGAACTGATTGGATGGAATCAGAATGGCTTGGCTGTGTGTCATACCCCCTCTATGGAGAGCAGTGAATGGGGATTCTCCTTTAGCTCAAGAGGCAAGGGCCTGAGCTTTCGAAGTAGAAGCAGCGGGGTTCCAGCCCTGTTCTCAGCAGCCAGGGCTGTGCTGATTTGTTACACTGGCAGTACGAATCACATCCCCACTGCTGAAATGCAGCCACTCCCGGGGTAGGATGCAGCAGCCGCTGGCTAGGACAGGAAGTGAAGACCGCTCTCCAGCTGAGGGCAGAGGAATTTCAAATGCCTTGAGAGGGGGAGTCTGGAGCATGAGGTTGAGAGGGCCTGGCTTTCTGGAAAATGGCACACCAAGCTGCATAGCACCACTGGGGGTCTGAGCAGTGACTGCACAGGGAGAGCGCCTCCTGCTGACTCCGCCACCCCTCTCCCTGCAGCACAGTGCCCCCCAGCACCATGCTGGGGCCGGGGGTGGTTGGCACTGACTCCTAGGGAAGAGCACCCCTTATTGAATCCCCCCTGGCAAGCCCTGCAGCACCCCTGGATTTCCTTTGCACTCTCCCATCCAGGGGCTGGCCAGACTCTCCCCTGTGTAGCTTGGCCAAGCTGTATACGCTACAATTTAGGGGTCGGGGGAGTGTCTCTTGAACTGGGCTGTTGGTGCAAGGGGGCTTGACCTGAGCCGCTCAGGCCCCTGTTCATTCCTGGCTGTGCCTCTGCATGGGGACGCAATCGACAGGAGACCAAATAGAAGCGCTACTAGCGAAGCCGGGCCCAGCACTCCAAGGAAGGAGGGGCCGTGTCCCTGAAAAATAATCCTCTTAGCCAAGCAAAGGCTGCCTTTGTTGGGCTTAGGTGCAAACCCAGAGCCATGTGCTGGGCTGCAGACATGGGCCCAGAGCCTGGCTCTTACACAGGGTTGCCTTCTCTCCTGGTACGTCCATTCCCCTCTGCCACAAACGCCTGATGGCTTAGGCCTCTGGCCAGTGGCAGGCCTGTCTCCTGTGTCTCTGGCGACGGGCCGGCATCATGCGGCTCTCACATACTTGAGCACGGGCTCTGCCGAATGGGGCTTGTTTATATAACGGCTGTAAGAGACCCACTTCTGGATCCTTCTAACGACAGATCCAGCCATCTGGAAGAGCGAGCAGACGTGTGTGTGTGTCCGCGACGGGCAGAGTTGTAGGAGAGAGATCTTGACTGAGCACACCGAGAGGCCGGTGTTAGATACTGAGATGTCTGTGTTGGCCTGAGAGCAGCCTGCCCATCAGCTGGCACGCTCAGCTAGGGCCCCACTGAAATCAGACCCTCTTGTTTCAGCCCCACAAGTCCCCCTCCAGGGCAATGCTAGCCGTGTGGATAAGGCACCGGGCTCGGCCTCAGGAGATTTGCGTTTGATTTCTGCCTCTGCCACAGCCACCCTCCATGAACTTGGGCAAGTCACAGAACCAGTCTGGACTTCGGTTTCCCCATCTCTACAGGGGGGAAAATCACTCTTTGTCTATTTGGACTGGGAGCTCTTTGGGGCTGGGAGTGTCCCTCACTCTGTGTCTGGGCAGTACCCGGCCCAACAGGGTCCTGATCTCGGTCAGGGTCTGGGCAGCCCCCGGCGTGACGGGGCCCTGATCTTGATCAGGGTCTGGGCAGCGCCCGGCGCGATGGGGCCCTGATCTCGGTCGGGGCCCCTAGTTGCTGCTGTATTAACAATACACTGAGTAGCAGCCCAGCTGGCTCGCCCTGGCCTGGCAAATCCTTCCTTCTCTTGAAGCAGGTGGGACTAAAGGAGCCGGATGTCTGTGCTGTAGCAAAGTGGAGGCGCCCGAAGGGGACTATAAGGAATAATGCCCGGAATTACTGTGGTAGTGGCATAGGAGTCCTGCCTCTCGGGGCTACCACACTGCTGTGGCGTTCTGTCAGCGGCGCTGCAAGGCTGCATGGGAAGGGAGGGACCCTCTGGCTCAGTCCCCATGAGCGTCCAGCGCTGGCTGCTTGGTGTGGCATCAAGCCAACACCTCCCATCTTCAGGACCTGATCCCCTTGTGACCCAGAACTCCCCAGCGCCCCCACAACGGGGGCCTGATTCTGAGGCGACCCCGAGTTCGGGTAGAACCAGAGCCAATTAGCGTGGGACTCGTGCGAGTCGCCTCGCTGCAGATATTACGAAACAGCGTCGAGCCGCACCTGCGGTCGTTCGCGATGTCAAGCAGGCGCGCCCCAGCCTCTGCATTTGCACCACGGGATCTCGGCATATCTGGCCTCTTTTGTCTTTCTAAGCTCCTGCAGCGGTGAGTCCCCCAGGGGAGCGTTTCTTCGAAGGGCGGGGGGCGGGGGATCTAAAGGTGACGTGGAGCATCAGGATGGCGGCCGGCTCGGATGCCTAGGTCTATTGGGAGAAATCTAGGGGGCATGTGTGTGTGTGTAACTCTGGTGCATATGGGCTTCCATCACACTGAAAGGATTAGGGCTCACCAGCTCCAAATCCCTGCGTCTAAGAAACAAACTAATCATCAAGATTTCAACACTCTCCACCCAGCTGCTCCCCGGAGCCTGGCGACCGCCTCCCCCTGGGATGGGCGGTGGGTGAGGGGAGCGGGCGGTGGGCGAAGATGCCCCCGGTAATATTTCCTGAGCAGAGAGATGGTGGTGGAGCAGAATTTGGACTTTGGCACCTTTTTCTGCTCCCTCACCCTCGCCGCCTGTGGCAGAGAGCAGGACGGACACGTCCGCTCTGCGCACGTGAGGGCCGCTCTGCCTAGCCACCGCTCGGTCTCGATTCAGTGAGGGCCCGAGCCTGCCACGGCCTGTGACCCCTAACGCAGGCGTCTCCCCCTCCCTGCTGGGAATGGCCAGGAGGGACCCGCCGCCTGCGGCACATTACCCAGGGCATTAGCAGCCGCTTGGGATTCCGCGGGGGATTTGCCAGCCTGGCTCACAAGGCCCGCTTTGTGTGCTGCACTCATGTTGAAGCACTCTCCCACCTGACACACTGGCCCCAGGGCCCCCTGCGAGGGTGGCCCTCCGGCACCCAGCAGCAGGCTCATGCCACTAAAAACCAGACACGGATCCAAGCTGGGAAGGTCAGAGTCCAGACTCCCCCGGGCCTCAGGGTGGGGAGGGAGTGGGGGGGCAGGATGAGGATTAAATTTGGGGGGTGCCAGCTCCCTGGCCCCATGGGGTTGTTCCTGCTTCCCTAGCAGCAGCCTCTGTCTAGGAACACAGGAACTACCAGAGTGGATCAGACCCATGGGCCCATCTAGCCCGGTATCCCGTCTCCTGCAGTGCCCATCTGCAAGAAGCCCTGCACTCGGCCGTGAGGAGAGAAACTGCCTCTAGGGACGGTTGCCTCTTGACCCTGATGGTGCAAGGAGGTTTATGGGCCCCCCACTTGTTCATGCCGCGCTGGCTTGTTTAAGCGAAGCTGGAGTCGTCTGAGCCAGCAAACCAAGTTCCCAGCGGGGTGCACGAACCCCCATGCTCCAGGGCGTAAACCCAGCTTGAGCCAGTGGGGGTCAGGAAGGTTCAAGCAGCTGGTGCTGGCCAGAGATGGGATCCTGTTCTGATCCAGCCTCGCAATTGTGAGGCTGCAAAGTAACCGAGCGTGTGAAGCGACGGAAGCTCGCCGCTCGCTCCTCCGCGGGGGGGTGTGTGTGTGTGTGTGTGTGTGCTGCTCAGCCCCCCTCGTGGTCTGATTTGGGGCCGGTGTTTGGGAGATGGAGCAGTTTGATCCATCAGTCCGGTGCCCCATCTCCCCTGCGTCCTGGTGGCTCTGTTCTCCGAGAGCCTGGTGAGCCTGTGGCAGCTCTGCTGCCGACTCCAGGGGGCTGCGGGGGGTCCCCGCTGAGGTTTTCCCCTTGTGAGAGGCCCACCCCCTTTATCGTCCCTGTCCTGCCTATCCCCCAGACCCCACAGTCGCCCTCCAGCCCTGGGAGCGGCGAGGGGGCTCCCCACCGCGGACAGACAGGTAGCATCCTTCCCCGGCGCGCGCAGGCCTGGCCTCTCAGACGCAGACAGCTGTCCCAGGCAGATTAGCCTCCCTCACGCTTGATCCCCTGCTGGAGTGGAAATTTCGTTTCCTTTGTTCAGGTCTTTTCCAAATCCCCTATAAACTGTTCCCCCCCCCCACGCCCCAGTCATGCCCAGCGGGCGGGGGAGCATGGCACAGTGGCATCACCAGATCCCTACAGGCCCGGGTGAACCCCTTTGTCCAGGAGGGCAGTGCTGGCTTGTGGATAAAGCCCAGGACCTGTCCTATTCCCAGCCCCCTTCCCCTTTCTCTGCCTCAGTTTCCCCTCACACCCTTTGTCGGTTTAGCCTGCGTTTGTGCAGCGCCTGGGGCCCTGTGATGGGGTTCCTACCCTCCACAGGTGGTGAAAGGGTGAATGTGGGCCCATTACAACACCAGGCTGCACCTGGAGGTTGATCAGAGATGACGCCCAGCTGGCTACTGCCAGAGAGACAGACAGTCTGGAGCAGAAGGGAAAAATTCTGCAGCCCCTGCTCTTGGCAGTAAAGTTGGGGGTGGGGAGGGAAGGCTCCAGGGGGTTGAGGAGGAAGATACAGGACTGGAGCAAGCCCCTGTGCGACCCGGGGGAGCAGGCCGGAGAGGGGGAACAATGGGGACGGGCCTGGAGAAAGGCCAGTGATAGGAAGCAGTCTGATGGATCGGCCTTTGCCGCTCACGTGAGGGTCCCTGGGCTAGAGATGGGCGTGAAGCCCCCGATGGAAGGGGATAAAGACGACTTAAAGCCCGGAAGGGAAGGGTGTGAAGGCCCACAGGGCTGGGCGTTTGGGGCTGAGGACCAGCTGTAAGGGCACTGGATTGTCTGTGGGACTTGCCGTTACCCCTGGAAGGAGTGGAACGAAAACGTGACCCGGCCGAGGCATGAAGGACCACCCTGGGACCGAGCGACCGTCTGCAGGGGGCGTGAGGGAGGAAAGAACTGCTCTGCCATACCCTGCCACGCCTTCGGTGAGTCCTCCTTTCCATGGGCTCCCTGCAGCCTACCACAGTATAAGCACTGCTCCATAGTCTCTCACGGGGTCGCAAAACTGGTCAGTCAGTGACGATCCAGCCTCCCTTCAGCTCTCCGTGCCTCGGTTTCCCCAAGTGGGGAACTACTCTGGAAGTAACCTGTGCTTTGAGATCCTCTACTGGAAAGTGCGGTGCAAGGTTTAAACTAGTGTAAATGGCGGATTTCTCTTGTCACTCGTGGTCTTTAAATCCTGATTGGAAGGTTTCAGTAGCTCTGCCAGAGGCAAGGCTCTGTTACAGGAGTGGGGGGCGAGGCTCTGTGGCCTGGGATGTGTGGGGTGGATTGGCCATTATTTGCGGGGAGGGTCGGTAGATCAAGACTGGGTGTCTTTCTAAAGGAAACACATGACTGGATGATCACGATGGGTCCTTCTGGCCTGAGAGTCCGTCCTCTAGCTTCCACCTCCTGTTGTTAGTCACAGAGGGCAGAGCAGAGAATGGAACCCAGGAGTCCTGGCTCCCAACCCCCTGGCTCTAACCACCAAACCGCACTCCCCTCCCAGAGCAGAGAATGGAACCCAGGAGTCCTGGCTCCCAGCTGCTGGGCTCCTGTCTGCTCTCCTGCCCCTCACCCGAATGAACTCCATCTCAGCCAAAAAAGTGCAAAGAACAAACCCCACCGCTGGAGCGAAGAGGCTGGTCAGAGAAGGCCCCTGCCCAGGTACTGAGCGAGAGTCCAGGCTCCTGGCTGGCTTTGTGCTGGGTCTGTACAGCGCCTTGCACACTGGGAGCCTGGTCCTGAGTGGGAGGCTCCAGCCGCTCCCCAGATCTGGCTCCAGCCCTGGCTCAGGCGCCAAGACACTTCCCGTTTCTCTGAAGGAAAACAATTCCTGTAGCTTCCCTCCCACTCCCACCTTGTTCCTGCCTTCCAGCTTCCACCCCGGCTCCCTGTAATCCGGATCCCGGCTTTGACAGCATCGGGGGAGCAGGGCCTGCAATGCTGGCGTGCTGCCTGGATGGGGAACCACTTAATTCGACAGCCTCTCCAGGCCATGGGGCAAATTAGGGGGCTGCCCCCCTGCCTCTTCTTGCTGGGTCTCTCTGTCTGTCCACTAGAGGGCGGTAGACACAGCACTACTCCCCCTCATATTTGATGTGGTTGTGGGGTGTTGTCGAGTGCCACAAAACCGGCCTTTGCCTTGGAAGGGATCTAGCGGGGGTCACGGCCAGCGTGTGAAACGCACACAGGTTTTGCATGCCTGTGCACAAGTGTCTGCATCGGTGCCAGCATTGGCTGGACTTGCGTGTCCAGAATCATGCATGTCAGTCTGGTCACGCAAACACAAGCACCTGCCCAACCTTTCACGCACCCGCTAGATCACTCAGGCATTTGCACACACAGGCAATCGCACGTGTAGACATAGACACAAGCACATGCAGAATTGTGCCCTCACAGCTGGCCCAACACCAGGAGTCCTTGGTTGCGCCCAGAGCTATGCGTGTCTCAGAAACTGAAATACTCCTGAGAACGTACTAAGGGTGTTAAAAGCAGGGGAGACCGCTGGTTGCGGCTTTGGGGGGCTTTGTCCCTTTCACCCAGTGTACCGGCATTCTGAAATATCAGCCTTATTGTCGGTCCGAGCGGGAATTTTCCGATAAAAGTTTTGTTTTCGGTTTGAAGCGGAAGGGTTCATGAGAAAAAGCCGGTTGCGAGGACTCTCCCATTCCGATTTTTTTTTGGGGGGGGAGGGGAAATAAAACCACTTTGGAATGGTCAAAACAGGCCAGCTTGATGCTTTTGGAACAAAATATCAATCGAAAAGACTTAGGAAACTGGAGTTCTTTTATACTAAACAGGGTTTTTTTAAAAAAATTAAAGGTTGCAATTGAAATGAAATGTCTCCGTTGAATTTTCCCCCCCTGGATTATTGGTTTGTGAAAAATTTTGAGAGGTTTTTGTTTTTCTGTGTGGGACAAAATCCCCCAAATCTTGCAAAACAGGAACAAGCTCTGACTTACTGCCGTGGTCTGGCTTGGTGAGTTTGCTGTTGCTCTCGAGCACTGGATAAAGGAGCTACCCCAGATTCCTGCAGCAGACACAGAAAAGCTTAGTGCGTTTGGACACCAGAGCTGGGTTCTCCTCCCAGCACCCCAGGCTCTCAGTGATGCAAGCTGGTTTGCTCTTCCATGGGGGAGAACATTGCAAATTTCCCAAGTCACGGGTCAAGGCCTCCCCAAAATCTCAAGATTGGTGTCAAAATTGTGAGACTTTTTTAATGGCGCCTTTTGATTTGTTCTTGGCGATTCTGGTTCCCTGCTTTTTCTCTGCAGTCGCAGAGGCAAGACACACTTTTATTTATTTTGTTTGTTAACAGATTCCCAGATGGTCCCATGATTCCAGGAACTGGGGCTTGGAGAAAAACAAGCCTCTCTCACCCACCCCAGCTTCCCCGGGATGGTGCATCAGGTACGTTTGTGCTCCCGTATTGAGCTCAGGAACCCCCTGACTTCCACCACGGCAGTTCAGAGAGTGGGGAAGCGGGTGTGGGACTGACTGGGGGGGTTGAGGGCGGCAGGCACCACGGATGTTACCGTGACCCACTGCCCCAGCTTCGCTACCCTGCAGCGATTCAGATCTCACTGCCCACGGCCTGTCGCGTGAAAGCTGAGGACGAACAATGGACGTCTTCCAGAGATGAGGCGAATCCTGAATCTCTTTAGGAAACGTCGCAGGGCCTGCCTCTTGGAGACCGCCTTTCCACCATCAGCGGCGCTCACGATCCCAACACCACGCCCCTCCCACGCTGCCCCTACCCCCAGAAAAACCCTACCCCAAGCTGAGTTCTGACCCCTAAAGGGAGAAGAGCCAGAGCCTCCATGCAATCCACTAGGGACTTCGCTATTGCTCTTGATTGTCCACAGAAGACACCCAGATCCTACGGTGATGGGCAGCCATATAAAAATAGGGAATGATCCAGTGGATCACCGTAGCAACTGAGCCAAGGATGCATGAGCATCTGGAGGGGAAACAGAGGCCCAGAGAGAACTATAGTGACTGGCACAGGGAAATGAGCGGAGATCTCCAGCATCCTACTTCAGTGCTTCGGCCTCTCGTCGACTGTTCCGCTGGGGCCCAGGGGGAGGTCTCTTGAAGAGGGAAAAATGTGTTGCTCTTAAAATGTCAATTTCATCTGCTGTCGGGGGTGGCGGGGGGAGGCTGCCATAAACCCCACCCCCGGCCAGGCTCTAAACACCAACCTTGTCCTGCCTGTCTCCATCCGACGCTTCCAGCCATGACACGACCCGAGCGAGTCCTAACCGTCCCCGGCTGTGCGGCGAGCACAGGGTGGATCCAGCGCTTGTAGGAACACGCCGGCGGCTTGGTTTGAAAAAAAAAAAAATGCAGGTGGGGAATAAAATGGAGACCAAGAGTCGGACCGGGATGCTTGTCTAGGAGCAGCTGCCGGGGAAACGGGTCGGCGGCGGGGTGTTGGCGTGCCATCGCTGCTCACGGTCGGTAGCTCGTCTTACTGAGGCAGATTTGGGGGGTGTGCGCGGGGGCTGACTCTCCCAGGATCGGGGCAAGAGTTTGGGGTGGCGGTGAGCCCCAGATGTGATGAGAGTTCGTTAATAACGGGGTCTCTCCCAAATTGTTGCCAAAGCAGCGCCAGAGCCGTCTGCAGATGCAAATGCAGATTAGCAATAAGGTGCGGTTGTTTATTTTGTTTGTTTTGCTTTTTTTTTTTTTTTTGGAACGTGGAGTGGGCGTAACATTGGAAGACAGGACCAAGGGACCGGGTGGATTGGCCATCATTTGTGTGGGGGCTGTAGATCAAGACTGGGTGTCCTTCTATAGGAAACACAATGGTCCCTTCTGGATTTAAACCTTCTGAATGGCTGCAAGGTGCCAGCTCTTAGCCAACCCTCCGTTGGAGAGGAGGGCCGGGCTGGAGGATAACAGAGTTTTATCCAAATGATTTTTCCATGAAAAATGCCGAAAGATTTGGGGAAAAACACGTGAATTTCGAAATTTCATTTTGAAATCTCCTGCTCCCCTTCCCGAAACGAAGCGATTGGGTCGGGCCAGAACCCCCGGCGCAGGACGGTTTGATGCAGAGATTCGCTGGTTTTGTCTTTTAAAAAATAAAAGGTCAAAATCAGAACAAAACATTTTGGTTCAACCTGAAACGGTTTGGCTTTTTTTCCCCCCACCCTCAGAATTTTATGGGATATTTCTAATTGGTGTTTGTTCTTTGCTTGTTTTTTCGTCCGTTTCGGAATAGGAAAAGGTTTGCAATGGCAGAATTTGACACGAAACAGACTCTGCGTTCTCGCCCGCGGCTCCGATGGCCGAGCTGAGCCCCTTGCCCCGGGAGGCAGGGAACCGGACCGAAACGGGCCAGAGGCTCGTCCCAGCCAGTCTCTCTGCCATGGGTTAATATCGGCCGGCTGTGCACGGGCCTGGCGGGGGGAAGGCGCCTTAGCGAGGGGTGCTGCGGGGAGCAGGTGCAATCGATGCAGCCCCATGCCCCCGAGTCGCCCAGGGTGCGTGGAGAAGGGGAAGGAACTGATTCCTGGGACTTTAACCCCCGGCTGGGGGTAACCCTCCCGGCGCCAGGGAAGGGCGCTGCAGGATTGGGCCCTGGGGCCATACATGGGTAGGGGCTGCTGAACTCTGTTTGCATTCGGTGACTCACTCTGGGGGCGGGGCTGGGCTGGGCTGCACCCCCGACCCCGCCCTGAGCCCCCCGGGGCGAAGGAGGGTGATTCCAACCCGCTCAGGACAGGGTGGCAGGGAAAACCCGCCATCCCCCACCCCGCCCTGTTGCTGCAGGGGTTGGCAGGCATGCAGCATGGCCAGGAGATGAGTTAAAGCAGCAATAAAATTCATAGTGGGTTTTGCTGGGAGACAAAGGAACAAACCCCGCTCCCGTCCCATAAAGCAGCAGCCCAGCCCAGCTGTAAAAGCAGCAGTTCCAGGAAGGGAGCTGGCCCAGGTGCCCCACCCTGCGCCCCGGGGGCATAGAATAGAGCTGGTGCATTAGCCACTAGGCCACGCTGTCTGTAACCGGGGGGGTTAGTTTAGGGATGAAGGGCTGGCCGGATGGATAAGGAAGGCACTGAACCGGGGCTCAGGGAAATCTAGGCCCAAGTCCTGGCTCCCTAAATGAGTCACGTCATCGTGCCGTGCCTCAGTTTCCCCCATTGTGTGTGAGCTGAAAGGCCCCATTTAAACAGGTATTTGGAGGGGGGGGCGGGGGGAGTTTTCTCTGCTTAATAACTAAAAAGACTTTAAAAGCCAAGTTCACTGTAGATTTTTAGCTCTGTCCAACGTGTTCTCGTTACCGACCCAGAGCAGGGTCCCCGTCGTGCCGGGTGCCACACGGACAGTGGAAGGAGACCAGGAGGGTGGGGGTGCGTAACCCAGCTCCATTCTGCGGGGAGCTCTGTCCTGGCTGCTGGCTGGGCCACGTGAGCCTTCTGCAGCCTTCACTCTCAGGGCCTGGCTTTTAGGTCAGGCCGGAGAGACGTATGCTTTAAGATCCAGAAAGCCCATGTTTGATCTCCTCTGCCCACCCCCAAAGAGGGTCAGGGACGCAGGGAGACCCACTTGGCTCCCCTCTCACAGCCAGGAACAACCCAGCAATCCTGACGCCTTGCTGTAACCACTAGACCCCACTCCCTTCCCAGAGTCGTGGACAGAACCCAGGAGTCCTGGCTCCCAGCCCCCCTGCTCTAACCACTAGATCCCACCCCCCTCCCAGAGCTGCATAGAGAATCCTGGCTCCCAGGGATGCACAAGGTCCTGCGGGTGCCTCCTTGGGGAAGCCCCCTGGCTGGTGATAGCAGCCCCCCCCCCATTGTCCCCTGCCCCCCTGCCTAATTAGGGAAGCCATCAGCAGGCCCATTGTGTGGGAATGAAGGTCATTGATAAGAAGCTCTGCCCATTGTCTGCTAATGACCACTCTAATGAAATCAACACCCCCTCCCCCCACCGGGATAATTGCCCCCCTCCCCAGCCACTGGCTGCTTCCCTACCTGCCCCACACAGGCCCCCCCGCCCCAGGTTATTGTGTTGCAGAATCTAACCTCAGCTCCCCTCTGTGTCTGTTAATGATACAGTGCTTAGGGTCAGGATCTTTCCTCCTGTGCTTTGCAGAGTGTGTGGGCATCGCCCGCCTGAGATGCAGCCACCTCTGGGGTGGGGCTGTTTCAATTTGTTCTAACCGCGAGGTTGCCAGTAAATCTCTTGCCTGTTCTGTGCCTCGGTTTCCCCATCTGTAGGGTACTGACCCTAGGGCTAGGGAGGGTGTAGGCTTGTCTGTATGGCGTCCACCCGGTCCATGGCCTCGACTCGGCAGACCCCCCACCTCCTGGCGGCTGCCAGATTAGCAAATCTGAGGGGAGAGGCGTGGACATGGGTGGACAAACCCCCCTCTGCCCCTCCAGGCTACGGCGGGGGTGGGCAAACACGTGCCAGGCTGAATGGCCTTCCTCTGCCTTGGGCCTGTGCTTGGGAGCAGGCGAAGCCCAGAAGCAAGGGTGATGGGCCCTCTGGAAGCCTCTGCCGGCTAGGTCATGAGAGCAGCAGGTGCAGGGGGGTGTGGGGGTAAGTGGTATGGGGGGGATGGGGTAGCAAGTCTGATGGGGGGAATGTGTAGAGTGGGTGTGTATAGTGTACGGTGTGTGCATAGGAGGTGTACTGTTAAATCAATAATAAATATATTTGTTAGTCACTAAGGTGCCACAAGGACTCCTCGTTGTTTTTACTGTGTGTGTACGGCGAGAGGTGTGTACAGTGTGGGTGGGTTGGTGTGGGTGTGGTGCGTGCATATTGTGTGTACTGTCAGTGTGCGCGATGAATGGTTTGTGCACGTGGTCTGTACAGTGTGCACGCACAATGAGTGGTGTGTGTGTACAGTGTGTGTGTGCGCGCGGTGAAGTGTGTGTGTGTTGTGTACTGGGGGTGCGTAGGGGGCTGTGTGCGCGGTGAGATGTGAGTGTACAGTGTGTGCATGTGTGGTGTATGTGTGTGTGCAGTGAGGTGGTGTGAGTGTGTGTGTGGCATGTGTTGTGTACAGAGGGTGCATAGGGGGCTGTGTGCGCAGTGAGGTGTGTGTGTGTACAGTGTGTCCGTGTGTGCTGAGGGGTGTGTGTGTATGTGTGTGCGTGTTGTGAGGTGTGTCTGTGTCTACACAGCATGTGTGCATGCTGTGAGGTGGTGTGTGTGTACAGTATGTGTGCCTGCAGTGAGATGGTGTGTGTGTATGTGTTGAGGTGGTGTGTGTGTGTGTACACAGCGTGTGTGCATGCAGTGCAGTGGTGTGTATGTGTTGAGGTGGTATGTGTGTGGTGAAGTGGTGTGTGTGTTGTGTACAGAGGTTGTGCAGGGGGCTGTGGGCGCCATGAAGTGTGTATGTACATTGTATGTGCGTGCAGTGAGGTGGTGTGTGTGTGCAGTGAGGTGGTGTGTGTGGGTGCGTGTGCGTGCAGTGAGGTGGTGTGTGTGGGTGTGTGATGAGGTGGTGTGTGTGTGTTGTGTACAGAGGGTGCGTAGGGGCTGTGCGTGTGGTGAGGAGTGTGTGTGTGTGGTGAGTGGTGTGTGTTGGGTGCGTAGGGGGCTGTGCGTGTGGTGAGGTGGGTGTGTGTGTACAGTGGGTGTGTGTGGTGAGTGGTGTGTGTTGTGTACAGAGGGTGCGCAGGGGGCTGTGGTGTCAGGTGCGCAGAACTCGGGGGGTGTGCTCGTCCTCCCTGCCCTGGTTCCCTGGCCTGTCCATTAGGGGCCGCGTCGCCCCATGAGCAGAGGGGGGACACGCACCAGCGCGTGTCGTTAGTGAGCGGGTTTGCGTGAGGCCCAGCGTCATGTGAGGGCCCCCCCACCCCCCCACTCCCCGTGCCCTCCCACCTGACGTAACCGGAGATTTACAGACACCCCCCCCAGGAAAGCTTTATTTTATGAGTATTGTTAAATCGCCTCCTTTGTTCTCTGTCCCTGCTGGCCACATGATGGGCACATGGCCTGGCGGGGCGAAGCTTTTCCAGGATTAGTGCATTCCCGGAGTCAGGGGTGCCCCCTGCCCTGCCGGCGACGCCCCACGGGGCCGGGGGGACGAGCCCTCGCTTGGCTTCCCTGCTTTGCCGTGGGCCTGGCATCACGGACAGTCCCTCTCCCGGGGGCATCCGCGGGTCTGCCATGGCGCTGGGCTCCCACCTCAGCCCTCCCAGGCCCCGGGGAGCAATCCGGCTTCTGCCCGTTCCTGGCTGGGGGCCTCTTGTGCCCTGTGAAGCCAGGGCTGGGGTGGGGAAGGTGTTAATTGGCTGGGGGGGGAGTGTGGAATTAGCCCCTTGGGTGTTGATTCAAGTTAATTAGCAGGGAGGAGCCGGGTGACAATAGCAGCTTGTTTGGAGAGGCCATCCTGGTGCAGGGAGCCCATTAAGGGGGACAGGGAGGAGGGTGGGGGTCCCCCCGGGGCGTGATTGGAGTTTGCTGATGACTGGCCAGGTGTGGGGAGGCTTTCCTTAGTCCAGATTCAAAGCTCAGAGCTAGGGGTTGACTTCCAGTTATTGTTTATTAGGTGGTTTATGGTCGTGCCTACTCGCCCCACTCAGGGGCTGGGGCCCCATGGTGCTAGGCACTGTACATTTTTATTGCTATTAGATGCATTATGGTAGTACCTAGGGGCAACAGGCAGGGACCAGGGCCCCATTGTGGTAGAGGCTGTATATTATTAGGTGTATTACGGTAGCGCCTACAAGCCCCAGTCAGGGACCCTGTGGCGCTAGGTGCTGTGCATTATTAGGTGTATTGCGGTAGTGCCTATGCACCCTAATCCTGGGCCGGGGCCCCGCGACGCTTGGCGCTGTACATTATTGGGTGTATGATGGTAGTGCCTACACGCCCCAGTCAGGGGCCTCGGTGCTAGGTGCTGTGCATTATTAGGTGTATTATGCTATTGCTTATGTGCCCCAATCCTGGGCTGGGGCCCCTTGGCGCTAGGAGCTGTGCATTATTAGGTGTATTACGGTAGTGCCTACGCACCCCCATCCTGGGCTGCGGCTCTGCGGCGCTAGGTGCTGTACATTATTAGGTGTATTATGGTAGCGCCTACCCACCCCAGTCGTGGGCCGGGGCCCCTCGGCGCTAGGCACTGTGCATTATCAGGTGTATTATTGACAGCCCCTTGCGCTGGTGGCACCATGAACCTGTCCAATGCCCACTCGTTTCTCTCGCCGCGCTGAACGAATTCAGCCCACCATGCCGGACGGCTCAAAGAGACTGCGAGGAAGGGGCTGCAGTGCTAACCTGGTGACTCGGGAGACCTGGTTCTGATTCCCTGCTGTGCCACTGACTGCTTGTTGGATCATGGGCAAGTCAGACCATTAAGGGGCACAGGGAGGGGGGTGGGGAGCCCGGGGCGTGATTGGAGTTTGCTGATGACCGGCCAGGTGGGGGGAGGTGCCTCAGTTTCCCCATCTATACAGGGGGATCACAGCCCTGCCTGTCCCTGAGAATAAATACATTTACAGATTGAGAGGCGCTCGGACACTGCAGTGATAGGGTCGCGGAGAGCTGCCAGTGCTAAGCCTCCCAATCAAAGGAGCTTTTCTTAAAGCCTCAACACCTGGAGTCATGTGAATCTTAACTTCCAGTTAAAAAAATACATTGCTAGCCTCATGGTCCCAGAGAGAATCTTAAAGGCTCCAGACCCAGGCAGCAAATAAAAATAACCCTCAAATGTATTTTTAGAGCGAAAGCTCATGATTTGGAGCCAAATCTCATGATCGTTATGCCAAATCTCAGAGGTTTTACACCAATCTTGTGATTTTTTTTTTTGTGGGAGGCCAAATTTTGTAACTTTAGCAGTACCTGACTCCTGCTTCGCTAGTGTTGCTAACACACTCTGGGTCCAAAACGGCCAAACCTGGGCCTCGCTCCCAGCCTGCTCTGTGTAAGACTAGATACTTCCCAAGGACGCTTAGTAGGGAAAACGCAACCGAACACCGGCTAGTTCCAGGCGGTATCTTTAAGACCTGAACCAGGGCCCTGCCCTGTGCCAGGTGGCGTTTTAAACATCCTGCTTCGGTCAGTTTCCCCTGTTTTTCTTTTCAATTTCCTCTAAGCCAGTTGGACAAATTAAATTGTAAGTGTCTAATTGCAGAGGGTCGCTCCGTGCGTTGTGCCTTTGCTGGGAGGGATTGGCAGGGAGATTAAGGACGCTGGCAATCCATTTTCATCAGCGTTTAATACCTTTGGACCTGCTGTTTTAGGGACCGGCTTGCCAGTCACCACTGCCACTCTGCGCAGTAATTGCAACTTCTGTTTGGGGTCAAAACTACCGTAATGTCAGGCTGAAGTATCCCCCACCCCCAGCCCGGATTTATTCTGCGTTGGAGCCGCCTTTCTTTGCCATAGGTCTCCGGGGTGGGGGGAGAAAAGAGGCAGATCTCTAGGGTTAACTACACGGCCCGGGGCAAAGGTGAGATATGGGGACAAATCTCGTAGCTGGGGGTAGAATTTAAGAAGCCCAGTGGGATTTTTCGAACCACGCTGGGGTGGGGCCTGGCCGCCGCGGGTAACCAAGCCTCTGCTCCTGCCAAAAGTTCCCACCAGATCTTTGATGGCCGCAAGCGGCCCCTAGTCTGGCCTCATCTGCAAAGGGCAGCTCCTTCAGCACCGTGCCCCCTGGCACTACAGCGTGGGCGGCAGGGACAGCCCTCCGAGCCGTGCCCTCTCACCCGCCCCCTACAGCACAGCGCCCCCTAGTGCCACGCTGGGGCATTGGGGCCAGCACTGACTGCGAGTGGAGAGCGCCCCCTACGGGAACCCCGCCCCGCTCCCTGCAGCGCCCCGTAGCACTGTATGTGGGTAGCACCGATTCTCCGAGTGAATTCTCCCAGGCCGATTCCCTGGTCCCTTTCCTCCGACGCCCCCTTTGCCCGCTTTTAAATGAGACCCTGGGCGACGCCAGATTTGGGCCGGAGGCCCAGGGGCAAGAGACGATGCGTCCGCAAAGCCATTTCAAAGGGGCCTCTTCCCATCCAACGGGGCTTAGCGCAGCCCGGCTGTGTCCACCTGGCATGCGGCGTATATAACCCGACCGCTGCTCGGCCCTATGGTACGGCACGTAATCTCCTCCCTGCTTCTATTCCAAGACTGGGGATTTTCAATTAAGAATACTTACGGCCTTCCTCTCCTCTCGCTGCTATTTCCCTAATGAGCAATGGCTGGTAACAAATTAATAGCCCTGACAGTGTGACCCTAATCCTCCTGTGTATTATAATTAAGAGAGGGAAGGCCTTGCTTCGTTCCAGCCCGCTGTGTGTAATTAATCAACACGTGGCCGGGGCAAGGCTGGGGATTAACGAAACCCTTTAGTTTAACTTTTCTCTCTCTGGACTCATTAACGCAGCCCCCCCATCCCCGACCCGGGGGGAATTATTAAATACAGCCCCGGGCCCAGCCCCGCTTCCCCAGCCCGGCTGCCTTTCTGCGAGGTGGCAAATCCCATTGCTTTGTTTTGTCTTGGCCGGGAATTAATGGTAATTAAAAGTGCATTGTTGTCCCGGCTTCCCGGATTGATGACAATGGAATATTCCTTTCCCCAGGCCTCATTTTAAGTGCATTAGCTAAAGGGGATAGGCGAGCAAGAGTCCAATTAAACAACGGGCTTGGAGCTGGCAGGGAGCGAGGAGTTAAAGAGGAGGTGGGTGGTGAGGGCAGGACTCCTGGGTTCTGGCTCCGGGAGGGGAGTGGGGTCTAGTGGGTTAGGACAAAGGGGACTGGGAGCCAGGACTCCTGGGTTCTAT
>NW_020664868.1:733379-757521 GCF_002925995.2 Terrapene triunguis | reverse complement strand
GGTTCCCATTGTGCTGCGTGCTGCACACCCACACAAAGGGTGGGAGGGGAAACTGAGGCCCAGAGAGTTGCAGTGAGATGCCACAGCAGGTCAGTGGCAGAGAACCTCAGAGTTATGAGTCCCAGAGCAGTGGGGGGCTGGGAGCCAGGACTCCTGGGTTCTATCCCAGCACTGGGAGGGGAGTGAGGTCTGGTGGTTAGAGCAGGGGGGGCTAGGAGCCAGGACTCCTGGGTTCTCTACCGGCTCTGGGAGGGGAGTGAGGTCAGGACGCAGGCCAGAGCTGGCTCTAAACGATCCCACAAGGTTGGGGGGCAACGGAGATTCAGGTCCTGATTGCCCGGGAGGTTCTTGGGGTGGCTGGCTCTGCCACCCAGCAGCTGCCCCTCTCCCCACCCGTGCCACCCACTGGGCCTGCAGAGAGACCCCCTTTCGTCCCGGGGGATCACGTTTAATTGCGTCTGGCATTTCGGCAGCGGATTAGTGACTCGCTGCCAGCCGGGTGGACTGTCTTCCCCAAAGTCACCTCGCTCGAGTCCACCTCCGACCCCCTTCCCTGCCACCCTCCCAGGATTAAGAGGTGAGATATAGACAAAGACAGCTGACATCACGGCCTCCCTTACTTAAATCTTCCACATGTAGGTGGCCTCTTCCTCTTCTATTCCTTTTCCCCCCTCTCTCGCTCTCTCTCTCTTCCTCCCCCTCCTCAAAGCGTTCGCCTCCTGGAGCTCCGCACCCCCAGGTGAGTTGCTGAAAGAGAGATCAGCTAGTCTTTTGATTGTGTGCGACCGGGAGGTATGATTATTTGCCGCTGATCCAGATTTAGGGGGGGTGGGGGGGGGAGTTAGCGCTCTTGATAAAATTATATCTAATGATTTAAAGTCTTTACATTCGTAATGCCACTCGGCTGGCTTTAGCGCGCTTAATTCAAGAGCCGTTGGACTGGGGAAGGCCCACATGGGTCCAGTTCGTCCTCCAATTGTTTTGGGGTGGTTCTTTTTCTGGAGGGGCAGAGATGCTGGGAATGTATTGGTAGATGCCGGTGGCGATGCTGGGTGTGAAACCTACGCGGAGCGGGGGATCGGTCTGGGTTGGGTCAATTATTGGGACCGAGTTTTAAAATGGGAAGCGAAGAACTATTGCGTGACATGGCCATCAGACACTTGTGCCATCTCTGGAGCTGGTTTTGTGCCACTGGGCGATGGAGAAGGGGCATCTGCCTTCTCATTTCAGAGAGGGACTCAACTGGTCATTAGGAAACTAACCACGAATAACATAACGTTTGGCGTTAAAATCACACTGGGCTTGGAGGTGAACCGAGCGTGTGTGTCTTTCAAAGTTATTTTTGCGAGATCAGGTGACAAAGAATTCTAGGGATCTGTGCCGCCGGGAGAAATTCAATATTTGTTTCTCCCTGTGGGTCCCGTTCTGAATAGCGAGCAATTTCCATCATTTGAACTGATCGGCTTTAAAACAACCCCGCCAGGAATGTGGAGCCTTTTAGACTGGAACAGGAGACTAGGTTAGCCTGTGTAGACAAAACTGATGTTCCTGCCCCGGCGTTCTGACTCGTTGTGGGACAGCACCGTCCGTGTGGCGAATGAGGGAAAGTAGCAGGTGTAAAAGGACTGTCTCTGCGTGGACTATTGCTATTCACAAGAGATCTGCAATTATACATGGCCAACAGCGGCTTCTCTTGCGGCCACAGGGCGCAAAGCAGCAGCCTCTCTCCTTCCTGTTGCTCCTGGATGTGCCGCCCGGGTGTTGGTTGCTGGGGCCGCTGGCAGGAGTCGCCCTGCGGCCCCCCTTGAGACATGGGGCACAATGCCGGGGGAGCAGGTGGCAGGTGGCCGATAGGTTCCTGACCTAACTTCCTGGGAGTGGTGGGGCTCAGGCTTCGGGCACTGGCCCCAGGGCTTCGGGCCTGGCCTGGGGCTCTAACCACTGGCCCCCACTCTGTCCCCACCCACCCATCACCATTGATCTAGAGTAGATTTTACTTTGAAACTACCAAGCCAGTATTCTGTGAAACTTTACTTTAGAACCAATCAGTTGGGTGATAATGGATTTAAATCTTTAGATTTAAAAGCGCAGATGCACTGAAATTTCTCGCAGCTGGAATTCTCTTCCGTTCTGGTCTTTACAGAGTGCACCGGGGCGGGGGGGTGGGGGCGAGATGTTTGCAAGGCAAGGCCTTGGGCAGGCGTTTGCAGTCATCTGCAGAGTGTGACCTGGGTCAGTGACTGGACAAGGGACAGGATGAGTGAGTCTCTGCCAAGGGTTTTAAGACATCCACCAGGGTGGGTTCCTGGTCCTTTTAATCCAAAAGTTCTCAACCATCAAATGGCAAAACAAGCAAATGGATCCGCGGAAGCCGCTTGGCTCATAGTCTGGCTCCCCCGAGACAGTTGTGTTGCAAAGGTGCAAAGTCGATCCCCAATTTCCTCTTGATTTTACTGTGCCATTATTTTTTTTCTATTAACATTTTATTAAACACTTTAAAATCTGCCTCGAAAAAACCAGTGTCACCAAACAAACTACTCCGAATACGTCCACGTCTCATGCTAGCGTCACCACTTGCTACCTAACTTTAAACATTTCATGTTGTATAATACGAAGGAGTTAAAATGGAAATCAATTGTTTGTATGCCACCATTTACAAACGCACACGTTGCACTTCTAAAAATCCCCCTGGTTAAAGGCCAGTGCTTACAAGAAGCTAAAGACGAGAAGCAAAGTTAAAGCCAAAGGAAATCGGAAACGTTTGGAAATGGTGTGAAACTAGACAGAGTGCTGTCGTCTCTTTGTTACCTTGCGCTTTGTCCGTCTGTCTCCACCTAGTGCAGCGGCTCTCAAGCGTTTGTACTGGTGATGCTTTCACATGGCGAGCCTCTGAGTGCGACCCCCCTTATCAATTCAAACCACTTGTTTATATATTTAACACCATTAAAAATGCTGGAGGCGAAGCGGGGTTTGGGCTGGAGGCTGACAGCTCGTGACCCCCCCCATGTAATAACCTCGTGACCCCCTGAGGGGTCCTGACCCCCAGTTTGAGACCCCCTGACCCATTGTGTCTCCTCTTACCCTTATATTGTAAGTTTCGCGGGCAGGGACTGTCTCTTTCAACATGCGCCTGATGCTACGAGACCCTTGGTTGTTAGTAAAACTCCAGACACAACAACTAGACTTCTGAAGGATATGCACGCCATCCTTTCACGCTCTTTGGCCTTTGCATTTTCTTAGCTGCAAAGTAAAACCTTAATCTACTGCAAACCCCCTCAGTTTGCAGATAAAATAAGGGGAAGAAAGTGCGGAAAGCCACGTATTCTCTCTCTCTGGGGTAGCGAACGGTATGGAAATGAATCCAACTTTCTCCCTGAATTTTATTTTTGCCTCTAAGCTTCTTAGGAGAGTAATTTCAGCCAAGCAATCCGAGCGCTCTTGAATGAAATTTTTGGACCTTGTCTCTAGTCTCATCAGCTTGCTCCAAAGATTGTTAATCTCCTACAATCTCTCATTTTGCTGCCTTTGCAGAGTGTCTTCATTTGGGTATTTGTTTATATGTATAGATAAAGAAAAGAGATTGTAGAACGGGAAAGAGGGGGGGGGGGAAAGGATCCTATCTTCTTTGAGGCTGCCCACCTCTGCAGAAAAGAGCTGGTCTCTTCTGCTTGTAGCAATTTGGACCTTCATGATTAGAGCCACAATTCAAATATGAATATTGGTTCCTCTTTAGAGGCATGCAATGATTTGGTTAAAAGTTGTGCCTCTAGATTGCAAAGAGATCTTCCTTCCCCGAAAGCAATACAAACTTTTTAAACCAGAACTTTTATATTTTTAATACTCTAAATATTTTTTTTTAATTAACACAGCTTTAAATATTAGGGGGAAGAACGCAGAAGTGAAATAATCCTTCAAAGGTTGTTTGCTATCTAAGCACATTTTATGCAAACTGCATTAGCCTGAATGTAACAAACATGAATGTTCTTTCTGCTAATATGTTATTTTCCTCTCTTAAATGTTTTTTAATCTAAGTAACCTCAAATATTAGGTTGCTGGTCTTAAAAATAAACACAAGATTGCTTTGTATCTTTCTTTGAAACGTGAGGCTTATCTTTCATGCCTAGATTTGCGATCTTTTAAAAGCAATATATTTGGGTTATCGTTTTTTGAAATATTAGGCCCTAATCCGCAAAGATTTCTGCGTATGATTAAGTAACAAGGAGCATTCCTACTAGATTTGATATTTTCCAAACAAAATATTAGTCCGCTGCTACAGTACAGTGTCTTCTCATTTTTATTTTTTTTTAGAAGTTCCACCTGTTGAAATTGGACAATGAATTAGATGAATTAAAATCCAACACAGCTGTGATGTATAGTTTCCGATGGCTGTTTTTGATCACAAGCTACCCCAACATACACCCACTCCGATCAAAGTAAATTTCAAGCCAAAGTGAACCTTTAAAAGACAACTCCCCATTCCAGACATGGACCTTCTCCTTTGCCATGTTCTCCCTCCAGAAGGAGAGCAAAGACCTCCCGAGCCATCTGAGAAAAACAATTCCCCCTGGACATTAATCTGCAAGAGGTCTGTTGTTATAATTCCTATCATGTGAGATTCTTAAGGCAACAGCTGAGAATGGACCTAGCTCACACACAAAATTGTTTTGAGCAAACACTCCCCCCCCCCTTCCTACCCCCACTCCTGGGGCTTAGAGGAGAAAATCCCAAATCTTCAGATCTGAAAGCACAGAGAGAGAGGGAGAGGAAAAGTCTGCTGAATCTACTGCACCGCTCTAAATCTGCTCTCCGATTCAGGTTAAGCTTCTCTTTTTATTGCAGATTATACAGCTCGACTCCTCTATCTCTTCTCAGTTATCCTTTTAACACATTTTGCTCTTTCTCGCTGCTTTTTTGGGGGTTGGTTGGCATGGCATGGGTTTGCTAAAGATTTGCACATCCTCTTCTGGTGATCCAGCAGCAAACCGGTCTCTGTTATGTTTTCTTCCAGCGCTTCCCGGCACTGTTCAGTCTGGACCCTTTGGAAAGACATTTGCTTGGGCAAACAGGTAAGAAGACGTTTGGTAAAGGAGGGTAGGAATTTTTGTTCTCCCTCCAAAGCAGAATTTGCACCCCTCGCTTGCTAACCCCAGAGCTGACTTTGCTACTATGCCATTCGAGCCCTCTGCTCGCTAACCTGGCTCGGGCAAGAAGTAAATCCCCAAAGAAAACCCGAAAACTAACTTTCTTGGCATTACCGAGGTAAGGACAGTTCAAAAAGAAAACTACACAACTACCGCAAACGTGCAAATTTTCCTTATTTCTTCCAGCCAACAGGATAGATCTAAAACAAGGCATTCTTCTTTGGTTTATTCTTATTTCTTAACTTCCTTCTATAAATTCTCAGCAGGAAATCAATTTAGAATAGCATTTCCCTTATATTTTGTTTGCATGTTGGAATTTTAAGTCAAGTGTTACAAAATATATCTACAGAGACAGATTTTTTGTTCAAACCCACCTATATATTTAACAGCCACGCAGCATTCTCTGGGATTGGAGTTGTTTTAAATGGAGATAATTTTAAAACAGCACTACTCATGCTTTTGCAAAAATTTTTTAACTAATTGGAAATTAAGTTTTGCTTTTTCCTGTTGCAAAGTTTGTAACCTGGCTGGTGACAAGGTGGCTTAAACGGGCACCAAATTAGAACAAATTGAAAATGAAATTGTGATTTAAAAAAAATCTGATTTTTTCCCTGCAGATTCAAACATCTGATTAATGGAAATGGAGTCAGATTTTTTAGAAGGATCTTAAACAAAGTGGTTCCTATAATTATAATGACAAAGTAATAACAAAGTTGGTGTGAAGGAACCAAGGTTTTGTACTGAGTGACAAGAGGCCAAAGAATTTTTTGTAGGGTGATTTGTTATATTTGCACAGCCTGGGCTTAAACCCACAATTCGACCCACTGTGAACAGATCACACTGAACTGGGAGAAAATTTGGCCAGTCATAACCACAGCCAAGTTGCGGGTCCATTTGTATATTTCACTCAGCCTAAGAAGTTGACAACAATATAAGTTTCGTTACAAAATGGCTCGCTGACGAATTTCACCAAAAAATATTAAGGTTGGCTACAGCTCTAGAAAGCACTTATATTCCTTTTCAACATGCGAATGCCAGTGCAAAATGATTCAGGGTAAAGCCTTTATCTAGAGAGGATGGGGAAAAAAGATTTCTCTTTTGTTTTGCTATGATCAACACTGTAAAAGAACTACATTCAAATGTGGTAACCTCCCTTCAGAAACGAATCCAACCAGGAATAATCTTGTCGGTTTCATTCCAACTCAAAAGAATAATAATTCACGTTTTAAGTCATCACCATTAGCCTTAAAAAGGACCCTTCTAATTGTTAAGTTACCTTCAATACATAAAACGCAAACGAAAAATGATGCATAAAAAGCTCTTCAAAACTAAATCTTTATTATTCTGTTTTAAGGTCTAAGTTTAAACTCTCCGGGAGATGTGATTTATCTAAATTCCTATTAATTAACTGAGAGAAGGGGAAAGAATGATCAGAATATTGGTTGTACTACAATTGCATTGCTATGAATTGTAACAATATTCTACAGTTCAGCTCAGTTATTTCGTTTGCTTCCTGACAAAGGATGCATGCATCTTGCTTTGTTCATTTAAATAATAATTATAGAATTCCGGAGAGTATATTTCAATATGCATATTTAACATAAACAAAACTGATGACTTTCTAATAATAATCAAATAATAATGTGTCTATATATAAATATATATACATTGCGATCTATCTCTAGAGAGAAAAATACATTCATACCTTTTGGGATCAAATTGTGGCATTCTGCAATTCTTCAGCGATTCATGGCTTGTTTTGTGCCAGAAACAAGCTAAATGCTACCAAAACATTTCAGACACAACACTGCTAAAAGATCTTTTATTCAGTTGTTCCTTTGGGTAAAATAACCTATTATCCCCTCAAAGAGGAAAACTTGATTTCGCAAATCACGTTATGAACTAGGAAGAAAAGAAAAGATCTGAATGTCATTCATACAGGTTTTGCAAAATCATCAAAACCTCTTTCAAATGCTTTGAGCTATTTAAAGTGTTTTTTCAACACTCAAAACCATGTTTTCTGTTTCCCTGCCTGGCCATTCTGCAAAATCCATTATTTTAAATCGATCTCAGTGCTTTCCCAGATTATCTATCTCTAGTGGTTTTAGTTAAAGTGGATTTTGTTGACTTGTCAGCGAAATCACCAGAATTATTTGTATAAAAGATTTGGAAGAAAAAACATGGGCATTTAAACTGGTTCTGTTTGGGGGGGAAATTTATTAACAGAATCACCTTAGATCACTGTCATTTCAGATTTGAGAGCTACTGATGAAAAGTGCTATACAAGAACTAGGTAATAATAATCATCCATAACTCGGGGTCACATTTTCAATAGCACCCAAGTGACTTTGACTTTGGAGGCCCTTGTGAAAAATTGGACTTTAAATTCCTCTACAGTATCACTTAGACGCTTTTGCAAATTTTACCCTACGTCTGTCAGCCAAAAGGAGAAAAAAAATGGGTTTTTGAAAATACATTCCAATGCATGTTAAGAAAATAAGATCCACCAGACTGGGTCAGATCAAAGTCCATCTAGCTCAGTGTCCTGTCTTCCGACAGTGGCCAATGCCAGGTGCCCCCGAGGGAATGAACAGAACAGGGAAACATCAAGTGATCCAAAGAGTTTTCCCCTTAATACATCAATTTGTTCTAAAAGGCTCTTCCTGGATTTTCCTCCTCTAATGGGCTCTATTTTTGATTTATTTGTGTGTGTGTGGGGGGGGGGGGGTTTGTTTGGTTTTGGTTTTTTGCTCAGACTAGTTTTTCCTCTGATCGAATCTGGAAATGCAAAAATTCATCAATGCCCTGTTTACAGACTTCACTCCAGAGTCAACATGCAGCATTAGAAGCTAAGGTGCAAATGAGTTGCTAACTGTCAGTCTATCAGTTCATTCCCCCCCACCCCTCCCCTTGTTTACAAGTGCCCTCAGAAACTTACCATGCAAGGCAGCTAATGACAGAGGATGGCAAATTGCAGTCAAGGGGCTGTTTTAGGAGGAAGTTTGGTTTAACCCTCACTATTTTTTGAGATTACCCACTGTTTGTTTTCATGGAGAGAATAAGGAATTAACTGGACCCCTCTGTCCTCACCCAAAATCAGCACAGACCAGAAATCCTGGCTCAAGGCAAAAATAGCAGCCCCCAGATGAATAAAAACCCATCTTCGTGGCATTTCGGGATTTATTCTGATGAATAAGTTTTAAGGCCAGAAGGAACCATTAAGATCTTCCCTACGCTTCCCCGAGCCGAGAAATTCAAACAGCAATTCCCGCGCCAGACTCCATAACTGGCGGGCGTCTTTTAGAAAGACACCCCAGCTCGATTCTGAGGTTGGGTGGAAAATCCCCCAGTCCCTTGGGAGGGTGTCCCAGCGTGGCCAATCTGCAGTCGCGGGGCCCCGGGAATGAGGTGGGTTTTCCGAGTTCGGCTTGCCGGTTTTGTTTCTAGCTCGCAGGGCTGTGGAGAACAGTCTGTAAACGTGACCTGTAAAGGCTCCAACCCCAGAAAATGAAATAAAAAGGCCCCCACATTCTGTGAGGCTTTGAAGATCTCATGATTTCTTAAGCCAATCTTGTGATTTGTTTTGGGGTTTTTTTTTGGAGCCTGACGCCTGATATTTTTAATGCTTGGGCTTGGCAATGGTAGGTTAACTGCTCTTGCTGTTAAAAAGGTGTCTCTTGTTTCCAGACAACTTTCAGCCACCGTATCTTTCTTTTAGTTTTATTGTGATAGCCCCTGGGGCACCAGGCATGGGTCAGGCCCCCACTGTGCCAGGCGCTGTACATTTTTGTTTCCATTAGGTATATTATGATAGCACCATGGTCCAGGCTCCATTGTGCCAGGTGCTGTACATTTTTGTTTCTATTAGGTGTATTACGGTAACACATAGGCGCCCCAGGCATGGGCCAGACCCCTACTGTGCCAGGCGCTGTACGTTTTTATTGCTTTAGGTGTATTACGGTAGCACCGTGGTCCAGGCTCCATTGCGCCAGGTGCTGTACAAATGAAGCCCAGGATCTCATTTTATCTTTGTCTCCTAGATGAAAGAGCCCTCTGCTCTCAGAAATCTCCCCCTGTGGGTCTTTTATAGACCCTCCCAATCCAAACCAGAAAGAAGTGAAAATCTGGGATGTGTTTTGATTTTTCAAGTCCAGCTGAGCTCTGGACTCGGGTTGATCCGAATCCACAACATTTAGGAAGCCGGGAGGAGAGGGAAGGGGATTCTGTTAAATGGCTCTTCTCCTATGGAAACTTCCCAGCAGGGCTAATTTTTGTTTTATTTCATTCGGTTTTGCTTGTTGGAACCCATGTCTCGGGGCTCTAGTTCGGCAGCCTCAGACCTGGCTAAGGAAAGGCATCGAATCCGTTCGTGATTTATGAGCGTTTTCTGGGCCGTGCTCATCACCAGCCCTATTATTAACCAGAATGAGTGCAATAAAATGTGGCTTGGCCTGGCACGAATTCTCTTGTTCCCCTGGAGGGAGTTGGAATGGTACTGACAGAGCGGTGGAGGAGTGGCGCGGTTTCCCTCTCCTTTCCTAAATCCGTCTGGGGATGGAATGGCTCAGACAACAGCAGCAAGTGAAGGCAAAAGGAAACAAGAAAGCAAGTTCTTGTCTACACTAGCAAAACAGCCTCCTGGTTTTCAGCCGCTGTTCGGTGCTCAAACAATCGTGAGCCGTTTGCACGAAGTGCTCGCACCCTCATGCCGTGTCCGTGACAGTGTGACTGGGTGAGGAATTAGACCAAAACCGCCTACGTAAGCAGCAGCATTGCCACGATCAGATCTGCTCCGAGCAGATGACTCTAAAATGCTCAAGGTTCAGCCGCACGAGGGCTCCCAAAGTTGCTACCTCTTGGGGGGAAATTAACATGTGGGGTGGGCCAGGTTGGGCATTTTGGCAATATTTTCTAAGGGAAGGCCAGCGGTAGTGGGGCCTTGTCTATAGTCTGACACCAGTTGCCTTTCACAGAGAGCTCTTCTTAGATTGATTGCCCGAGGGTTCTTTGGCATGGAACTGATTTATTTGTATTATGCTGGCCCCTAAAGGCCCAGACCGAGATCGGGGCCCCATTGTGCCAGGCGCTGCCCAGACCGCAACCGAGATTGGGGACCCGTCGTGCCGGGTGCTGCCCAGACCCCGACCGAGATCGAGGACCCGTCGGGCCGGGCACTGCCCAGACCCCGACCGAGATCAGGGCCCTGTCGTGCCGGGCATTGCCCAGACCCCGGCCAAGATCAGGGCCCCATCGTGCCAGATACTGCACAAAGAGTGACAGACAATCCGTGCCCCAAAGAGCTGACAATCACAATAGACAAGGAGTGGGAGGGGAAACTGAGGCACTAAATGGGGCAGCGACTTACACACCAGTTCACTGGCAGAACTGGGACTAGAACCAGGTTTTCAGCATCTCCATCCAGGGCCCTGTCCCCTAGGGAACTGGTCCCACCCCCACAGGGTCTCGCTCTGGTCACCTGACCACATGAAATTATTCTGTTCGCAAAATCCTGGTCTTCCAACTTTGTACATTTCTTCACTAGCCTATGCCCTGGAAGCCCGGATGATCCTGGGCCCACACCCCCAGCTGGCCTAAATCGGAACAGCTGCATCCCCAGTTCTAGACCCTCAGCTGGTGTTAACGAGCAAATCTGGTCTGGTTCACACCAGCTGAGGATCCAGCCTGATACAATCAGCCAAAAACCCAACCCGCCCCTACGCTTCCCCCACACTTCTTCAGCAGATCTGTGATTTACACCTCAAAGGAACTGGACTGTGCCGAAGTTCCCACCCTACTGAATGGAAACTGACCGGAGTCCTTCTTTCTTATAGGGGTATGGACTGATGTTCCTTCACCTTTCCGGAGATGCCTCTTTGTGTCTCTTGCCTGTAGCCACCCGCTTCTCCTGCCCCATGCCCACAGCAGTTTGTCTTTGGCCCAGTGCGGGGGAGGGCGGGGAGATTTGCTGGGCTTGATTGAGTTAATGGGAAGGGAAGTGTGGATTAAAGGGTTAACCAAAGTCTCCTTCAACCCTGGTCCCTTGAAGGTGTGAAGTCCCCATGCTGCCTTCTCACCATTGGATGAGCCGTTCCCTCAGCTCCCCCTGGCCGCTTTTAGAGGAGGGTGCCCACAATTTCTGGGTGTGTCTTTTCCTCTCCCCACTGTGCAGCGAGCCTGGGCAGCTGAGCGGATTGGAATAACCTAGCATCCCAGTCCTCCGGGGTGGGCGACAGGAGAAGGAGCCCCTTCGGGATCGCCAGTTCCTGAGCATGATGTCCTATATGAAGCAGCCTCATTACGCAGTCAATGGGTTAACCCTAGCGGGACCGGGCATGGACCTGCTCCACTCCGCCGTGGGATACCCAAGTAAGTGCCTTTCCGCGATTCCCCTGTGGGTGCTCAGAGACTAGGGTCCCGGAGGCCACAGAAGGACCTGCCGTCAGTTTCAGATCTGTCAATTTCTGGGGAGTGGGTTGTGGATTAGGGTGAGCGGAGGAGAGCAAGTGTGAAAAATCGGTGGCGAGTAATAGAATCCTATATAAGACCAAGTCCCAAATACCGGGACATCTGGTCACCCTGTTGTGGTTGTTGGGGGAAAGAAACCAATTATTGTAGAGAGAGTGAAATAAACTAGTTACTATTCCATTGCCAGCAAAAGACCCTGCTTCTTATCGCACAGAGCTGAGGACACCAGTTTCTGTTCAATCGAGTGAGTGAAATAGGCCAGTTACAATTATTTCACACATCAAAGAAATTCATTTTTCTCGGCGAGATGTTAGCGTTGTCCTGAGCTTTATCTTGCGTGAGTGAAGGAGACTAGTTATTCTATAGGCACTGGAAAAAGCAAACAGCTGTTGTTATAATTCTAGAGAAAGAAAGCAAAATCATTTGGTTATTATTATAAATACAGCTAAATAAACCAGTTACCGTGACACTGGCCGAGTCAGCTAGGCCAGTTATTCTATAGCGACTGAGATCAGCCAGTTATTCTAGAGAGTGTTTTGCTCACTGTATAATAATTGGTTTATTTCACCCACTCTCTGTGATCCATTTATTTTCCCTTTTCATTATGATTATTGGAGAGTGACCAGTTGTCAGAGTGAAATAGTCGCCTAGAAGAGATTGGGGTTTGATTCATAGAATATGATTCAGAGATACTTTGACAGAGGTCACCTGAGAGCCCAAGGGTTGCCTGTGGGAATTTGTGATCAGTGGCTTTCTGCTCTCCTTGCATTCATGTCTCCCTCTAATTGAAACTCCGAACGCTGGCCTGCAAGCAGTTTATTGTCGTTTGGGCTTTATTCAACCTTTAAAGTCAGCAGTACGCAAGCTGAGTTGGAAATGGAAACTCAGCAGTTCACTTGTTTACAAACTTTAAGCTGCATCATCAGTAGAAATCAATTGCTAAAAAGCCGGATAGCCCAGTAGGTATCCTGGCCACGGATGCTTTCCCCAGGATAGGGGTTTAATGCCATTGTTTATGTCATATGATTTAAGTCCCCAAATCTCCTTGCTGTTCTCCGGCCAGCCGATCAACACAACTTAAAGTCGTGCGTATCAATCGGCTCTTGCATTGTGGGCCGCGTGGTATTTTCACTTGATCGGAGGAAACAAAATATCTAAATATCTAAAGAGCAGTAGAGAGTTGAAGGCAAAGGTAGGGACTCCAAATGTGAACATCAAAGAGAATTGACGCCCAGTTCAGTGTCCGAACGAACCAAGAGAAAAACGCATCTCGACAGTGAATTGTGGGATTGGAAGAAAACACAATCTGAACGTTAAATGGATCTGATTAAATCTACCGTCTTCTCAAACCAGCAACGAGGCCCTAGTGGTGTGCGGGGTGGTTCTCAACCAGGGGTCCGGGGCCCCGTGGGGGGCTGCGGGCAGGTTTCAGTGGGTCCACCAAGCATGGCTGGCATTAGACTCACTAGGGCCCAGGGCAGAAAGCCAAAGCCCCGCTGTGCAGAATTGCAGCCCGGAGCCCCATGCCCCATCACCCAGGGCTGAAGCCAAAGATTGAACAACTTCTCAGTGCCCCCTGTGGCGTGGGGCCCTGGACAAGTGTCCTGCTTCTACCCCCTAACGCTGGCTCTGGCTTTTATATGCAGAAAAACAGTTCTTGTGGCACAGCTGAGCTGTGGAGTTTTTATAGCATGTTACGGGGCCTCAGAAAGAACAACGTTGAGAACCCCTGGTGTGTGGTAGTCTCAGTTCAAAACTCATGTAAAATCCAGATATATGCAACTGATCAGAACAGGGCCCCAATCCTGCAGTTAGATCTTACGGGTAAATCTTCACAGCTTCACTAAAGCCAGAATTTAGGCCGTGGAAGTGAGCGTTCACTGAACCTCGCAGAGTTGGACCCTTCTCTAAAACAATTGGATAAAGTGTTGGAAAACATTTTTGGAAGAGGAAAAGTTTAGAAAATTCAACCCCTTTTTAAAAAGAAGCCCTTCTATTTCCTTTTATTTGCTTTTGATTCAACATCAAGGCAAGGGTTTTAACACCTTTGCGATGCGCTTTGTACGTCTGGCAAACGCTTCGATTGTTTTTGTCAGAACTGTAAATTCATTTTGTTCCTGGTTTTTGTTGCTCAAAATGTCCTCACATTTTTAAAGATTCCTCTCCCTTCCCCTAACGTACATAATTGTCACAACAAATACAAAAGCATAAAAAAGCCCTAGAAGTTTTAGAAGTTGAATCAGAATGTTATTAATTACAATATCATTTTATTTTTTATTTTAATATTAATATACGGAAAGCCCCAAATGTTTGGGAAGTTTAATCAGCATGATATTAATTAAAACATTATTTTATTATTTATTTTATTAATTCTATATTAATTATCCCCCTAAAAAGTTGAGCCGTTTAATCAGAATGCGATTAATTTCAATATTATTTTATTATTTATTTTATTAAAAGTATCTTCATTAAAGCTGTAAAAGCTTTAGAAATATTAATGGAATCATATTAATTAAATATACTCTTATGATTTTTATTTTTTTATTGATATATTAATTAAAGTCCTAAAAGTTTTAGAGGTTTCATTGGAAATCATGAAGGCTGGAAAAGCAGAAGGCAAATAAAAAGAACCCAACGTTTATTATTTTCCCCCCTAAAATCTCATGGTTTTTAAGTCAATCTCATGGTTTTTGGGGAACCTGCCCCATGATTTTTGAATGTTTGGGGTTGGTGGTTCTGAGACCCTTTGGGGTTAGAATAGGATCTCTTTCCCTTACATAAGACGAACCCTGTTTGAGCTACCAGATGCAGCTAGTGTGCACACATGTTAGACAATTCCACGCTTCATGGCTGTAGACTCGCAGTGTGTCTCAAATGCGGCCGCTGTGGCCACATGCGGCCACCAGGGGCTTTTCTTGCAGCCATAGGGCTTAATTTGTCCCCAGGCTTGGCAGGGCTGAGTAAGTCTGCTGTGACAAGTGATCCTTGTTAATATCACTTGTCACAGCAGATTTACTAGCTAGCAATAAATAAATTGCAATGATTTGGACATGTCTGTGCATATTTATTTGGTTTTCCTAAAGCTAATTCAAATTTGGCAAGGGACGAGCCGGCTTCGTGCGATGCGGGTGCGAACGGCTGTCATTCCGGTTCCCTGGTGTGTTACACTCAGTGGTGCCCGGGTGCAGATGACAGCACAAGCTGCAAACTGAGAAGCTGAATGTGTTTCTCAGAGATGACGCCGGCGAGAAAGTTCAGATCCAAGCTTGGCCCAACATTGCGGGGGATTTCTGGATTCCCGGCTTTGAACCGGACCCAGCTATAGGATCTCCCGGCTCTAAGCAGGGACGCAGGAGAAATGCTGAGCAAACGTGTGACCTAGTGCAGGGTTCCTCTAATCTCGACCACGCGTCCCAATGCACGCGCACCCCGAGCAGTCTGGGTGTGCGTCACGTGCGATGCGTGGCCACACGGGCGTGAGTTTCAAAAGTGACTTGGGATTAGACGGACCAAACCTGAGGCTCCTAAAAGAGATCTGATTTTCACACAGTGCTAAACATCTCCCCCTGGCTGCACCCCGAAAGGCAGGTGGAGACTCAAAATAAGGAGGGGTCTAAAGTCACTAGTCATTAAAACTCCGTGGGCTCACTCTCCGCAGGCTCTGACTCTCCAGTGCAACGGGTGTGAATCAGGAGTAGGTGCACTAAAGGGTCTAATTCCCCTGTGCACTGCCCCTTGCACGCCCAGCCCAGTGCAGTGCACTGCCCCTTGCACACCCACTCGCCCTAGTGCAATGAGAGTGACCCTCTCATGGTGGCATTTTTCCCTCACTTTGTCCTGGTGCAAATGGCCACATGGCAACTTGTGCAAACGAAAGCAGCGCCGAGCCGGAATGGCCAATTAAATCACCTCCCCGGGCAGCCAGGGTCCCTCTGGCATCTCCACAGCCCCCTCCTTGCATCCTCCGGCCCCGCTCTGCATGCATCCAGGCCAACGACTGCACCGGAAATGGCTGATCTGCAGGACAGAGCCATGGGAAAGGCTGTTGGGGCCTTCGCCCCGACAGAGACGGGCGGCTCTGACCCCCCTTGGAGCATCCGAGCCCCTCACAGGCTGTAACACAGCCCGGCCAAGCCCTAGCAGGCCTGTTCCGTAAATCACACCCCGGGTTTTTGGGGGGATTTTCCAGACCCACCCACCCCTCATAACGCTGAAACAAACGCGCCAAAATAACGGCCCGCCCTCCCCCTGCCACGCGATGGGCGGAGCCCTCATCATCTCCACTGGGCGGGTGGGAAACTGAGGCACAGAGCGACGATGGCCCAGTTCCGCCAAGGTCACTGATCCTGAGCCTGGTGGTCTAACCACTAGACTCTCCTGCCTTCCGAGCTACCAATGGCTTTGCCTTAGCCAAGGTCTCTTTTGCTGGTAACAAATTGCTCTGAGCTGTGGAGTGGCCCAGAAATCCCAGGGCTGAATGATTATGATTATTTGGTAGGTGTATTACGGTAGCACCTCAGCACCCCAGTCGTGGGCCAGGCCCCCTGGCGCTAGGCACTGTACATTATTTATTAGGTGTATTACAGTAGCGCCCCAGTCACGGGCCAGGCCCCCCGGCGCTAGGTGCTGTATATTATTTGTTAGGTGTATTACGGTAGCGCCCCAGTCGCAGGCCAGGCCCCGCGGTGCTAGGCACTGTACATTATTTATTAGGTGTATTACGGTAGCACCCTAGTCGCAGGCCAGGCCCCCCTGGTGCTAGGCACTGTACATTATTTATTAGGTGTATTACGGTAGCACCTCAGTTACAGGCCAGGCCCCCTGGCACTAGGCGCTGCATATTATTTATTAGGTGTATTACGGTAGCACCTCAGTCACGGGCCAGGCCCCCTGGTGCTAGGCGCTGTACGCAATTTATTAGGTGTATTACGGTAGTGCCCCAGTTGCGGCCCAGGACCCCCTAGCACGAGGCACTGAATGTTATTTATTAGATGTATTACGGTAATGCAGTGCCTGCCCCCACCCCCCACCGTGCCCTGGAGCGGGGTGGGGGGTCGCTGAAGGGCAGGGAGAGACAGATGCGTGGGGGGAGCGCTTCTTCCTGCTTCCTCAGCTCCCCCCCTTCGGGGACAACCCCCTCGGCGTGTCCGTCCCACCCTGAGGCCAGCGGGTGTAACCGTCTCCCCTCCCCCCCCAGCCACCCCGCGGAAGCAGCGGCGCGAGCGGACGACTTTCACGAGGGCCCAACTGGACATTCTGGAGGCGCTTTTCGCTAAGACCCGCTACCCCGACATCTTCATGCGGGAGGAGGTAGCGCTCAAGATCAACCTGCCGGAGTCCCGGGTGCAGGTGAGGATGGGAGTCCGGACCGACCCCTGGCCAGACAGGGGTCTGTGTGCGTGTGTGTATATACTACTGCCCCCTGCTGGGAAGTGTGTATGTGTGAGCACCCATGGCTGGCCGCTGCCCTCTGCTGGGTGGAATCTGAACTGCTCACCTGGGTGTCATAAGCCCTATACTGCTGGCAGCCGATGGGGATTCTCCTTTAGCAGCGTGCTGGGGTTTGGGAGCAGGCTGAGTTCTGGGTGCAGCTCCTGGCAGCCGCCGGGGAAATCCCAGCTCGCAATGGAGGTGGAACAAGATTTTACATCCCTTGTGGGGCCCCACAAACGTGACCCAATGCGTGTGGTATCAAGAGGGGGTGTTTGTCCAGCCTGGAAAGGCGGCCACCTCTGGACAGGAGCCAGGGGGCTGTGCTATGAACCTCGCAGGGCTTGGTAGGAACTGAAGTCCAGGGAAGCTGCCGGGGGATTTGGGAGGATGAATGTGATTCTCCCAGCTGGGCGTGTGAGTAAATACCTGGACTCTTCGCAGCGTGGCCACGGGAGGGCAGGTCTGCGGTGTTCATCTCTGCTGGAAGATGGCATCGGGGCCAGCCCTGCCTGGGAGGGGAGAGCGCACCCTACTGAACCCCCCACCCCAGTCCCTGCTGCACAGCGCCCCCAGCGCTGCCGTGGGGCATCGGGGCCAGCCCTGCCTGGGAGAGCGCCTCCTACTGAACCCCCCATCCCAGTCCCTGCCAACAGCCCATGGGGGGTGCAATACCGTTGACTGACAGAAGCTACAAAGTGGCTGACCTCCCGTTTAAGACGCTTTCATCCCAGTAAAACTGGTCGGGGTACGGCTGTCTCGGTAAATATCACCCCCCGGCTGACTTGGTTGTACCAGGACAAAATCCGTGCGTGGAGATCACCCCTCAGGGCGACTTGATTGCAGTTTTGCGTCAGCCCAACGTTTATCCCCCAACAAGCCGCTTTTAAACCGAAACCGGAGTGTTCGCCCCGGCCTCTGGCGTTGGGTTAAATAAACCGGTTTAAGTGAAATCAGTTTAGCTTTCCCATGTAAACAGAGCCCGGCTGCCCTGAGCTCGGAGCCGACTCACCAGCTACCCAGAACGCCCCACCGCCTCGACAACCCTGAGTGTTAACAGAGCCCGAGATTTGGCTTAGAAATCCTGCCATTTTCTTAAAATTAGAAATCAGTCAAATTTGGACTCTTTTTAAATTTGCCACGTGAGCTCTCCCGATAATTGGCCGCCCTCCCTCTGCGTCCTACAGGAAGGGGTCCGGGTTTCTCAGGAGACGTGTATGGGGCGAGTTCACCCCCCGACATGACAGCGAAGGGCTAAGCCCAGAATGCAGAGTCCTGGTTTATAGCACTGGCAGGATTTCGAAGTCGCTTCCCCTTCTCTTCGACTCCGGGCAGCGTCCCAGGGAGCGGGAGACGTTAATCTTTGACATCTGCCCTGCGCCTGCTAATGCTGGAAATAAAGACTCTGGATCCGGGGTAGCAACTTCGCAGCCGTTTTCGGAGGGATACAAAAAATAGCCACCTCCTGCCGATGCCCATGGGCGGGGGGGGGAATTGTCTCCCCGGCGTCCGGCAGCGGAGCTGTCTGGGACTAGACCGGGCAGGCAGCAGACTGGAGGGACCCGGAATGGCTGTGAGTCACCCTGGGAAGGGATGAGTCCTGGGAACGGAGGTTGCTCAAGGACCGGAGAGAAACATCACCAGGTCGGGGGGAGGACAAATTTGAGGCCGAGTGTAAGGCAATGAGCCAGCGTGTGTGTGTTTGTGTGTCTGTGTGTGTGCACCACTGCCGTCTGCTGGACGGACTCAGCAATGCGCCACTCTGTATCCTAGGCCCTATACTGCTAAGGTTCGGCAAAGATTGTGGGGAGGGAGGGGTGTGTGTGGGGTGGTGTGTGGGTGTGGGTGACTTTTGGATGAGAAACAGCTGAGTTCTACCCTGCTCCTGCCAGGAAATCCCCAGCGCTCGACGCTGTCAGGGTCCCGATATTATGGGTTTTTTTCTAGAGGCTCCCCCCTGCAGCCTCAGTTTCCCTATCTGCTCTGGGGATAATGCCAGTCACAGCTGGCTCTGTTCCGCCCTAGCTCTCAGTGCGGGAGGAGGGTGGTGGTGAGGGGAATTGTGGAGGGGATGGAGATGGACAGTGGCGGCTGTTACAGCCGGGCCATGGCCGGGGCAAAGGGACCCCCCCCCGAGCTCCGTGACTCATCCCCCTCCTCTCCCGGCAGGTTTGGTTCAAGAACCGACGGGCCAAATGCCGCCAGCAGCAGCAGCAGAGCAGCGGCCAGGCTAAGGCGCGCCCGGCCAAGAAGAAGAGCTCGCCGGCCCGGGAGACCAGCTCGGAAACCAGCACCAACGGGCAGTACAGCCCCCCGCCCGCCGGCACCTCGGGCACCCCCAGCTCCACGGCCAGCGCCACCGTCTCCATCTGGAGCCCGGCCTCCATCTCCCCCATCCCCGACCCCCTGGCCTCCTCGGCCACCCCCTGCATGCAGCGCTCTGCCGCCTACCCGATGACCTACACCCAGGCCGCCGGCTACCCCCAGAGCTACGCTGGCTCCTCCTCCTACTTCACCGGCCTGGACTGCGGCTCCTACCTCTCGCCCATGCACCCGCAGCTCTCCGCCCCCGGCGCCGCCCTGAGCCCCATCGCCGCCCCGGCCATGGGCAGCCACCTCAGCCAGTCCCCGGCCTCCCTGTCCAGCCAGGGCTTCGGCACGGCCGGCCTGAGCTTTGGCTCGGTGGATTGCTTAGACTACAAGGATCAGACGGCCTCTTGGAAACTCAACTTCAACGCCACGGACTGCTTGGATTACAAAGATCAGAGCTCCTGGAAGTTCCAGGTCTTGTGAAGTGGCGGGAGGCAGCCAGGGAGACACCCCCTGTCCGTTGTTTCTCCCCCCTCCCCCCCCCCCGAAGGCCCGTCCCTCCCCTCCCCGGTAACACCCTCCTTGAACCAGCTCGGCTCCGACCCGTGTCCGTCGCTGGACTGAGATTGGAACCGGCGTCGGGGATCTGAGCGAGGGGGGATCCCCCGTTTCCCGGCATCACGGCGGGGACTTGCCCTTCCTTGGTGAGCAACCGCAAACGTGCCCTAATTGGTCGTTCGGTGGGTGAGACCCTCACCCCGCATGGCCACAGGGGCAGCCGGGCAGCGCCGCGGGGCTTTCTTCCCGCCCGAGCCCCGGACACGAAATCTGTCAAGGAGTCTCAGCCGGGATTCCCCCCGGGGCGGGGGCTGGCTGGCGTGGCAGCCTCCCCCGTCTGTGCCACGCTCACCAAGTGGCACCCGGATCTGCAGGGGTGGAGCTGGGAAGTGCCACGGCTGATTTGGGTGGGAAGTAGCCCCCCCTGCCCCTTGCACATGTGGGGGAGGAGGGGCTCCAGTTTCTGTCTTTCACGGTTTCTCTCTAGCCCTGGCCTGATCCTTCGAGGGGGGGGTCTGAGCGAAGAATGAAGTAGGGCCTGGGGTGGAGCAGTTAGGTCAAGGCATGTGTTGCCAGGACTCCTGGGTTCTCTTTCCGGTGCTGGGAAGGGAGCGAGGTTTAGAGAAGTGGGCCCCGGGCGTCAGTTCACCTCAGCTTTATTTCCAGCCCTGCCAATGATTGGGTGTCAGATGGTCCACCCCGTGCCTCAGTTTCCCCTTCTGTCGCGCCCTCCCTTTGCGGGGGGCCAGGGGATCTGTGGATGGACAGCTCTGTGCTGGGCAAAGCTGAGGGCCAGGGCGAAGGGCGTGTGCCGAAGTCCCAGCCCAGCAAGGACGGCTTAGGGAGCATCGGGTTTGAATCGGCTCCAGGTTCAGCTGCCCACAGTCCAGTCGTCCGAAACTGAGGTCCCGTCTCCTCTGGCTGGAGACCTCGCCGGCCACGTCCTGCCAGAGAGAGGGGCTGCCCGGCTGGGACGCCAGCCGCTGAGCTCCGCCCCAGAGGGGGCCAGGCCACACCCCTGTCTTTAGCAAGCGGGGCAGGGGACCGGGTCGCACTCAGCGACTTGGCGGGGAGAGATCTATGCCGGGAGGCCAGCGTCCCAAGCCAGGATCAAGGCCTGCCTGGCTGTTTGCAGGGTGGCTTTTTATTCTAGCCTCCATTTCCCCTCCCCCCTGGATATTTTGGGTGCAAACCCCTTTTTTTGGGGGGGGGGTTAACTTGAAAGTGACGACAAATGTTCGACCCCCCCAAATCCACTGGAACGCGTTGATTTAGAAGGCTCCGGCCTCGGCGCCGCCCGTTGCAAGCGACCAGACCTTTGGGCTCTTTGCAGGGCTGGAAAATCTCTCTCCCATCGGAGTTAGGCACCGAAATATCTTGGAGGGTCTGGGGCAACGTCTATGCGCAAAGCACAACTTGCCACCCCATGGAGGCTCCGATCCTGGGAGCCCTTCGCACGTGCCCCGGGGGCCAGAAAGGGGTGCCGTCGACCTGGGTTCGGATCCTGCTGCTCTCGGACCCCGGTGGCAGAAGTCCCTGGGAGGGGGACAGGATCGGGTTCGCCCGGCTCGTGCGGGGTGGGGGGGAGAGCTGAGATGGTGACTAGCCAGGAGGTGGGGGAACTCGGCCCGGATCCCCGCTGTCGAACGCCCAGACGCTTTCCCCGAATCATCCTGATTTCCAGCCACGTCGGAGCCCAGCAGCGCGGACCTGACCCCGTTGCATTCACACAGAGCTTCCCCTCCCCCCTCCAGGGGGGAGAATTGGGGACGCTTTGCAGCCCCTGTTGCCTTGCACACGCATTTACACTAGTGCAGAAAAAGCGTGAAACCGGATCCGTCCACACCTGTTCCGCACTAGTGGGTGCAAGACAGTGGAGAACCCAGCTCTTTCTGTTCTAATCAGATCACTTCGACTGCTCCCCTTCTCCAAAGCTGGCTGCATAGAAACTCCCCCAAAGATGTAGCGGATTTGGGTTCAGATCCGTCTCTGCCTGAGGCAGACCCGCTGAGATCCGGCTGGGCCCGGCTCCTGGAGATGTGAACTGGAGCGGCCGTTTGCTCTGGGGACGGTTCTAACATCAGAAGCCACCTCGCCACGCACGTCTCCTAGCCAGCCACCTTACAGCTCATTGTGGGGCCCGAACGTCTCCTGTGGCCTCGTGCAATCACATTCACCCGTGCAAAACTCTCCGGCTCTGGTAGCACTTTGCAGCGGGGACTCTGACGAGACAAGATCTGGGGCACTGTGGAATTGACCGGCCTCATTTAGAATTGTTGCGTGTAAATAAAACCCCGACACGTTGTGAGGTTCGTTTAGGGCGATTCTGTAGTTCTTTGTCCCGTTTCCATCTTCACAGACAAAGGCCGTTTTTATTTATTTCTCGGCTGGATACCTCAGTGGGTTTCAGTTCTGCCGCTCTTCCCTTTGCAAAGACGCCCCCAACTACGTAGCTGCTAACGTGGCCACATCCCTCGGCATTAGGAGGTCACGTCTCCACAGCCTGCGACGAGCTGGTTTTATTTTCACGCCTCTATCTGTGGAAATGTTTTATTTTTTGCTTTTTCCTAGCCATAGGTTTGCTCCAGTCGTTTTTCTTTTTAAAGAAACGGGGGCAAAAAAAAAATAAAAAACCCGACAATCAGAGACAATAAATATCTGTAAAGAATTTGATTGTTTTTTGTGTGCACTAAAGTACTGGCTTAAAAACAAAAAGTCTATTTTGTAAGTTGATGTAGAGGGAGGGGGGTTTAGACTAGTTTTGTTAGGTGTCAAACTCCAGTGTCTGTAGGAGAAACAGAATTTCAATGCAAACTATTTTGGATGACTTGATATTTATTCTTGTTGTAGCGAGAGGCAGTTCCCTGTACCAGCCCCCAATTTTTGGTGGTTTCAAAAGATTTGAAAAAATAAAAAAAAATAAATAATAAAGGTGCAAAGGATTCTGAGATCTGGGCTGGCTTTTTTGGTTCTTGCGGTTGCTAATTTAAGCCCTGATCCTGCAAAATGCTCACACACCTGTGTCACTTCACTCAGGTGAGGACTCTAATGGAAGCTAATGGCATAGGGCAGGATTGAGAGGCACCAGCAGGGCTGGGCTAGCAGGGGGCTGCGGGTCGGGAGTGAGGGGCACTGGCAGGGCTGGGGTGGGTGGGAGCCCAGGGCTGGGCTAGCAGGGGCTGCGGGTCGGGAGTGAGGCGCCCCGGCAGGGCTGGGAAGTGGGGAGCCCAGGGCTGGGCTAGCAGTGGTGGCTACCGGTCAGGGCTGAGAGTCGTCAGTCGAATTAGCTGGGGGAATGTCTCCTGGCTGCTCCGGGGGGACCGTGGTGTGAACCCACTGAGGGCAGAGGGGGGCTGGTGGGGACGGGGGGTAGCCACCCACGGCGAGCGCTCTCCGCTGTGTGCCAACGCCCATCTCAGCTCTGTCTGGAGTCCCCCGTTCCTGCGGATTTGGGTGGGGCAGGCACCAGAGGTCTCCGCCACAGGCAGGTTCATGAGGTCATCCCACCGTTAGCCACAGGAACGGCTTGGCCCGGCCCCCAGGGCCCAGCTGTGAGTGAACCTGGAGTCACTCGTGTCACGAAATCACCAGCCTCTGCTCAGGGCGCCCCCACCCCCATCTCAATGGGGCCACAATGTCACCCTCAGCTCCTCAGCGTCGCCCTCCCCATTGCCCCTCCAGGAGCTTGACCCCGTCCTCTCCCCAATTGCCTTCAATGCACTGGGGGAAACTGAGGCAGGCCCGGTGGCTGCGGGCGTGTGGATAGAGGAAATGGGAGCTGATCCCGAGCCAATGGCCAGACTCTCGTGGGAGCAGGGTCGGGCCCCGAGCTCAGGCTGGGGTTTCCAGGGGACCCAAAGGTGCCTGAATCCCACTGGAATTTGGGGGGCTGAAGTTCCTGAGAAAATCTCCGGCCTCTGTCGTGGGCTTTTCCCTCCTTCCCGTTGCTCTTGTGGCCTCTCCCTTGTCAGGCCATAACTCTGAGCCCCGGGTCCCAGACATGCGCCCCCCTGACGGCGTTCTGTGTCCCATCCCGAGCAGGGCCCAAGCTGGATCGGCCCCAGATGGCACAGGGCTGGGGGCAAAGGGGTGTCCTTCCATTGTCATCTGCATGCTCCCACAGAGCCCAGGAGTCCTGGCTCCTGTGTGCTAGCCGCTAGACCCCACGCCCTTCTCAGAGCTGGGGATAGAACCCAGGAGTCCTGGTTCCCAGCCCCCCTGTTCTAACCCACTAGACC